>NW_028277097.1:17863333-18219166 GCF_059951505.1 Python bivittatus
TGATCTGTTCAGATTTGATAAACAGTTTCCATGAGCTAAAATGGGCTGTAGGAAAAATGAGGCTTTTTTAAATGGAGAAAACTTTTGTAGCATTGACTGGTGCTTTGACTATGACCACCCTGATAAATTTCTTCTCCTGCAAAAGTTTTGTGTTCTCTCCATCATCCTGATTTCTTTCTTGATTCTGCAGAAGCAGAGGCATCTAGGAGGTAGGGGGTCAAAAAAGGCAAGTCTATGGATGCGGCTGCATGATCAGAGCCTCATTTATGCCTGATGGACAGGAAAAAGAGGTGGAGCTTCAACCAAGATATGGAACTTCAATGAAAGTGTAGTTGTCACCATCATCTTGACTTTTTTGGCCTCTTCTCTGGACAATCCTGGTAGGGAGGATGTCTTAATGGCCTACAAGTTGGATCCAACAACGTTCTCAAGTCTCAAAGCCCTGGGGTCTAATCAAGATGTAATACTTGGAAGATTTTTCTTTTTTTTAAAGGAAGAAATGAGGTTATGCTTGTGCTCACCATCACACTTTGCCAGGTGTGTCAGATGAAAACCTGGCAGTTATATTTGATTAGTTTTTGGGACTTCCAGGGAAGAAATGGCAAACTGAAGATGTTTCCGCTAGGAGCAGAGCCAACAGCTGCAGCAAAATGAACAGCTGGAGTGAAAAAGTCCTTCAAAGTCCCATCCTATCATGTTTTTTTAAAGGAATTCAAAACAAAAACATTTTCCCATGGAAAGATTCTTATAATTAATCCCAAAATCTTATTTCAAATCTATCTGGACCCTTAGTCTGTTTGTAACTTTCCACAATCAAAGTTCTCATCACCCTTTTGCTGTTTATTCCAAAAAATGGCAAAGGAAGAAACAGTGAACTGAAGATGGCTCCACTGAGTGTGGAGTGGATGACCGCAGCAAAATGAAGAGCCAGTGAATACACAGGCTCTTCGTGATTCCTCTCCGGACAAGGAGAGGACTTGAGATTGCCCACAAGTGCTCCAGACAGCTGCTCCTCATGAGGAGACCACAAGACAGTGGTCTCTGGAGGGTTTAGAGCTCTGGGAGAGAGGGAATAGCCATCTTGTTCTAAACATGGATGGTGCCTTGAAAAGGACATTGGGTTCACATACTTCCTTTCTTAATCACCTTTGGAAATTGCTTATTAACTGCTTTTTGGATATTAGGAACCTTCATAATGGCAAATTTTACTACACTGGGTGAGTTTCCTGCAATCCCTAGTGTAAAAAAAAAAAATTATACACATTTAAGGACTTAAAAAATCTTCTTCTTCTTTTTTTGGAATAAACAGCAAATGGGTGATTAGTGTTGATTTTGGAAAGTTATAAATGGACTAAGGGTCCAGATGGATTTGAAATAAGATTTTGAAACTAATTATAAGAATCCTTCCCATGGGAAAATGCTGATGTTTTGAACACTAAAAAAAATATGATAAGATAGGATTCTGAAGGTTGGACGCTAGAGGGAATCAGAAGGAATTAAAGATTACAATTAAAGGAGAAGAACATTTAAACTTACTAATACAGAATGGAGGAAAATACTTTAACATTGGATGTACTGAAGAATATTTGTGAACAATGGACCTAGAAGTTAATTTTAAAAACATTTGACATTATAGACTGACTTGTTTGGAAGATGATATGGAAAAGAAACAAGCTTTTCTGGATAAGACTGAGTCTGATTTGAAAGTGGATCTAAAAATGACAGGCTATGGGGATGATGTGGAAGGAGATGCTACACTCGATATACAAATGAAATTGGTTGATGTTTTACCAAACCAAAAGAGTGACATGGGTAACTTTCATATACCGGATTTACAAAAAAGACCTGTTAAAATTGTGAAGAATTTTGTGAGAAGCAACAAAGGAAAAATTAGAAGAAATCAGGTTCCAGGACTTTATTTGAAGGGATTAAAGATTATTAGAAGTAAAGGGAAGGAATATAAAGTTGATTTGCTGTATTTGATCACGGCTAAAATAGGTATGTTGTTATCACTCGTAAACCTTAGTGGACTTTTGCTGACTTTGGGACTGAATGATGAGGCTTTAAAGATTTGTTTATAGATAAGAAATGGGATATGGGAGGAAGAGACCATTTGAGGTATTTTAAGAGAAGAAGATAAGTTACTAAAGTTGTTTATACTTGTTATGAAGGGGGAAGTTGTGTGTGTGTGTGTGTGTGTGTGTCTATCTATCTATCCTGCTCTCTTTCTTTTCTGCACTATTTTTTCTTTTCTTTTTCTGGTTTGTATTAGTTCTTATCATTTGAATTGTAATGCTCAGTTAAATTACTATAAAAAAAGATTAGTTTTAACCTTGGTTTATTTTTTGTGGCTAAGCCTGCTAGGTAAGCCCAGCCAGTTTATTCATTTAGGAATCAATGTACAAACTCAGAAAATGGGCTATGTCAGTAACCAGGCTGTGGTGAATGTAATCCCTTTGCCAGCTGGCAGCCTCACACCTTCCCAATACAAACCCCCTTCCCTGTTTCAGACGGAATCCACCTCCACAAGTGAAGCATACCCTTCCAGCTCTTCCTTCTTCTCATGAAACTTGCTGCCTACAACCAACAACTTCTGAGGTGTGCACCACTTCTGGTGCTCTTGTGGGAGATACACTGATACGAGAGTCCTTTCTTTTTTAATGGGCCTGGAATTCTGAGGTTTGCTGAAGAGTGGGGGTTATATTGTTCCTGGCTGGTCAACCCCTTCCTCTTTCTTGAATTCTGCTGAGTTGATCTTGAGATCAGTTCCTCACCTCTCTGTAGGTTCTCTTCCTTCCAGAAGGTCTAGGGTAGTGTTTCTCAACTGTGGCCACTTGAAGATGGGTGGATTTCAACTCCCAGAATCCTCCAGCCAGCAGTTTGGCTGGGGAATTCTGGGAGTTGAAGTCCACTCATCTTCAAGCAGCCAAGGTTGAGAAATGCTGGTCTAGGGCATCAGGACTTGAGCAGAGGCAGCTGCTGTCAGCCACATTGATACCACAGTAATGAAACATATTTTGTGCCTTCATGAGGCAAACTCCATCCCTTAGCAACGCAAGTATGAAAGAGATGGCCTCTGCATGACAAGATCGCAGGGCATATTTGATCACTGACCCCCTTGCTCCCCTTCTACGAATGACCATGAAATCTGATTGGTTTAACTAATTTATAGAGGAACTACTTCTTTTCATGATTCAGAAATTATACTTCGGTTCACACAGTCTAAAACTGCATTTATCTCTTTAGCAACTATGTCACGGTGCTAAATCATATTCAGCCTGTGATTAATTACAATTCCAAGGACCCCTTTACACACACTGTTACTAAGCCAGGTATACCCCCATCATGTCCCTGTGCTTTGGAATTCTGTTTCCAAAGTGAGGAACTTTACATTTGTCTCTGTTAAATCTCATTGGGCTATTTTCAGCTCCCTTTGCGAACTTATTAAAACCATTTTAAATGTTGTTCCTGTCTTCTAGTATCCCTCCCAGTTTTGTTCCACTGGCAAATATGATAAGCATTTCCTCCTCCTTATCTAAAGAATGAGAATCATGAAGGGTATCAGGCCAAGATGGCAGAGGTTTTCAAACTTTGCCAGGCCATGGAACCTGTTAGTTTACAAAAATAATCCTGTTCAAGTGACAGAAACAGAGCTCTAGTGACGGAAAATTATATTTGGATGAACTTTTTGGGCAGGTTGCCTTTCTTCTCTCATGGATCTCCATTATGTTCTGGCAGAACCCTGGGATTCCATGGAACGCAGTCTGAATAACTCTGCCTTGTGGCATCTCATAATACCTCACTCTAGATGGGTGAGGAATGATGGGATTTTGGGGTGGAGTTTTAAAGCCAACCATGCACCCTGACTTTCCAAGCAGCCCACAGTTAATAAACTTGCTAATTAAACCATTGTGGAATACTTTGCCATAGACCAGACCATCAGCATGTTCCTTCAGTACCCTAAAATGTCCTTCATCTCTCTCTGGAGAATTGAACTCAGTGAAAGCCAGCCATGATAGCAACCAGTTCAAATGCCAGTCATCATAGCAAGGCTTCATTGTCCAAAACTGGGTCTTCTGAGCCCCACAGCAACTAGAGTTCATGTCTATGCCCCCAAGGGTCAATACTCTGTTGCTCCCCTATTTCATGTGCAGTGCACAGAAGTAAACTCATTCCATGAGTTCAGACTTAATTGAGATCTTGATCCATGATTATTTCCCACCCACCCCATTCCTGTTCAGCTTGTCCATCAGGCGTATGTGAGTTGGATCACAAGACTTTTAGCAAACTTTTAAGAATGAATCTGCTGCACATTTACTCTGTGTGGGGTCACCATAGTTACGTTCTTCTAAGGATGGTGACTTTTGTTGGAATAGTTGCAATTCTACCAGATTCTTAAAAGGCTTTGGGGCCATCTGTCGAATGGATTCCCTCTCCTGCTGCAAACTGCCTGGCTACTTAAATCAGCAGGAAGACACACTCCCAACCCCCAAAACAGAAACTTGGCTATCTAATATGTGGGAGACAACTTCCTCTTCTCTGGCTCTCAGACTATGGAATGCATTCCCTAGGGAGAAAAGGGTTGAAAACCCATCTCTTTTCCCAAGCTTTGATTGTTAACCAAACTGAGTTTTGATGTTAATGATGCTGATTTATCAGAGGGTGGATAAGGATAGGAGCTACATTGCTGAGAGATCAATCAAAGTGTCATTTATTCCTGTTTATAACAGATTACATAAAGAAGTGGTGCCATTTGCACTCATATCAATGAGTGGAAAAGTGAATATCTAAGGCAATGTTTCTCAACCTCAGCAACTTTAAGACGTGTGGACTTCAACTCCCAGAATTTCACAGGAATTCTGGGAGTTGAAGTCCACACGTCTTAAAGTTGCTGAGGTTGAGAAACACTGATCTAAGGAAAAACTTAAGAGTAGCATTCTATATGTACTTAACCACCCCCATGCCCTGTGGATGAGTTCCTTAACCTTTGCACACCTCTTTCATCACCTCTTGTCTCCACAATCTGTTATCTTATTTGCCAGTTTTGGAATGCCAAATTCCTTCCTTCACTTGCTTTGCCCCTGTTGCTACAGGAGAAAGTCCCACTCTAATGAATGGGAAAAAAAGAAAAGCCCCCTACACCATTTCCTCTTCCCTTTTTAACCCAAACTCTGTCTCACCAGAATCTGAACCACCGGGGTTTCACACTGCAATGGTACTCAGTCCAAGGCTGCCTTTTCTGGAACTGTTCTGGTTCTCTTCTTCTCCACCACTTCTAAGATTCCTTTTCAGTTTGCTTCAGTTGTCCCTTGGCTCCTCTTTGGTCCTTAGTCGTGGACCATCTGGGCTCCTCACACCTCTGGTGACTGCTCCTTCTTGGTCTGCTTCTGGTTCATCTCTCTCACTGGCCCTATCCCCTGGGAAACTTGAAAGAACTGCTACTTTCTCTTTGACGTCCTGCTCCTGCTCTTTATCTCCCCAAAATGTACCTGCCAGCTTGCTGGTGCTCCCAGGAAGTTTAGCATTTTTTTCTCCTGCCTCATAGGCCTGGGGTTCGGTGTAGTGGAGAAAATAAATCTAACCAACAAGCTGGAGGCTGCGCTCTTTTTCCTCCCTGTCTTTTGGACATGACCGGGGTCAAGCCCAGCTCCCCTCTTGGTCTAATCCTATCAGATCCAAACTGACCCTCCCTGCCCCCAGTCAAATCCCATCTAAAGCAAGTAGGACCCTCCTCACCCGCGGGTGGTACAGCCCGAGGGCAGCCCCAAGGAGGGACATAGTAACATAGTAACAAGGTGGGAAACCCCAACATTCCGCCCTCCGTCAGGGACACGCCCCCCATTGTCTCAACATTCCACCTCCTTCGACAGTGGCCTTCTCCAGCTGTGCTGCCCTCCCGAAAGGGACGTTTTGCCTAACAATAGAAGGAACCCCAGGCACACTGACAAGGACCTGCCTCGCTCCCCCAAACTGGCCAGCCAATCAGATCCCTAGATTCCCTGCCCTGTAGTCCTCAGCTGCTATAAAAATCTTTGCTTTCCCATTGTTCAAAGTCCTTCTTTGCTGTAAAGCAGGCACCCGATGATCTGGTTCTTCCCCTCAGTGTTGCGCTCCGTTCTTCTGAATTTTCCGCCACATCCTGCCCTCAGCTTTTAGACTTCCTGCGGTGGGTGGGTGGGTGGGAAACATTGGTATGAACAATCCTGTAAAGAAGAACCAGGTTCTCTGAAGAGCGGCAGCTTACCCTGACACATGGTTTTACCATTGCCTTGATTTTAATGGCCTTGTTTTTATTTTTATACTTTGTCATGTGTTTCTTTAATTGCTATAAGCTGCCTTGAGTGTTGCAGGGTCAGAAAAGTAGGCCCATAGGGGTGAATTTTGAATGAAAGATAGAAGTTAAAGCATTTGAGTATGAAAAATGATGATGCAATAGCATCAGGAACGAAGATAATTCAGCAGGTTGGCTCTTTTCAGCACCAATGGCTTTAATAGGGCTGGTGTTGAGAAACCTCCTCTGCTCCAACTAACTCCCAGATAATGCTGAGATTCTATTTTGAGCATGTCATACAAGATACAAGAAAAAAAAAAAAAGACAGAAAAATTTCAGCATGTTTAATTTATTATTATTATTTTTTAAAATGCATAATTTTAGAGAAAAGCCTCCACAAATTGGAAAAAAACAAAAAACAAAACTCAGGGCAGGATGATCTAGCAAATCAAAAAGCTGAAGAGAGCAATTTATAAGGCAGGCTGAAAAAAGCTAAAATATGTATCTAGATGTTCAGAGCAGCAATTAATGAGGAAAGAGACAAGGAGAGTCAACAAGTATTTTTGAAGGGTGCGAACGCTGGAATTATTCAATGTGATAGATGGGAGCACAGCATTGCAGCGTGATTAAATTAAGAGAAGGAAAACTTATGCTGAAGAAAATCCTCTGACAGCAGGATGCAACCACTGAGCTGTAGAATAACACAAAAGGGAAGTAGCAAATGTAAGGATGAGAGAAAGTGAAAATACGAAGCCTTTTCAGAGAGCAATCTGATCCAACTCGTGGATACCGAGAAGACAATTCCATTTCACTTGGCAGAACTCTATTAGGAACTAAAATCTTTGATTCAGATTGAAATTCAGGCCAACTCCAAAGTTGCTGATAGAGTAGTTGTTCATATCACCAAATGCTTGTAAATTAGCCAAAACTGTGCTGTGTTTGGTCCTTAAGGTGCAGTAGTTCAACCTTTGGGGTGCTTATGCGATTTTTGTTTAAGGGGTTTATTGGGTTTTGTAATAGATATATTATTCTTTTGTATGGCTTTGTTGTGCTCTGCTCAGAGTCTCGCTGAGTGGGGCGAGCTCCAGGTATTGCAGATAAACAAGCAGACAAACTCACCAAATAAAAATTTGAGCAATTTAAACACCCAACAAAGTACAAAGAAAAAGCATGACTCTAAAACAGTCTGTTGGAGTTGGGGCAGCTAATACATTCAAATAAAATAAAATAAAATTTGAAAACTGTAACACAGGAAAAGCAGCAACCGGATGGGTTAGAACATTTTTAAGCAGCAGAGACATTTAAAATGAACACATCAATTCAATAAAGTGCCTGGATGAATGAAGATGTCTTTTGGCTGGTAAACTATTAAAGAAGCACTAGCCCAGGGTGTGAGAGGGGGAGGGGTTTAAAAAAAGATGGTAGCCATGTCTGCACAAGCCAAGCCCCACCCCTTTTTAATCTGCATTATATTTGCAATGCCACTGTTCATTCCTACCAAGAGTTGTTCCTGAGAATGTTTGTGTGCTCAACCCGAGCAAGACCTATTAAAAGGATTTTAGAGTAGGAACATACACTTATTGTTGTCCCAGATCCTAACAAACCTTGAACTGGATTAACAAACGAACAGGAACCAGTGACTAGAAGACATAGTCATAACATTTGCAGATTACACAAAGCTGGGAGAATTGCCAATACCCTTGAAGATAGGCTCAAGATTCAGAAGGATCTTGATGAACATGAATGTTGGGCCTTATCTAACAAAATGTTAAATGTTGAGAAACGTAAGGCTCTGCACTTAGGCAGGAAAAACCAGGTGCACAGGTACAAGATTGTTGTTGTTGTTGTTTAGTTGTTAAGTCGTGTCCGACTCTTCGTGACCCCATGAACCATATCGTGCCAGGCCTTCCTGTCCTTCACTGCCTCCCTGAGTTTGCTCAGTTTCATGCTCATTGCTTCAGTGATGCTATCTAACCATCTCATCCTCTGCCGTCCTCTTCTCCTTTTGCCTTCAATCTTTCCCAGCATCAGGGTCTTCTCCAAAGAGATCTCTCTTCACATTAGGTGACCAAAATATCTGAGCTTGAGCTTCATTATCGATCCTTCCAATGAGCAATCAGGGTTGATTTCCTTTAGGATTGACTGGTTTGACCTCCTAGCAGTCCAGGGGACTCTCAAGAGTCTTCTCCAGCACCACAGTTCAAAGGCATCAATTCTTCGGCGCTCGGCCTTTTTTATGGTCCAGCTCTCACAGCCATACATTACTACTGGAAAAACCATAGCTGACTATGCGGATCTTTGTCGGCAAGGTGACGTCTCTGCTTTTTAATATGCTATCTAGGCTTGCCATAGCTTTCCTCCCAAGGAGCAAGCGTCTTTTAATTTCATGGCTGCAGTCTCCGTCTGCGGTGATCTTGGAGCCCAAATAAATGAAGTCTGTTACAAGATAGGTGGTATCAAAGATGAGAATACTGCAAGCCATGTTATTCCCTGTGACTTTCTATGGAAGTGAAAGTTGGACTTTGAAGAGTCAGGAAAGAAAGACATCGATGCTTGTGAACTTCAGTCTTGAGGATACCATGGATAGGTAAGAAAAAAACCAAACCAAAATAAAAAACAAAACAAATGGATCATTAAACAAATCAACCCAGAGTCTCACTCAAGGCACAAATGACCAGGCTCAAATTATCCTACTTTGGACACATGATGTGAAGACCCAGCTCTCTAGAGAAGGCTGATGCTACAAGGGAAGAGAAGAAGAGGATGACCAGCAGCAGAGTCAGTTACCATGGCGATGGGTACACCATTGGAACACCTGAAAGACCAGGTTAGGGACAGATCATTATGGAGAAAATCCATCTATGTGGTCACTAAGGGTTGACACTGACTTGATGGCACATAATCGATCAATAATCAACATTAATACTAATTTTTTAAAAAAAGGCATTGCTACATGATGCCCTGGGGAGGAAGGACCCTTCCCCCTTCAAAAAACGGAATCTTTTGCATTGTGAATGTTCAGGTTGGCTCTAGGTTAATTCATGCCATATGAAAAGCCAGGTTTAGTATTAATCCTGATGGGGGATGTTTTGGGTTAATATGCTATGCAAACTCATTTGTTAGATAGTTTATGGCTTAATATATTGTACACCGCAGAAAATGGGCAATTTAGGCCCTAGTGTGTTGGTGGGAGTTTGTGTTGTAGAATTATCCTTACACTGAAACATTGATGGGATCAAATGTGATGGTTATTTCATTGACCATTAACCTCTCCTTCTTATTCTGCTGTCTTGAAGGTTTCCTTAACCATGAATGGTGCCACAGCGGGATGGTTATTCAATTTTCTGTGACCCAATTACCTTACCGGATTCTTTTTCCAACTTTTAAAAACAAAAAATATTTACTTCTTATTGTTTTGCATTGATACACCGAGTCATTCGCTGGTTAGAATATTTATCTGTCTTCCCTATAGGCTGTATGCTTGCCAGATGGATGCATTGTTTTTAATTAGAGGGATTAAAAAAATATATTATGGTTGGCTTTAGGAGCTGATGTTGGTTATTGTTGTTCATTTAATGTTTATTCCTCCTGGTATTCACTCAGTTTCCAATTAGAATGTGTGCATGCATTCAACTCAGTTATTATTTTCCAAAAAGCAATGGAAACATTCACAGTTTAAATTTATTCCCTAAACACTTGTCCCATGATTGCATTTTATAAACTACGTGCATGTGTAATTCACAAAAGTTAGTTTCCTTTTTTAAACCTACGAGTGGACCTGTTCTCAGAATTTCATTCTCCTGAAGTTAGTTACTCAAAGTTCTTCAAAAGCACACATTTTGCACATGAGTAGACTCAGGGAAATGACAATTTAAGTCTGTGTTTTTCAAACATGGCACCTGCAAGCTGTGTAGGCTTCAACTTCCAGAATTCTGGGAATTCTGGCAGTTGAAGTCCACACAGCTTAAAGTTGCCAATTTTGAAAAATACTGATGTGGACTTCTGGGGGAGTAATGGTGGATTGAAGACGGCTCTGTATTTGTGGAGCTGACGGCCACAGTGGATAAGAGGAGCCGGCGCAGGGCCCAGCTCTTCGGAACCATCTCCCAATAAAGGAGATGACTGGATCACCCACAAGTACTCCTTACAGAGGGTTGAGCATGGGAAACATAGAACCCAAGCTGTGGTTCAGAGTCTTCAAAAGGACACTAGATTTGCATACATTTCCTCCTTTAATTGACAACGGAAACTACTTATTATCAATTTATTTGGAAATTAAAAACCTTCTGAAAGGCAAGTTGCTGCACACTGGGAGTATTTCCTTCTATCCTTGAAGAAAGAAGATTTAAGTAAGCTTAAAAATTAAAAAGAAAAAAAATTAACTTTGGGAAAACAGCAAAGGGGAATTTAGAATGTTTATTGTTAAGGATCCAGATGGATTTGAAAGAATAGTTCTTATGGACTGTTTCAAATTTTATAAAAATACAGCTGATGATTTTGGCATTAACTGTAAGAATCCTTACTGTGGGGAAGTTTTGACTTTGAGAATAAACAAAAGATGAAGCTGGGCTTTGAAGGTTAACTAGAATGAGCCAGAGAGCAATTAAAGGAGAAGATACCTACTAACATAATGGAGGAATATTATTTTACTATAAAAGAAATAAAGTCTGTTTGGGAACAATGTACTCAGGACTTACTTTTAAAATTTTCTGGTACTTTCAAAATGGATTAATAGAGGGGCTGAGGATGATTTGAATAGGGATCTTAAAATGGATTTTAAAGAATTGCCAGACTATAAAAGTGATATGGAAGATATGGAAAAAGATGTTGTGGATTTGAAAATGGATTTAAAAGTGTTTGACTACAAGAGTGATATGGAGAAAGAGGTTACATCGGACCTACAACGTATACTGGTTGATGTTTTAACAATTAAAGGGGACACTCAAATTGTAAATCAGGAGTGATTTTGAGAGTTCTCTTATTTTGGTTTCACGGAAGGGAAGTACTAAATCTCTAAAGTTGTTTCTGAAAACAGACAGGGAGAAAATGATAAGAGATCAATATGGGGGACTTTATTTGAAGAAGGGATTGAAGAACAAGCCTTTTACAAAGAAGAAAAAAGAGTTTAAAGTAGACTTATTTGATCAGGATTAAACTGTATAAATTGTAATTTTGGGTTGTTACGATTTTATTTTTTATTCTTACTAGGATTGTAAGATGAGGATTTAAT
Organism: Python bivittatus; assembly: GCF_059951505.1. Lineage (NCBI taxonomy): Eukaryota > Metazoa > Chordata > Lepidosauria > Squamata > Pythonidae > Python > Python bivittatus. The sequence goes on from NW_028277097.1 coordinate 17,874,835, forward strand.
TTTTTTTTCATATGGGGATAAACTATCTATGTCTTATTTATTACAGAAAGTTATAGGTTAGAATGTAAAAGGGACCTATTTGATTTAGTTTAAAATATATATGTTATTATTATTGGTATTCTTTATGGCTATGGGGATAAATCTTTTATGTTTTACTTATTAGAGAAAGTTATGTCAAAATGTGAAATGGACTTACTTGTTTAAGATTAAAACATATAGGTTATTATTACTGGTACTCTTAATGCTTTTGCTGAGTAAGACTGATGAATTTTTTTATAATTCGGCTATTGTTAAGGGATGAAAAATGGGAAGAAGAGTTTTTTTTCCCCCTGTAGTACTAGAGAAGGTGCTAAGTTATTGCAAATATTTATAATTGTTTGGAGGGAGGGAGGAATCACTTTTTATATATATTTTTCTTTTCTCTTTCTCTTTTTTCTTTGTATATCTTTTTTAGTTCTGCATTAGCTTTTATCTGTGTAAAACATGAATAAAAATATTATCAAAAAAAGAAAAATATTGATATAAGTCTACTTATTTCCTTGTTCTGGACTGCATTCATTGGCATTTGAATCAAGCCATGATGATGTTGCATGCATCATGAGGCAACGGCAGAAATTTTGTATGTTATATGTGTTGTGCCATTTGTGTGATGACATGATGACACAGGTGACATAACTTGTCACCTCCCGCTCCGCCCTGTGGACACCCGCGACTATATCAATTTGCTTTGCTACATGCAATACAAGAAACTGGTGTATATCCAGGGAGTGGGTAAAAAAAGTCAACATGGTGGCCACAACCATGTGACCAAGGCCCTTCCCTTTTTATGTATGTCATGACACATGTAAAAAAGAGACAGTGCTTTCATCTCATGATTGTGGCTGCCATCTTGACTTTTTAACTCCCCTGCAGACACCCCTGTTCCTTTACGACAGTGTTGTCCAAACTTGGCCACTTTAAGATGAGTGGACTTCAACTCCCAGAATTCCATGGCTGGCTGGGAGTTGAAGTCCACTCATCTTAAAGTGGCCAAGTTTGGACAACACTGCTTTACGAGGATAAAGCTATTGGATGCAATGCTCTAGATGACCACCTGAAACAGCAGAGAGTTTTCTGCATCTTTTTGCTGGAAATCTAATGATTGTCTGTTTTTCTGCAGCCCAGAGATGGTAGCAAACCCTTGGTGTTATACGCTGTATTGTAGCCCTTTTTCTAACATTATATAGTCTGTATCCCTTTCACTTGGTGAGTTCTTTTTTTTCAAAGAGGTTCTTGCCAAATCAGTGAAATCTCTTTCTAAGCAGCTGGGAAATCTCTCCAGGGCCCTTGAAGATGAGTGAGCTACTAAGATCAAAGGGGAAAGTAACAGGCGAGGTTTAAATAGGCCTTGTTCCAAGATGGAGAACATATATTTTTATACGGTTCCATTACCTGTTCTGTTGTTGCCATTGCTAAAGTCATGGAGAAGGCAAAAGGTTCAACTCTTGATTGTGGACTGAAATGTCTCCAGATTGGAGCCGAGGAAACACGGGGCTGGGGTGGGGGTTGGGAAGGATGGGGAGGTGATGAGGGTTTTCTTTCTTTCTATTGATTATTGAATCAGGTTTTTTCCCTCTACTATAGTTGAGTAGGAACCATCCATCCGTCCATCCATCCATCCATCCATCCATCCATCCATCCTCTATCATCTAATCTATCATCATCATCTCTTTCTCTCTCATCATCTATCTATCTATCTATCTATCTATCTATCTATCTATCTATCTATCTATCTATCTATCTATCTATTTTATATGGCTACCTACTGTATCTCATAAAAAGTGACTCTGGGCAGCTTATAACAAGATATAAAACAAATATATATAAAAAACCAGTAAGTAAGGTTTAAAAAATAAAGCCTACAGGAGATGAGATGTTAACAACAATAATGGAGCCACCTCAAGATCTCATCAGTCCCCTGGGACCCCTAGATAACTATTTAAGGTTTTTCAATTTGGGAAGGTAGATGAATGCCACTTGCACTAAAAAATGTTTTGCTTTATGTCCCCCCACCTCTGCAACCAAATTAGCTGCTATGATTTTGGTCTTGGTGGGGAGTTAGAAGGATAATCCTGCCTTTGTTTTTCCTTGGCTCTATTGATACATCATGTTTTATCTGACTGCTGAGTTAAGATATATTCTTGATGTGCACACTATTCTGAGCCATAAATCAATCAAATAAGCCGAGTTCAAGCAATGTGTTAGCCCCTGTCCCTCCAAAAGAAACAAAAACAAAATCCAAACAAAGCAAAACCAAGATTAACACTAACCTAACTTAGCATACTATACGAATATAGTATTTTGTCTTCAAATAACTTGGTTGTGGTTGTCTGGCATAGCCATAGGTATGCATATGCTTATATGCACATTTATCTCTCTCCTTATTCAAACCCATAAGCGAACACACATGGACATATTCCTAAGCAGGGCCATTTAGAATGACATTAAGAGAGAAATAAATGACTCACTAAACTACAATAAAGTTACAGTCTAACAGACCAGTTGGGGTGGAAAGGTTGTCCACTAAATCAAAATGTCTGTTAAATATGAATTTAAATAACAAATGACTTGATATAATTGATGTCATTTGTATACATTTATACAATTTGTACACAAATCACATCAATTATGTAATTACACAAGTGATGTAAATTAAAATAAATGACATAAATTAATTCAAGGCTTTGGAAATGAGTCTGTTATTTCAAGAGTAAGGTCCAAACGCAAATTTGCTCCACTGCATTGGGAGTCCATTAAATGAACATTAAATTGAAGTTTCACTGTATAACAGAATCATATAGGGTAGACCTGTTTAATTAAAGTTTGCCAATTCACAGTTGGAAATGAACTATGGGGCATGTGGTTGCATGGAGAAGTAATCACATTTCTCACCTCCCCACCAACACAATACTTAGCCCTGTTTGTTGACCTAAACAAACAAATGAATCATGTAGCAAACCCAGAGTTCTCACTCAAGGCACAAGTGACCAGGCTCAAAATATCCTACTTTGGACATGTTATATGAAGACCTAGCTCTCTAGAGAAGGTTCTAATGCTGGGAAAGGTAGAAGGAAAGAGAAGAAGAAGATGACTGGCAGTAAGGTAAGTGGACTCAATTACAGCAGGTATGGCTGCATAATTGCAAGACCTGAAGGACTAGGTTGGGGACAGATTGTCCTGGAGAAAATCTGGTTGCTAAGAATTGAAACCAGCTTGATGGGACATAATGAATGAATGAATGAGTCAATGAATGAATGAATGAATGAATGAATGAATGAATGAATGAATCAATCAATCAATCAATCAATCAATCAATCATCAATCAAGGTTGCCCTAAAAATGCTCACTCCTATTTCTAGTAATGGGAGACAATTTTTCTTTATTTATTTTTTTAAATAAACAACAGCTAGTTATCTCTAGATATGCAAAATCTCCAGCCAGCATCATGGCCCAGGAAATAGATGTGGAAACACAATTGTCTCTTTTACCCTGGTAATCTGCTGCTGGCAAGATTTGGCAAACTCTAAATCCCTTGACCCCTTCATGGATCACTGCCTTGTCGTGGCGAAGGGGCTTGCGTAACTCAGTGAAGCCATGAGCTATACCGTGCAGGGCCACCCAAGACGGACAGGTCATGACAGAGAATTCTGACAAAATGTGGTCCACTGGAGAAGGAAATGGCAACCCACTCCAGTATCCTTGCCAAGAAAACCACATGGACAATGTTAAAAGGCTAAAAGATATGACGCCGGAAGATGAGCCCCTCAGGTCGGAAGGTGTCCAATATGCTACTGGGGAAGAGCGGAGGGCAATTCCAAGTAGCTCCAGAAAGAGTTAAGCGGCTGGGCCAAAGCCGAAAGGACGTTCAGCTGTGGATGTATCTGGAAGTGAAAAGAAGGTCCGATGCTGTAAAGAACAATATTGTATAGGTACCTGGAATGTAAGATCTATGAACCAAGGCAAGCTGGATGTGGTCAAACATGAGATGACAAGATTGAACATCGACATCTTGGGAATCAGCGAACTGAAATGGACGGGAATGGGTGAATTTAATTCAGGTGACCATTATATCTACTACTGTGGGCAAGAAACCCTTAGAAGAAATGGAGTTGCACTCATAGTCAATAAGAGAGTGGGAAAGGCAGTAATGGGGTACAACCTCAAAAACAACAGAATGATCTCAGTGCCTATCCAAGGCAAACCATTCAATATCACAGTCATTCAAATCTCTGCCCCAACCACTGATGCTGAAGAAGCTGAAGTTGACCACTTCTATGAAGACCTACAACACCTTCTAGAACTAGCACCAAAAAAAGATGTCCCTTTCATCATAGGGGATTGGAATGCTAAAGTAGGAAGTCAAGGAGTAATCGGAATAACAGGCAAGTTTGGCCTTGGAGTACAAAATGAAGCAGGGCAAAGGCTAATAGAGTTCTGTCAAGAGAACAAGCTAGTCATAGCAAACACTCTTTTCCAACAACACAAGAGACGACTCTACACATGGACATCACCAGATGGTCAATACCGAAACCAGATTGATTACATACTTTGCAGTCAAAGATGGAGAAGCTCTATACAGACAGCAAAAACAAGACCAGGAGCTGACTGTGGCTCAGATCATGAGCTTCTTACTGCAAAATGTAGGCTTAAATTGAAGAATGTAGGGAAAACCACTAGACCACTCAGGTATGACTGAGATCATATTCCTTGTGAGTACACAGTGAAGGTGATGAATAGATTTAGAGGATTAGATTTGGTAGACAGAGTGCCTGAAGAACTATGGACGGAGGTCCGTAACATTGTACAGGAGGCAGCAACTAAAACCATCCCAAAGAAAAAGAAATGCAAGAAAGCAAAATGGCTGTCTGATGAGGCTTTACAAATAGCTGTGGAAAGAAGGAATGCGAAAAGCAAGGGTGAAAGGGAAAGATATAAGCAACTGAATGCAGATTTCCAGAGAATAGCCAGGAGAGATAAGAAGGCCTTCTTAAATGAACAATGCAAAGAAATTGAGGAAAACAATAGAATGGGGAAGACTAGAGATCTCTTCAAGAAAATTGGAGATATGAAAGGAACGTTTAGTGCAAAGATGGGCATGATAAAGGACAAAAAAGGCAGGGACCTAACAGAAGCAGAAGAGATTAAGAAGAGGTGGCAAGAATACACAGAAGAACTATACAAGAAAGATCTTAATGTCCCTGATGTCAACGCTGGTGTGATCACTGACCTTGAGCCAGACATCCTAGAGAGTGAAGTCAAGTGGGCCTTAGGAAGCATTGCTAACAACAAAGCTAGTGGAGATGACAGTATTCCAGCTGAGTTATTTAAAATACTAAAAGATGATGGTGTTAAAGTGCTGCACTCAATATGCCAGCAAGTTTGGAAAATGCAACAGTGGCCACGGGACTGGAAAAGGTCAGTTTACGTTCCAATTCCAAAGAAGGGCAACGCCAAAGAATGCTCAAACTATCGCACAATTGCACTCATTTCACATGCTAGCAAGGTTATGCTCAAAATCCTACAAGCTAGGCTTCAGCAATATATGAACCGAGAACTACCGGATATACAAGCTGGGTTTCGAAGAGGCAGAGGAACTAGAGATCAAATCGCCAACATTCGCTGGATCATGGAGAAAGCACGAGAGTTCCAGAAAAATATCTACTTCTGCTTCATTGACTATGTAAAAGCCTTTGATTGTGTGGATCACAACAAACTGTGGCAAGTTCTTAAAGAGATGGGAGTACCAGACCACCTTACCTGTCTCCTGAGAAATCTGTATGCGGGCCAAGAAGCAACAGTTAGAACCGGTCATGGAACAACCGATTGGTTCAAAATAGGGAAAGGTGTACGACAAGGCTGTATACTGTCACCCTGCTTATTTAACCTATATGCAGAGTACATCATGAGAAATGCCAGGCTGGAAGAATCACAAGCCGGAATTAAGATTGCAGGGAGAATCATCAACAACCTCAGATATGCGGACGATACCACCCTAATGGCAGAAAGTGAAGAAGAACTAAAGAGCCTCTTGATGAGGGTGAAAGAGGAGAGTGCAAAAGCTGGCTTGAAACTCAACATAAAAAAACTAAGATCATGGCATCTGGACCCATCAATTCCTGGCAAATAGAAGGGGTAGAAATGGAAGCAGTAACAGACTTCATTTATTTGGGCTCCAAGATCACCGCAGACGGAGACTGCAGCCATGAAATTAAAAGACGCTTGCTCCTTGGGAGGAAAGCTATGGCAAGCCTAGATAGCATATTAAAAAGCAGAGACGTCACCTTGCCGACAAAGATCCGCATAGTCAAAGCTATGGTTTTTCCAGTAGTAATGTATGGCTGTGAGAGCTGGACCATAAAAAAGGCCGAGCGCCGAAGAATTGATGCCTTTGAACTGTGGTGCTGGAGAAGACTCTTGAGAGTCCCCTGGACTGCTAGGAGGTCAAACCAGTCAATCTTAAAGGAAATCAACCCTGATTGCTCATTGGAAGGATCGATAATGAAGCTCAAGCTCAGATATTTTGGCCACCTAATGCGAAGAGAGATCTCTTTGGAGAAGACCCTGATGCTGGGAAAGATTGAAGGCAAAAGGAGAAGAGGACGGCAGAGGATGAGATGGTTAGATAGCATCACTGAAGCAATGAGCATGAAACTGAGCAAACTCAGGGAGGCAGTGAAGGACAGGAAGGCCTGGCGCAATATGGTTCATGGGGTCACGAAGAGTCGGACACGACTTAACGACTAAACAACAACAACAAAATCCCTTGAGTCTAATAACAGGGTTACTATGCCTATATTTATTTAGTATGTATATAATATACTTTGTGGAAGAATATGGAAGACATTCATTTGATTTACATCTGAATGTGAACTTACCTTATTTCATATGTTCTAACAAAACATTTGCTGCATTTTTTGCACTGATTTTCTATTACAGCTGAATTTTTTCCCTGAAATTACCCATAAAGTTACTTTTCAGATGAATACACTTATCTCCTTCAACTCAATCACATTCAAACCCTTTAATTTAGGGTCTGAATGAGAAAAGTCCAGCTCAAGTTGCCAGTAAGCATAAATAACTTCAGAATGTTAAGATTGAATTTGATCAGATCTTAGCCTAACTCATCTTCCTTATTCATATGTGCATATATCATTCTAGATATGGCAGGTGATACAAAACTGAGAAAACAGATAATTATCGCTAAACTGTTTTTTGTTCTGAAAAAAACTTCAAACAAATTAGAATGGGGTTTAAAGAAAGACTATAAGGGTAGTCAGGGAACTAGAAGTCAAGTCCTACAACGGAACAGGGTTGGAACAGGGAGTGTTAAAAATAGTCAATATGGCACTTGTGGCCATGCAATCAAAGCTGCCATCTTGACTTTTTGATCCCATCTCCTGCATGGATGTGCCTGCAAAAGGGATTCAGACAACTAACTATGCATAGTTTTGAGAAGAGGAACCTAAGATGGAATATTACATCAAGCAACTGGCAGATCAGAAGTCCAAGATTGGTTTTCAGCTAAAAAACAAGACATAGAACCATGGCCTTAGTGAGGAGCTCAGTGAAAACATTGACTCAGATTGGCAGTTGCAAAAAAGGCAAATTCCATGATAGTCCAGCCTTTGGGATTTTGATGGGCCTTGGCTTGATCCAGCAGGATTATTCTTACATTCTTAAGGCCAATAAATAAATCTTTCATTCCAAAGGAAGCTAAGACAAGGGAAATCCTGCCTGTGAAATCTCTCCTATCAGGGAAGTGGGAGCTCATAAAGATAGACAAGGTTTTAGTCCCTGTGAACATGAAGAATTATCTTTGCGCCAAGTGTGTTTAAATGGGAATTAAAGGAGTGGGAAATAGGAAAGATGCAGGATGCTTCCTGGATAATAGTTAAAGAAAAGAATGGGATGGAGATGATACACATTTTTTACAAGTCTTAAGGGCTTTGCTTCCTGGACGTTTACATTGTCTCCTGCCAGACCTTTTCATGCATGATTTATAGATGCATAATAAAGAGGTTGCAAGCCAGGAACTGATTTTGGATTTCCCGAGCAATGCCGAAAAAGGACATTTCTTTTTTTAAAAAAAATCTCTTTAAAGGAATTGACAGCATATGTTCAGCTGAAAATAGTAGACAAACATATCACAATGTAAATAGCAAATTTTCAGAATGACCTTTCATGGCCAGCAAAGAGATGAATGGAAGAGAAGAAAATATGATGCCCAAGTATCTGGTCTCCAGCATTTCACTCTTGAACACCAGTCCAGAACAGAGTTGCTTTAATAGGATCCAGACTGGGATGGATAGTTTTGGAGAATACTTGCTTTACTTTGGATAAATCCAGAACCTCTTCAAACCTGCTGAGGGCAATGCAATATTTATTAAGTCTACTGTCTGCAGCCCAACCCCTTCATGGATCACTGCCTTGTCGTGGCGAAGGGGCTTGCGTAACTCAGTGAAGCCATGAGCTATACCGTGCAGGGCCACCCAAGATGGACAGGTCATGACAGAGAGTTCTGACAAAATGTGGTCCACTGGAGAAGGAAATGGCAGCCCACTCCAGTATCCTTGCCAAGAAAACCCCATGGACAATGTTAAAAGGCTAAAAGATATGACGCCGGAAGATGAGCCCCTCAGGTCGGAAGGTGTCCAATATGCTACTGGGGAAGAGCGGAGGGCAATTCCAAGTAGCTCCAGAAAGAGTGAAGCGGCTGGGCCAAAGCCAAAAGGACGTTCAGCTGTGGATGTATCTGGAAGCGAAAAGAAGGTCCGATGCTGTAAAGAACAATATTGTATAGGTACCTGGAATGTAAGATCTATGAACCAAGGCAAGCTGGATGTGGTCAAACATGAGATGACAAGATTGAACGTCGACATCTTGGGAATCAGCGAACTGAAATGGACGGGAATGGGTGAATTTAATTCAGGTGACCATTATATCTACTACTGTGGCCAAGAAACCCTTAGAAGAAATGGAGTTGCACTCATAGTGAATAAGAGAGTGGGAAAGGCAGTAATGGGGTACAACCTCAAAAACGACAGAATGATCTCAGTGTGAATCCAAGGCAAACCATTCAATATCACAGTCATCCAAGTCTATGCCCCAACCACTGATGCTGAAGAAGCTGAAGTTGACCGCTTCTATGAAGACCTACAACACCTTCTAGAACTAGCACCAAAAAGATGTCCTTTTCATCATAGGGGATTGGAATGCTAAAGTAGGAAGTCAAGGAGTAATCGGAATAACAGGCAAGTTTGGCCTTGGAGTACAAAATGAAGCAGGGCAAAGGCTAATAGAGTTCTGTCAAGAGACAAGCTAGTCATAGCAAACACTCTTTTCCAACAACACAAGAGACGACTCTACACATGGACATCACCAGATGGTCAATACCGAAACCAGATTGATTACATACTTTGCAGTCAAAGATGGAGAAGCTCTATACAGACAGCAAAAACAAGACCAGGAGCTGACTGTGGCTCAGATCATGAGCTTCTTACTGCAAAATGTAGGCTTAAATTGAAGAATGTAGGGAAAACCACTAGACCACTCAGGTATGACTGAGATCATATTCCTTGTGAGTACACAGTGAAGGTGATGAATAGATTTAGAGGATTAGATTTGGTAGACAGAGTGCCTGAAGAACTATGGACGGAGGTCCGTAACATTGTACAGGAGGCAGCAACTAAAACCATCCCAAAGAAAAAGAAATGCAAGAAAGCAAAATGGCTGTCTGATGAGGCTTTACAAATAGCTGTGGAAAGAAGGAATGCGAAAAGCAAGGGTGAAAGGGAAAGATATAAGCAACTGAATGCAGATTTCCAGAGAATAGCAAGGAGAGATAAGAAGGCCTTCTTAAATGAACAATGCAAAGAAATTGAGGAAAACAATAGAATGGGGAAGACTAGAGATCTCTTCAAGAAAATTGGAGATATGAAAGGAATGTTTAGTGCAAAGATGGGCATGATAAAGGACAAAAAAGGCAGGGACCTAACAGAAGCAGAAGAGATTAAGAAGAGGTGGCAAGAATACACAGAAGAACTATACAAGAAAGATCTTAATGTCCCTGATGTGCATGCTGGTGTGGTCACTGACCTTGAGCCAGACATCCTAGAGAGTGAAGTCAAGTGGGCCTTAGGAAGCATTGCTAACAACAAAGCTAGTGGAGATGACAGTATTCCAGCTGAGTTATTTAAAATACTAAAAGACGATGGTGTTAAAGTGCTGCACTCAATATGCCAGCAAGTTTGGAAAATGCAACAGTGGCCACGGGACTGGAAAAGGTCAGTTTACGTTCCAATTCCAAAGAAGGGCAATGCCAAAGAGTGCTCAAACGATCGCACAATTGCACTCATTTCACATGCTAGCAAGGTTATGCTCAAAATCCTACAAGCTAGGCTTCAGCAATACATGAACCGAGAACTACCGGATGTACAAGCTGGGTTTCGAAGAGGCAGAGGAACTAGAGATCAAATCGCCAACATTCGCTGGATCATGGAGAAAGCACGAGAGTTCCAGAAAAACATCTACTTCTGCTTCATTGACTATGCAAAAGCCTTTGATTGTGTGGATCACAACAAACTGTGGCAAATTCTTAAAGAGATGGGAGTACCAGACCACCTTACCTGTCTCCTGAGAAATCTGTATGCAGGGCAAGAAGCAACAGTTAGAACCGGTCACGGAACAACCGATTGGTTCAAAATAGGGAAAGGTGTACGACAAGGCTGTATACTGTCACCCTGCTTATTTAACCTATATGCAGAGTACATCATGAGAAATGCCAGGCTGGAAGAATCACAAGCCGGAATTAAGATTGCAGGGAGAAACATCAACAACCTCAGATATACAGATGATACCACCCTAATGGCAGAAAGTGAAGAAGAACTAAAGAGCCTCTTGATGAGGGTGAAAGAGGAGAGTGCGAAAGCTGGCTTGAAACTCAACATAAAAACTAAGATCATGGCATCTGGACCCATCAATTCCTGGCAAATAGAAGGGGTAGAAATGGAAGCAGTAACAGACTTCATTTATTTGGGCTCCAAGATCACCGCAGACGGAGACTGCAGCCATGAAATTAAAAGACGCTTGCTCCTTGGGAGGAAAGCCATGGCAAGCCTAGATAGCATATTAAAAAGCGGAGACGTCACCTTGCCGACAAAGATCCGCATAGTCAAAGCTATGGTTTTTCCAGTAGTAATGTATGGCTGTGAGAGCTGGACCATAAAGAAGGCTGAACGCTGAAGAATTGATGCCTTTGAACTGTGGTGCTGGAGAAGACTCTTGAGAGTCCCCTGGACTGCTAGGAGGTCAAACCAGTCAATCCTAAAGGAAATCAACCCTGATTGCTCATTGGAAGGATCGATAATGAAGCTCAAGCCCAGATACTTTGGTCACCTAATGCGAAGAGAGATCTCTTTGGAGAAGACCCTGATGCTGGGAAAGATTGAAGGCAAAAGGAGAAGAGGACGGCAGAGGATGAGATGGTTAGATAGCATCACTGAAGCAATGACCATGAAACTGAGCAAACTCAGGGAGGCAGTGAAGGACAGGAAGGCCTGGCGCAATATGGTTCATGGGGTCACGAAGAGTCGGACACGACTTAACGACTAAACAACAACAACTGCAGCCCAAAGACAAAGTAAGCAAGCAAATGAATGAATCAGCAAAAGACAAACCTTGTGAGTATCTTGAACTGTTTTGCAAATCTTTTACAGGTTCTTTAGGTGAAAAGAAACTTCTATCAATTTGCTACAAGAGCTTTCTTAGTATTTTTTTCTTTGCTAGATTTATAACATGCCTGCTCTCCGGAAGGTGAAGGCAGATTATGTAGGGTACCGCAAGAATGTGAGTGGCTCAAAGGTATCAGATACTGTATCTGAACAGGCAAAGGAGGACATGGACAATTGGAAAGGAGGACAAATGGGGGGGAAAGGAGGACACACTGACGCTTTAACTTTCTTGGCATCCGTGACAAAAATTACCGCAAAAAACTGAAAAAAAATTCTTAGGCTTACGTGTATACTTTTTCCAGCATCAGAAAGACTGGTTTTTCAATCACAATATTTTTAAAACAAATTTTATTTTCAAGAACATACGCTCGTGATAATATAGAATTGACAATGCCCTTTTCAAATTTCACCATAGAAATGTATGATGACTCTTGTGATCTACAGACTTCTGCCATCATAGATTTGAAGGGGCTGGATTGAAGCTGATGGCTGGAATCAGGAAATAAATTAAATAACGTAAATCTAGGCTGTCAAGTCTGTCAGTGGACGAGGGAAAGAAAGAAGCAGACAGTTTACAAGGTCACCATACACGAAAGCTTGAATGACTACTGTTGTGAAAACAGTCCAAAATAAAATTAAAAAAAAGACACTCAAAAAGTCAGACAATATTTAATTTTAAGACTATGCCTGCTGGATGGAGGCATGAGGATATGTCCTCCTTTTGCCTGATGTCTGGTAACCCTACCCAGGAAGTTTCTATGTCTGAAGGTTAATGCCTTAACTACTGTCTCACATGGACTCTCACTTTAATGTCAATTGTTCTAGATAGAAGTCGGGGAACATAGCTTCACTTTGCTAGATTTGCAAATCTTCATTACCTCTCTAGCAGCAAGGTTGAGTCCCTAGGGTGAAAGTTGGGTGGTCTTAAATCTCATCTCCCAGAAGCCCTCTGAGTTTACACGCCCTGGCCTACCTACCGCCTTGGTATAGTGTGAGGTAAGTTATTATGAATTATTATTTCTTAAAAATGCTTTTCTGCTTCTCTAGCCGAGACAATTTAAGAGGTGGTTATCATGGCTACCGCCTCTCTTCCTGGAGGATGCCATTATGCGATGTCCTTCCTGCTCATCCCGGTGCGTGAGGCAAATAGGGATCCTGTAACCATTTGTCTTCTGGCAAGGAGAAGGGAAAAAAAAAACAACTTAAAAATGAAGTCGGTGCTATCATGGCACTTCCCAACCCCTCTAGTTTTGAGAAGTGAGATTAGGGAAATCAGCTCCCCTTTTTGGGGCATTAGATCAATAGCACAAGGTATCATTTAAAATCAATTTGATTAAAAATAGGAAATGTAAAACTTTGGTAGTCCCATGAAAAAACAAACAGTGGGGGAGAGAAAAATATAGAGTGTTTCATAATCAAACAGTGATTGAAAACAGGAACTCCCATAGAGCTGTGGGAGTCTGCAGAAATCACACCGCTGAGCTTGTGTAGATAAATACATTACAAACTTAAAATTACATCACACAAAAAATTAAGAAACAACTTTAGTGCAGTGCCCTACTTTTTCTCCCTAGTTCTGTTTCTCTTGTTCCAAAAGAGGAAAGGCTCAGGACATGCAACTAACCCAGTCTTTTTCAACCTTGGCAACTTGAAGATGTGTGGACTTCAACTCCCAAAATTCTGAGAGTTGAAGTCCAGACATCTTGAAGTTGCCAAGGCTGAAAAAAACTGGACTAACCTTTTTGCAGGTGTACAGTAGAGACCATGTCTGAGATGTGCAAATGTCGATTGTATCTGGCTGTCAGTTAATGTGGAAGTGGGACAGTTGGGAATATTGAAAAACTGTGTTCTTTGCCCATAATGCTGCTATTATTATTATTATTATTATTATTATTATTATTATTATTATTATTGTGTCATCGACTGCACAATGGAAGCCCATTCCTTTTTTATATGTGCCACCTCTTGGTTTTTTAAAACTTCTTGCAGATGTCTCTGTTCAAGAGCCAGTCTTGTTATCCCTCAAAGTAGATAATACCAGGCTGAAAAAATTGAGAAAGAACAAATTGCACATGTAGCCCCCAGCCCCTTTTATATAGCCAACCACTAATTGCATCTCCAAAGTTCAGAAGTGCAACTGCCCCCAGTTGGAAGCATGGTCTGCAGCTATATTGAGATGGGAATGACTCAGGAAGGAAGGTTACCATAATTAAGGAAGCAAAGAAACATCTCCAATTCTTCCCATTCAACCACTCAGGAGTGTCTGTGGGACAGAGTCCAAATTGTCAATATGGTGGCCATACCTGCATGAAGCTCCACTCCTTTTTATATGCAACAGATGTTAAAAAGGGGTGGTGCTTTGTCCATGCAATCATGGCCACCGTTTTGACTTTTTGATATCCCCCCCTGCTGAAATTCCTGAACCCCCATGGTTTGCCCAAATGTCTGGCACCACTTTAGGCCCCTCTCCAACCACAGTGGCCCTCTGTGGCAAATGGGTTTTAGTGGCCTGGCCTGGCTGCTGTTGTGCTGGTGTGAGTCAGCCAATGGAGCGAGAAAAGGGAAGAGAAGCTCCATTTTGGCCTTGAAGGGCAGCTGTGCTGTCATGAGGACAGATGAGCTCACCTGGCTGTTAGCTGGGGGTGCTGTGGGGAGATGTAGAGTCAGCATTCCCACTGATACAGCCTGGAATATAGGTGTTGGGGATTAGAGCCCTGGAGGGGACACCCATCGCCTCAGTTGCTGTGGGACATGTTGCTGATGTTACACACGCTGCTCCCAGGTTCGGCTTATGGTCACTCACTCGCACACTCACAGCCTGTTGAGGCACGCGGATCTTGTCAGCCCCCCTTGCTTTCTACCTGGTTTTTCCAGATAGGTATGGCTGGAGCAGACAGACACACAGCCCTGGTCAACAGCCAGGAAATAATTAGGGATACACACGAATCACTTCCAACCGAACTCTGAGGCACAAGAGGTTCTTTGTAATACACGGAGACCCAGTGAATTTGAAGTAACAGCAAAACTTTACTGGTTGCCAGGTACATTTGCTCTTTCTCACACACACACACACACGTGCTCATCCACACTTACCCACGTCCTTCCCAACTAGGCTGCCAGGCACTAGCTAGAGGGACGGAAGCCTCCAAGTCTGGATCCAAAGGTGACTCAGATGACTCAGACAACTCAGAGTGGGCAGGCTTTGGGACCTCTTTTATCCCCAAAAGTCCTTGCTTTGTTGATTCACAAGTCTGGCAGTTTTTGATGGGATTGGGGTTTCCATGTGCTCAGGCCCAACTTCCCTTTTCTGGTTCAGGTCCTTTGTTTCCTTGACGACCTGCTTCCTTCTTATCTACCTCCCTGAAGGGATATCATAGATAGGTTTCCTGGCTTTTGTCCTCTCTGCTTAAGTGCCTGCTTCATCTTTAGGTTATGGCAGCTTCAGCCTAGTCTCACACTGGTCTGACCCAAAACTGGAGAGAGAGGGAAGGAGAGGAGTGAAAAAGTCTGTACATGGAGTGAATGGAGTAGCTGGAGAGAAAGGTTGGAGAGTGAAGTTACAAGGGTGTGCAGAGCAGCTGCTGGTTCCTAATTGGGGAGGGAGAAGAAAGTTCCATAGGTGGCTTCCCTGGAAGAAAGGAACTGAAGATCCAGAGAGGGGACATCTTCATGCAAGACCAAAGATAGGAAGGAGGGTATTGTCAGTCATTGGTGAAGCCCTGATCTCTGGGGAAGGACTCGGCAGAAGACCCTGAGAGAGGTTTTTCCCCCAAAGGAGAAGCAGCAGGTGTTCTGCCAAGCAGATCCAGGAGAAAGTCAAGCCATGCTGAGTACGCTACAGTAAATCCAGCCCATTCCTCCACCCCCCCCCCCCCGTCTCTTGGTAAGCTCAGAAACAGGGGAGGGAGGCAGAGTGACAGGGGACAAAGCAGGAGAGCTAGAAGGGATAGTCTCTGGGAGGGAGACTCAGAGGGAAACCTGACACCAGCTGAACATCAGGATTGTGTTGTTGTAAATACTTGTTGTAAATAGCTTCACTGTAAATAGTAAAAAAAGCATAAAAGCCTTCACTGCCTTGTTTTCTGTGTCAACTGCCACTCTTGCAAAGCTAAATGCACCTCTAATTCAAAAAGAACCCCGTCACACCCTCGCCTTCCAGAAAACATTCATGCAGTTTTTAATATTATTAAATAATATGCTCTTAAGTTCTTTCCTCTCCTACATGTGAACGAAAGGTGTTAAAAAGCTCCAGGATTTATTGACACGCCACTCTCCAGCAAAACATCCCTCAGTTATTAAAGGGGTAAAGATAGGAGAAATGAGAATTTCCCTGTTGCTTCTAGACACGTTTTCATTATCTCCTCATACTATACTGTCATCAAAGGGAAAAAGACAGGTGGGGAAAGTGGCCTTCCACAGAGGTCTTGTCCCCAAAAGATGAGAAATGAAGCATCACAGAAGAACATTTTGAGTGGAGGGAGAAGGAAGATGCCAATCTTGGGATCTCCCATCAATTATCAGAGGAAATCAACACGGAGCTCCTCTTTGACCATATGAACAAACTTTAGGAACAGGAAGTTTTCAGGAATTATGTGGAGGTGAAGTTCATTCAGAGGAATGAGTATCCACTGAATTCTTGTAAGATTGGCCTAGGTAAAATTTCCCATTTGTTCAAGAAAAGAGGAACGGCACTTAAGGATGAAAGAAAATTCCCAGTCTTTTAGAAATCGTTAAGCTCCAGACAGAATTTAATATCAGGAATAGTAGTCAACACAGTGTAAATCATAAAATTATAAACTATAATAATTTAAAATAAATAAATAAATATAAAATTATAAACTACAATAAATTCTATCCGTATTACTAGAAGTCTGTTCTGATTTAAGAAATCTTATAAAATTGAAATATTAATAGAAAGAGAAACACACATGTTAGATGTGGCACGAATCCGTATATAAAATGAAATGAAGAAATGTTTCCAGGTTGAGTTAAATCCTGTGTCAGATTTTTTTTTAAGAGATAGACATAATTTCTAGATGTTGCCTGACCAATGCAGAAGACAGAACACTGATTACTTCTCTTGGTGTTAACACAATATTTCTATTGATTCACCCTAGAACTGCATCTGCTTTCTTTGCAGCTATATCACACTGTTGGCTCATGTTCAGCTTAGGTTTCACCAAGGCCTTCAGATCTCTTTTGCAGAAACTGCTGCTCAGTATGGTTCTTCCTCCTCTATCTCATCATGTCTTTGGTTTTTCCTACCCAAACAGAGGCATTTGCATTGTTCCTACTGAAATTCATCTTGTTGGTTTCTGCCCAACAAAATCTGACAAGATCTTCCTGAATCTTGATACAGTCTCCTAAGACGCTTGCTACTCCCCCTACCTTTGTGTTACCTGTGGATTAGATAACCATATTTTTCTACCATCCAGCTAATTTATAAATATACTTCATTGCAATTTAATGCAGAGCCATTAGCATATATTCATTGGGTACAACTGTTCAACCAGCTCTGTATCCATCTAATAGTAGCCTAATCCAGCCAAGAGATTGTCATCCTATCCATTAGAACCTCATGGGAGACTTTAGGCTCCTCCTCATAGCCACGTTAATATGCTTTCTTTCCATTCTTGTGTCAGGAGGAAACCATACCAGCATAATTGCACCCACATCCTACTTTTCCCGTACCTTAGCACTGAGGCCAGGCTACGTTGCTGCCCTCATACAGTTTAATGCACTATTTTCAGTAGCAACTGGTGGATCCCTGTCATAGTTTCTCCTCTCACTCAGCATCTTCATGATGGAAAAACAAACAACCAGTCACTCTCCTAAACGTGTGGCATCACTACCCATCCCTGAGGCACTCTAGATTGTCCACATGGGAAGGTTTAAGTCAGGAGAAGGAAAACACCACTTCCAAACTGGAACAACTAAAATGGCTCTAGGCTGTGCATGAGATAGAACTAACATCATGAGAACATGTCCCTCAAAATTGTCATCCTCCCACAGCAAGGAGGATGTGAGGACAAGCTCTTTGTTGAATGCTTTGCTGAAGTCAGGTTGCATTGCATCTACTACATTCCCATGATTAGCTAAACTGGTCACTCTGTGTCAGAAAACAAGGTCAGGTTGGCTAGCCTGATTTACTCTTGCTAAGCATCTTTCCCTGAGAAATCCTGTTTGCCCAATCCTTCTCTTAATTCAAGAGCTTCATCCAATGATAGTTGAGAAAATCAGAATGACTCAGCCCAGAAGAATTGGTGACTGAGTAGATGTCAGGGCCTTCAGAAAACCAGCTGATAGATCTTTGGAAACAGATATTGAAAAACAGTATGTTTGTGACATCATCAGGCTCAATGTTTCCATGCTCTTCCCTTCACACCACACATTGTGCTTTTGTTACTATTTCTAGTTGGGCATAAAATACTGGAACGGGACGTTGTCATATCACAGTTTCTTTTACTATAAATTAGCATGGAGACTTAGTTTGGCAGCATCTCAGCTTTGTCACTAGCACGCATCTTGATAGCATCTCAATGAAATGGAAAACCCAAGGTGGAATTACAAAGCTAAACATGGCCATGCAGTGACAAGAGTCAAGAGAAAATACCACAGCATTGCCAAACTGGTGACAGTGACATTTGAAACCTGTCTGAATCAGTTGTGGCTTTCCTTTTGTCATTTTCTCCCCTCCTTTTTAAAAAATAAAAATAAAAACTGAAAACAACATCTGCATTTCTCTGTGATCATATGCAGCTGAGACAGAAGGGGGTTAATCAATCTGAAAATGATGAACTCCGCCAAGCTTCTCCCAATCTTTCCTGCTGATGGCAATTATCTAAAGTCTGGCAGCCATTCCAGAAATCTGGAACTCGGCGGTCCCGCTGCTGGGGACCCTGTTCCACAAAGCCAGAAGTCCTGAGGGGATCACTTGGTGTGGTGCCCAGGAAATGACAAACAGAAAAGGTCACACATATCCCAAAAAGACATACTGCTCAGCAAATGTAATTGACATTGTGCGGTTTCTTCTCTTTCTCCCCACCCCTGCCGGTTCCTGTCCTTCCTTCCCTGCCGTTAACATCTCTGCAAGTGCTTTGAGACTTTCTAACATTTAGCAGATGTGTCAAACAACAGTAAAACAACAGGCCTTAAAAGTTATTTATACACAGGCACACAAGCACGCACACACAGAGGCACACAAATCACTTTGCTCACCCTCATCCCTGCAGGAAATAATTTCACACTTGGATAATATACTTAGGACATTAGCAAAGGATAATTCGTGGTTGCCACAGTTTTGCCTTATAAATTGGTCAAGCTTTCTGTCTTTCTTGCTCACTCCACCTTTTAAATCACGCTGTATCTCCCTGCAAAAAATTTGCCCTGCCTCTCCTTATGTCGAGCAAGATGCAGGCGTTTTTGTGCCTCTCTTAAGGTTCTGGGTCCAGCAAGGCAGGTTCAGGGGACCAAGCATGTACATGGACTGCAGAGACCCAAACTGGTTCTCAACATGATTGGTCAACATGTTGGAAAAGCCAATGGAAGTTCCACTCTCCCCAACCTCCCTGCTCCCCCTCCCCAAAGAATACAATGGGAATACCCCACATTAATAGGTGGTGTCTGGTAATGTACCTAGGTTTTTTAATGAATGGTTCAAGGCAGACAAGCATTTTGAATGGGATGTCTTTTTAAGAATAAAATCTAGATTCATTTTGCACTGTTTGCTTAACCATCTAAGTGCAATAAAAATGAGGCATGAATTAGGCCTGATACTTCATCTGGAGTTTTCTAAGCTAAGCTATGTTCTTAAGTTTAAAGGTAGGAGAACCAGGCTGGAGAAGATTGATAGATAGAAAGATAGATAGATAGATAGATAGATAGATAGATAGATAGATAGATAGATAGATGATAGATAAGTAATAGTTAATGATAGATAGATAATAGATAATGAGATAGCTAAATAGCTAGATAGCTAGATAGATATATAGATGAGAGATAGATGAGAGAAAGAGAGAGAGAGAGAGAGAGAGATGGTAGATTTCTTCCTTCGTTTACTGCTTCTTATTTCTAAACCTTCTCTTCCAGAATTTCCTGCAGCTTCTACCCCTTTCTACAAATTTTGACACAAGAGGGTAGGCATAGATGTCCATGCAAGAACAAGTGACAGTGTGTGATGGGATGTCATGACGCACAAACTCTGCTCCTGAAGTGCAAGTGATGTCATGACACAAGCATAAAAGGGCAGAGCTTGTATGGTGACATCACAATACACATTTTGACATTACAGTATCATTGTGGTTAGGAACAGATGTTTATGAGGGTGGGATATAATGTACTTAAGAGCTTTTTGTATGCAGATGTGCATGAAGAAATTAAGATGTTCTCCAGTCCTCTGCTGACATGAAGTTCATGTATGCACCAGATATTTTGCTCCTTAGTTTGATATTCTTGCCCCCACCTACCCACCGATGGATGGGTGAGACCAATGCTTTCAAAAACTTGATTGCTTTGATCAGTCTCCAATTTCTGTCTTCATCCACCTCCCTCCCATCTCCAAATCTCCTCATATTTGGCAGGGGTGGAGGTGTCATGCTTAACTGTTACATTGATGATTATCTTTCTTCAAACATGAGTCATTTCGAAACAGGGGCTAACAGGCCAAAGAAAAGGAACTGTTGAAGGGAGAGAAGAAACTCTTAAGAGGTCATGTACATTCTGTCATTATGACTGATTGTCTTTGTGGAGAATGTATGAGAATATGTTAAAGTGGTTGTTTAATGTTTCTAAGATGTATAACAGGACACATGAATTCTGATCTGTCTATCTTGTGCACACAGTCCTAGTTTCAATTCTGAAGTTCCTCCAAAATGCTGAGGACCTCCAGTTGGAATGTAGTAGTAAGTTGCCATTTCCAGTAGTGGAAAGCACAACTCCCCTCCCCTCCCCTCCCCTCCCCTCCCCTCCTTTTTAACCCTCCACTTTGCCTTTAAATTCCTTAATCCTCCAACTACAAAAAAGAGCAACAGAAAAAAGCGTATCTCTATCCCTTTGATTATTCATTCCATCACCACTGTATGACCTGTAATTCCCATCATCCTCGTCATCTAAACAGATTGCCCCACCCTGATATAGAGGCCAAACTAGAAAATTGTGGTTTAAGCTGGTGAGATGAAAATTCAAGAATTAACACAAGAATGTGTTAATTCAAGAAATAATGAGATATAACTGTTCAAAGTGGTCAGCACAGTTGGCCCAAACTCAGTGTATATGTTTATTGGACTTGGTCGGCTTAACATCCAAATAAAAGATTGTGCTTTTCTTGTCACAGCACATTTTGTTCGCATTCAATCTACTGGTCTGCTCCTTCAAAATCCCCTTGCAAAAATGAATATTAAAGAAAGGTCATATTGAAAACAATGGTTAGCTTTGAGCTGCACCACTGAATCTTGTGCAGAAATAATGAAGATCAAATGAGTCATTTAATTCACACCAAACTGGGCTAGTGAAAAAAAGAAGTCTTTCAAAAATGCTCTCCTTTTGTCATGGTTGTGAGTGTTGTGGGAAAATTTGCAAGGAAACATAAGGGGTTTGATTCTCTAAAAAGTGTGTGTGGGCAACATGGGCAACAGCCTCAGACTTGCTGCAAGGATGAGAAGGTGACAGAATCATTTCAAAGATTCATTTCAAAGCAATTTGATCAACTGCTATGTTGAATCAGATCTTCAGATCAAACTGTCTATGATCTGAATCCTCAAACTGACCCATCGCATAGCCTTTCTGTCCACCATTTAAATGCCTTTTTCCTGCCCCAAATGGTGAGAAATCTTGATTTTGGTCTTGGTGATTTTCCCTTGAAAATCAGTGATGTGATATGTTGGACTGTGGCTACCACAAAGGGGGTTCCTAGGCCATGTGTGATTCATGCCCTTCCCCCTCCAAATGCAAGATGAAGAAAGTATAACAACTTCAGATGAACAAGTTCAGGAATTGCCTAGATGCTGTCTTGTGGCTTAAAACTTTGCCTGAATTGTGTTCTGCAGACTATTCTGAAATTCCTTGGAGGTTTAACCATACCTCTTTCCTGTGTCCATGTTGGAGAACATTAGGACAGCAGTCAAAAAGACTTTGAAATAGAAAGTTGTTTTGGAAAGTAGCCAAAATACAATCACAAAATGGTTTTGCCTGCATTGTTTTGGGAAAGAGTGAACCAGTTTGAATTTATTATCCTATTGAAAAAAAAAATGGCATCTGGTTTGCCATTTTTTTTGGTGAATAAAATAGAAACAGAGACAAGATGAAGGAACCAAGAAAAGAAGAAGACATATAAATAGTTAAAACTCACTGTTTAGTTAGAAGGAAACCCTGTTTTTAAAAATTTTTGTGTTTTTTTCTTTTCTCTTCTTTTTTTTTTGTGGCTGTGT
This sequence comes from Python bivittatus, assembly GCF_059951505.1. Lineage (NCBI taxonomy): Eukaryota > Metazoa > Chordata > Lepidosauria > Squamata > Pythonidae > Python > Python bivittatus. The sequence continues at coordinate 17,897,027 of NW_028277097.1, forward strand.
GATGTTGATCTTTAGGGGTTTTTTTTTCCCTATCTGTATTTGCTCCTCTCATTTTATGTTTGTTAGGTATTTGTGTGTGTTAAATTTTATAACCTAATAAAGATTTATTTTAAAAAATGGCATCTAATACATCCTGCCCCTTCATGGATCACTGCCTTGTCGTGGCGAAGGGGCTTGCGTAACTCAGTGAAGCCATGAGCTATACCGTGCAGGGCCACCCAAGACGGACAGGTCATGACAGAGAGTTCTGACAAAATGTGGTCCACTGGAGAAGGAAATGGCAACCCACTCCAGTGTCCTTGCCAAGAAAACCCCATGGACATTGTTAAAAGGCTAAAAGATATGATGCCGGAAGATGAGCCCCTCAGGTCGGAAGGTGTCTAATATGCTACTGGGGAAGAGCGGAGGGCAATTCCAAGTAGCTCCAGAAAGAGTGAAGCGGCTGGGCCAAAGCCGAAAGGACGTTCAGCTGTGGATGTATCTGGAAGCGAAAAGAAGGTCCGATGCTGTAAAGAACAATATTGTATAGGTACCCGGAATGTAAGATCTATGAACCAAGGCAAGCTGGATGTGGTCAAACATGAGATGACAAGATTGAACGTCGACATCTTGGGAATCAGCGAACTGAAATGGACGGGAATGGGTGAATTTAATTCGGGTGACCATTATATCTACTACTGTGGGCAAGAAACCCTTAGAAGAAATGGAGTTGCACTCATAGTCAATAAGAGAGTGGGAAAGGCAGTAATGGGGTACAACCTCAAAAACAACAGAATGATCTCAGTGTGAATCCAAGGCAAACCATTCAACATCACAGTAATCCAAGTCTACGCTCCAACCACTGATGCCGAAGAAGCTGAAGTTGACCGCTTCTATGAAGACCTACAACATCTTCTAGAACTAGCACCAAAAAAAGATGTCCTTTTCATCATAGGGGATTGGAATGCTAAAGTAGGAAGTCAAGGAGTAATCGGAATAACAGGCAAGTTTGGCCTTGGAGTACAAAATGAAGCAGGGCAAAGGCTAATAGAGTTCTGTCAAGAGAACAAGCTAGTCATAGCAAACACTCTTTTCCAACAACACAAGAGACGACTCTACACATGGACATCACCAGATGGTCAGTACCGAAACCAGATTGATTATATACTTTGCAGCCAAAGATGGAGAAGCTCTATACAGACAGCAAAAACAAGACCAGGAGCTGACTGTGGCTCAGATCATGAGCTTCTTACTGCAAAATGTAGGCTTAAATTGAAGAATGTAGGGAAAACCACTAGACCACTCAGGTATGACTGAGATCATATTCCTTGTGAGTACACAGTGAAGGTGATGAATAGATTTAGAGGATTAGATTTGGTAGACAGGGTGCCTGAAGAACTATGGACGGAGGTCCGTAACATTGTACAGGAGACAGCAACTAAAACCATCCCAAAGAAAAAGAAATGCAAGAAAGCAAAATGGCTGTCTGATGAGGCTTTACAAATAGCTGTGGAAAGAAGGAATGTGAAAAGCAAGGGTGAAAGGGAAAGATATAAGCAACTGAGTGCAGATTTCCAGAGAATAGCAAGGAGAGATAAGAAGGCCTTCTTAAATGAACAATGCAAAGAAATCGAGGAAAACAATAGAATGGGGAAGACTAGAGATCTCTTCAAGAAAATTGGAGATATGAAAGGAACGTTTAGTGCAAAGATGGGCATGATAAAGGACAAAAAAGGCAGGGACCTAACAGAAGCAGAAGAGATTAAGAAGAGGTGGTAAGAATACACAGAAGAACTATACAAGAAAGATCTTAATGTCCCTGATGTCCATGCTGGTGTGGTCACTGACCTTGAGCCAGACATCATAGAGAGTGAAGTCAAGTGGGCCTTAGGAAGTATTACTAACAACAAAGCTAGTGGAGATGACAGTATTCCAGCTGAGTTATTTAAAATACTAAAAGATGATGCTGTTAAAGTGCTGCACTCAATATGCCAACAAGTTTGGAAAATGCAACAGTGGCCACGGGATTGGAAAAGGTCAGTTTACGTTCCAATTCCAAAGAAGGACAATGCCAAAGAATGCTCAAACTATCACACAATTGCACTCATTTCACATGCTAGCAAGGCTATGCTCAAAATCCTACAAGCTAGGCTTCAGCAGTACGTGAACCGAGAACTACCGGATGTACAAGCTGGGTTTTGAAGAGGCAGAGGAACTAGAGATCAAATTGCCAACATTCACTGGATTATGGAGAAAGCACGAGAGTTCCAGAAAAAATCTACTTTTGCTTCATTGACTATACAAAAGCCTTTGATTGTGTGGATCACAACAAACTGTGGCAAATTCTTAAAGAGATGGGGGTACCAGACCATCTTACCTGTCTCCTGAGAAATCTGTACACGGGCCAAGAAGCAACAGTTAGAACCGGTCACGGAACAACCGATTGGTTCAAAATAGGGAAAGGAGTATGACAAGGCTGTATACTGTCACCCTGTTTATTTAACATATATGCAGAGTACATCATGAGAAATGCCAGGCTGGAAGAATCACAAGCCGGAATTAAGATTGCAGGGAGAATCATCAACAACCTCAGATATGCAGATGATACCACCCTAATGGCAGAAAGTGAAGAAGAACTAAAGAGCCTCTTGATGAGGGTGAAAGAGGAGAGTGAGAAAGCTGGCTTGAAACTCAACATTAAAAAAACTAAGATCATGGCATTTGGACCCATCAATTCCTGGCAAATAGAAGGGGTAGAAATGGAAGCAGTAACAGACTTCATTTATTTGGGCTCCAAGATCACTGCAGATGGAGACTGCAGCCATGAAATTAAAAGATGCTTGCTCCTTGGGAGGAAAGCTATGGCAAACCTAGACAGCATATTAAAAAGCAGAAACGTCACCTTGCCGACAAAGATCCACATAGTCAAGGCTATGGTTTTTCCAGTAGTAATGTATGGCTGTGAGAGCTGGACCATAAGGAAGGCTGAGCACTGAAGAATTGATGCTTTTGAACTGTGGTGCTGGAGGAGACTCTTAAGAGTCCCCTGGACTGCTAGGAGGTCAAACCAGTCAATCTTAAAGAAAATCAACCCTGATTCCTCATTGGAAGCATTGATAATGAAGCTCAAGTTCAGATACTTTGGTCACTTAATGCAAAGAGAGGACTCTTTGGAAAAGACCCTGATGCAGGGAAAGATGGAAGGCAAAAGGAGAAGGGGACGGCAGAGGATGAGATGGTTAAATAGCATCACTGAAGCAATGACCATGAAACTGAGAAAACTGAGGGAGGCAGTGAAGGATAGGAAGGCCTGGAGCGACATGGTTCATGGGGTCACGAGGAGTTGGACACGACTTAATGACTAACAACAACAAAAAACACATCCTGGTTACTTACCTACTCATTTCTTTGTTTCATCAATTTATATGTCACCTTTTTCCCATGGCAATGTACCTGAAAACATTTTGCAACCCATGCTTAAAAACTTTAAAAAAGAGACAAAATTATAGCATAAAATTAATTCTAACATGGATGACCCAAATATAATAAAACAATGAAATTAAAGAGGCCATTGGAACAGCTGCTAAACAGGAGAAACAAAAACACAGAAATAAAATTAATTAGAAGACTGCATTGCAGCACAGATAGATAATTTAAATTAAAAGGACTAGAAATTACAGTTTTCTGCTTCAGTGGCTGGGCTTGGTGGCTGTGTTCACACAACACACTTATTAACTGAATTAATCCATTTTCTGGGTTCACAGAGTGAACAGCAACCTAGGAAAACAGTTTGGATAAGATAGGATATTTTCAGTAAGGCAATAAGAGAAGAATGAGAACCAGGCATTTCTTCTGTCGTATTTCTCTAATAAGTTCCACATTCATGGAATTGGTGATAATTAACACTTTCCTGAAGATAATAGATTTCAAAATCAGTGCTAATCTTTGGCTTTCTTGAATGAAATTTAAATCATGGGGAGTAATATTCCATTTTATTTGGCAACAGTCAGATCATAACGCAGATACAATAAATAAGTATACATATATAGAGATAAATGTCACTTTATTTTATTTTATTTTATTTTATTTTATTTTATTTTAACCTGCTTCTATCTTAGAATTTTAGCTCTATGTCTTGTTTTAAACAAATAACATTCTGTTTTTTAGTTCTAGAGACGTAGCTTACACTGGTCATAATAGTGACAATAATATTCTGTATTGTTCCTTTAGCTAGTGTTTCGTATCTGGTCCTCCTCCTCCTCTTTTACTTTTAAATAGTTTGTTAACTGTTTATTTCTTCATTGATCTTTGACTGAAATAAACTTTGGCTTGACTTGACTACCTCAGAAATGAGGTCTAGTGTAGGCACTCCAATTAAAGATGGATTCAGACAAAGGGAAGAGGTTCAGATAGGATCACTGAGGATGTTCAGTGGGATCAGTCCACTGAAAAAAGATAGAAGAAACTAGAAATATTTACCCTTGAGAAGAGGTGACTGAGTGATGGAGCTTAGGTCACCAATCTTCAAACACTTGAAAGGAAGTTCCGCAGAAGGCAGCTAAGACCTGTTCTCCATCATTCCATTCATGGATCTCCACCTTGCTGCTGGTTATCCTCTTCTCTTTCCTTCCATGTTTCCCATCATTATAGACTTCACTAAAGAGCGATGTCTTCACATAATGTGCATGATAATTTGAGCTTGGTCATTTGTGTCTCAAGTGAGAGCTTTGGGTTGATTTGTTTGATGAGCCATTTGTTTGTTTTCTTGACTATCCATCATGTTCTCAGGCAACTTCTCCAAAAACAAAGTTCAAAAGCATCAATACTTTTTCTATCCTGCTTCCCCAAAGTTCACTGGACTTCTTGATCCAACTGAATCAATGCACAACTCTATGATCTCCTTCCTTCAGTAGCCAAAGGATGCCCCTTGGCACAAGTGGGACAAAAAAATCAATAGCATGGCTCTTCTGTTACTCCCAACAATTGGTATGCAGTAGTATATAGTCCCTAAGGCTTGAAGTTCCTCATGACTAAGAAAGAGAGCTGTGTGAAGATTATCTATCTATCTATCTATCTATCTATCTATCTATCTATCTATCTATCTATCTATCTATCTATCTATCTAATTTGTCACCACCCATCTCATTGAAAAGCAACTCTGAGTGGTTTACAAAGGAGATAAAATCAATTAAAATACAATATAAAAACAATCTTAAAAATAATAAATAAATTCCCAGAATGATGGAATTGGCGAATAACTCAGGAGCAATATCAGGGTGCCAGCCACCCCCAGGATTGATTAAAACTCTTATTGCTCCATGTAAGCTGGCAGAGCCAAGTCTTAAGTCCTTTCCAGAAAACTGAGAGGGTAGGGGCCTGCCGCACCTCTGAGGGAAGAATATTCCAGGGGGCAGGGGCAACGGCAGAGAAGGCTCTCCTCTTGGGCCCCACCAGCCGACATGCTCTTGCTGATGGGGTCCCAAGATTTAAGTAGATTTGATTTGAAGGCCATTTGATCAAATCTCTGAATTCAATCACCTTTCTAACTGGAACTGGAAAATTGATTTGAATTGTTACATGAAACTAGATGACTCCAAATCAATTCAGATGACCTTACACATGCTGAAATAGCTTTCTGAATCAATTCAGAAAACTAAATCAAGCCAACTTGATTAGATGATTTGATTTAAACATCCAAATCAAATAAGAGTTTGTGAAGCCATTCAGATGAATGAATTGAATTGAACAGATTTCCTGGGTTAAGGATTATGGTAGGATTTGGCCTAATTCACACACAAGTATATTAAAAGGAATTCTCCTCCTCCTCCTCGAGTGTAATTAAAGATCAGGATTCTGGGGGAAGCGCATCCTTGATGGTCAGGTTAACCATCATCTTCAAATTCTTCATTTGGGCCATCATATCCCTGTATGGATTGAGGATCTGCTGTTTGTACTCATAACACTTCTAAACAACAGGCTTGGAATTCTTTCCTTTTCCCTGTTGTAAAGAACAATTTGCTAATGCAATTTAGGAACTCAGTGTAGAAAAAATAAGTTAAATTTCACTTCCATAAGCCAGTTCATTATCAGCTCTATTCATCAACCTCTGATGCTATGTTTATTTTCAAAAACCTGTCCAATAGCTACATAGATGCATCCAACATCTTCAGATTGATTTTTTAAAAAGTTATGTCCAAGCACATGTCTATGATATACAATCAAAGCCTTCGTCTTCCAGTAAAGACTTTCTAAATACTTCAGAATACATATTGGTTCAGAAATTAATTCTGTATGTAAGCATGCACGCATACAAGCATGCACACACATATACAGGGGTCCTGAAAGTATACATATATAAATACATTGGAAATGATAAGAATGCAACATCCAGGCCGTGATAATGTCTGTGAACAGGAAAAGGCACAGAATAAGCAAGCAGGTTTCTAGTGAAAAGAAACGTACAATACATTTCAATTACATTCACTTTGTTGGATGGGCTTAATAAATATTCTTTTTTCGTACATTTCCTCTTGGAACACGACCAAATCTTTTGTCAAAAGAAGGTTGTGATTAGTAATAGTCAGTGGTATGGTGGAGCACAGGCATTGCATACACAATGACACACAACGCACTCAACTTGGCTCCTGAATTAATCCATTTGTTGGGATGGCAGCAGACACTATGCCACAAATTAACTCAGTAGTTTGGGGGTTGCACAACTCACTAAGCCACACACACACACACACTCAAACCCGAACATTGCCCAAGTTTGGCCTATTAGTCACCTGCCTGGGTTAGATGTGGTATTAAGAATCACTGGGAATTGGGCAGCATATAAATAATAATAATAATAATAATAATAATAATAATAATAATAATAATACTTCCCAAAGGTTTGATTCTGCAGTATCTCTAGCTAAAGAGGGATAGGTAATGTAATTAATTAATTTAATTTTGGGGAAAAAAGAGTAGTTCAGGTTTTGCAGATCATCTCCAAATTTTAGCCCCATGAGACCTTAAGATGGAGACACCTCACAGAGAACAATGAATATTCTATCAACTCCTCACTACAGTGCCTCCATAAATTCAAAGACGTACACATAGATGAAGATGAAATGATGGTCTCATTTGATGTCACATCACTCTTTATGTCCATAAACCCAGAACTAGAGAAAGAATCAATATCAGCAGTACTACAAAACACACCCAACTTAACCAAATACACCCAGTTCGAAATACCCAGGATCATGGACCTCATCAACCTCTGCCTCACCGCCTATTTTCAGTTTGACGGACAAATATACCAACAAATCAGAGGCACACCCATGGGATCACTACTGTCAGGACTCATAGCAGAGATTGTAATGCAATGCCTAGAAGCTATAGCACTTCCACACATACAGCCTAAAGTATGGATCTGGTATGTAGATGACACATTTGTTATTATGAAAAAGAAACAACTAGAGAAGACACATGAAACCATTAACAGCATCTTCAAAGGAATAAAATTCACCAGAGAGGAAGAAAACAACAACATGCTACCCTTCCTGGATATCCTCATCAGCAGAGGAAACAACAATAAATTAGAAACCCAAGTTTATCGGAAGACAACCCACAGCAATCAAGTACTCCATTATCAAAGTAACAACCCAACCGGCCATAAGAGGAGCTGTGTAAAAACATTATTTAAGCAAGTGCAAACACATTGCAGCAACCCAGAACAGCAGAAAAAGGAAAAAGACCGCCTATACAACATCTTCCAACAAAATGGACATCCACACAACTTTATCAAAAAGTCCCTGACCACTCAACCTACTACAACACAACCGACACAAACTATGAACAGAATCACATTGCCATACATCAGAAACGTCTCAGAAACCACCAACAGACTATTACAACCACATGGCATCTCTGTAGCACACAAACCAACAAAATCACTCCAAAATATCTTAAGTAAACCAAAAGAACCAGTAGCCCAAGAAGAAAAAACAGAAGTCATCTAAAACATACAGTGCAAGGACTATAACACCCACTATGTAGGACAGGCAGGCAGAAGACTGGCAGAGCGCATCCACGAACACCAACTAGGAGTCAGAAGACATGATGAGAACTCCTTAATCTCACAACACATGGACAGACTGAACCATAGTTTTAACTGGGAAACTGTCAGCATTTTAGACCAACCTAAATCCAAAAATGCAAGAGAATTCTTGGAAGCTTGGTATTCAGACAAGGCAGCAATTAACAGACGCATAGAGATAAACAGCATCTACATACTATTCAAAAGAGACAAAAGATCAGAAGTTCGCCTCACCAGCAATCATCACCCAGATAAGCAAAGGTTACCACCAGGCACACAATCAAGCAGTAAACATATGCTCATCAAGGAACTATCAGAGGAGCAAAACAAAACCCGCACCCCTAACAGCACTGGCAAGGCATGCCACAATATATAAATAGAGAGCAAACCCCATCCCATTCTAGCACTGAAGATGTTACATAGCCAGGCAATGAAACGTTTGCAAGAAAAGAACCAAGCTCAGAGAACCCCAAGGACTCCACAGTTCAACCCTGAGCTACACATATTCGCCTCTATTGGGACCTTAAAATGAAAAGCCAAAAACAAAAACTAAATGGAGGGTTTGCCTCCTATAATAGAAACAGTAATATGGTTTATCTAATAGGAAGGCAAGTGTGATTGGAGACAGAATTCTGTCTTTTCTGCCTCTTTATTGGCCAGATGTCAATTAATATATTAACACAATCTGCTAAAACAACTGTAACTATTTTCAAACGCAGGTCAGGGTTAGCTGATAAAATAAAACGTTCACCAATTCATACACCCACCCGGTGTCCGCAACTTATTAGTTGCCTAATCAATTCTTTAATTACATTTAATAAATAATGGCTCCCGACTTACTGAAATGGTAATTCTTCTAAATTAATTATTAACTGCACGCAAAAAGGGTTATTGCTAGAACGACGAAAGGCAACTCCTGCCTTTAATCAAATGCGATTATTCATTATGCGCAGCAAAGCCCCCATTTGCATTTTATTAGTGGACTCCAGCCCTTCCCAGCAACAATTACAGCACACCTTAATGCTGAAATGCATTCGTGGCTCTTGGTTTGCTTCCCAGTTCTAACACCGACAATAAACAATATGTTAGAATGGCGCTGTTGATGGCATCTTGCCAGATGGGTTTGAACAAAAATATCTTCCTAATATACCACAATGACAAAATGTCCAGTAAATGTATTATGTCAACTTGTTAAAAAGGGAACTGCAGATGGTAAATGGTGAGATCTTTAATCCCTGTGTGAGCCCAGCAGTAAAATAAGCCCAATTAAAGCAAAAACCGCTTAATGTTCTTTGAAGTACAGAGTGGCCCCAAAGATGTTTGATTATGCCTTGCCAATGACATAGATCCACCCTGGTGGTTTACCAGAGAGCTGTGAGTTAATGTATCTCAAAGGGCCAGGAGGCACGGCTGGAAGGAGTCATACAACACAGCTTGTTTTTCCTGATAAGGCTTGAGGAAGCCTGAGGCCTACTTTTGAAACCATTTTGAGGGCAATGAAAGATCATCTGGTCCACTTCATTGCCAGATCATGAGCTCCAGAAGTAGACTGGCCTATCTTGGGTCACTTGGGGATAATCTAACCAACTTCTTCCTGGTTCAGGAAGCTAGAATCTCACTGTTAGCAGTAAACAACACATAAACACCTCCCCTCCACCCCAGAGAATACATTTCTTCTTTCCTATACTTGAGAAAGTGGTCAGGACCCTTTTAAACCCTTCTCCCCCAGGCAACTAACTATTTGGAAATTCTCTGGAGGAACTTTATATTGTCACAAGCGTGTGCCTCAACATGACTGCAGGCTGATTAGTTCCATGCCTCCAGACCAAAGTAGAACATGCTGATCATTGTGTAAGAAGTAAGGGCGAGAGAACCTGTTATCTGTGACCTGGATGCTCACTGCTTCCCCTTCAGGTAGCAGTGACTGCATCGTCTTCCAAGCTGGATTGCAACTTTTGCTCTAAGACTGGCCTAGTCCTACACTAGTATTTCATTCTGTACTTTTGGTTTTGGGACCATCACTACAACTCCAAATCTCTCCCCCTCAACAGTAGCCCAGGTCAACATTTCTCTTCAAAAGCCCACTGAAATAAAATGGTTTTGAGGACCTTAGGGAAGGCCAGTAACAAGGAAGTCAAGCCTGCCTCTGGGTGTCAAACGTTTCACAGCATCCTAGCAGCCATAAGGAAGGCCTGCCTCCCTGTCCTCTCAGTACTTATGAGAGATGGTTTTCAATACACAACAAGTCTTGGAGCTCCTCCTTCTCCAAAGAGACAAGTCTTCTGTTTGTTATCGAAAGAGTGCGAGAAGAACTAGAACCTTCCTGCCCTAATTAGCTTACATGTAGGTTTCTCGTTTGAAAACAGAGCACTCACCAGCATTCTAGAATCACCACCAGTGGCATACCCAGCATATCTGACACCTGAAGTGGGTCATTTTGTAATATCCTCCTCCTGTCAGGTTCAGCCCAAAGAACTCCATGAGACAGTGCAGTACAGTTCTGTTGCGTTTATTAGCTTCATCTCAATACAGAAATCTCTCCAGACTGAACCTAAGTTCCCAAGCCAGCCAGCCACAACACTGTGAATTCCTTAGGGTGGTGCCAGTCTCATCTTCTTAAACTTCCCACGCTCCTGTTGAGGGCTAAGGAAATGCTTATCTCCCTGAGCTTGGCCTTCACAACACCAATCCATCACACCTCCTCTGTCACTGACAGACAATTTGGTGTAGTGGTTAAGGCATCAGGCTAGAAACCAGGAGACTAAAAGTTCTAGTCCCATTTTAGGTGCAAAGCCAGCTTGGTGACCTTGGGCCAGTCACTTCTTTCTGCCCTAGGAAGAAGGAACTGGCCAGCTACTTCTGAAAAATACTGCCAAGAGACCTGCAGGGGGAAGTTGCCAGGAGTCAAAACTGATTTGAAGGCACAAATGTTTTCCTTCGTCACTGCTATGCTATGCCATGCCAGGCTACCAACTGCCAAGCAGCTGATTGGTGCACCAGCATCAACAACCTGACTCCACAGCCACCACTACCATCTTCCTTGTCTTTGGGAGCACTCCCATTATTGCCTGCACCCCTTGATATACCACTGGTTATTACATTAACTTTTAATATGCATATACATCTTACTTATTCTTGGGACTAGGTAATTCCAGTCTGGGTTTCATGAATCCTGACAATACTCTTACAGGATAGGAAGAATCATTTAGAAGGAACAGGTGCCTCAGATGGAGCTGTGTAGAACTTTACAGGTAATAGTACTCTGAATTGGGTGTGAAACTTCTAGTGAACCAAATGAAGAAGAGGTGTTATGCTGCAGAAATGGGGCATGCCATCACCAATCTGGCCATTGCATTCTGCACCAAGCATAACCAAGTTATCTTCAAGAGCAGGTTCATGTGGAATGAGTTGTAAGAGTCTAACTGTGCGTGATGAGGGTTTGAGTCACTGTTGCAAGGCTTCATGATTCAGGAAGCACCTTAACTGGTGCATCGAATGAATGAATGAATGAATGAATGAATGAATGAATGAATGAATGACTCAATCAATCAATCAATCAATCAATCAATCAATCAATCAATCAGTTGGAGGTGGGCACTGTGATTCATTACAACTGGATTGAAACTCTTTCCATTCACCCAGTCCTCTTTGTAGTGGATCATGAATAGAATGGAATCTCTTTCTTTCCACATCTCTTTCCCCATCCCCACAATCTTGTCACCCATTCAGAAGGCTGCAATTGGGGTGTCAGATGATGGTCTTCTCTGATTTTGGGACAGTATCACTGAGTCAAATCCTTCCTCACACTCTTCTCCAAAGGGTTCTCCTTCACTTTGGGCCAAATGGTTCTTGTGGTAATTCTTGAGTTGATACCTTGCTTTCTGCAGTGTAGCGAAGTATCTGAACTATAGTTCATAGGTCTCTGTCTCTGTCAAGCATTTACATTAAACCATAATATGGTTTATTTGTGTGGGCATAGCATGTTGGGTGAACATGGACAATTGTGATTTAAACTCAGATTTAGGTTTTATCCTGAAAGGAAAAGCCTACGGGGAAAGGTTGGAAGCATTAGTTACATTTGGCCTGGAGAAGAGAAGACCTCAAGGAAATATGTTAGCTGTCTTCAGATATCTGAAGGCAGAATTGTTCAGAGTTTTCCAGAAGATGGACAATGGGTTTAAATGACCTGGAAGGAGATTTTGGTAGCTTTTAGGTTAGTAAACATGTCCTCATGCTAAAAGGACTTCAACAATAGAACAGGCTTTTTCAGGAAGTGGTTTACTGTCCTTCACTGGAAATGTCTAAACAGGCTGGATAGCTGTCTGTCAGGGACACTGTGATAATGGGTTGCTGCTGTGGACAGGGGTTGTTTTCCAAGGTCACCTCCAAAATGGGCAGATGACTAAATAGTCATCATGATACAAATAATGCAACTTTCACACTTGTGTCAGACTTTGCAATGCAACTATTAAGCTGCATCCTTTGTGAGATGATGCCGTGATACATGGATCATCACTTGGACATCATTGGGGCTTGTTACAGATGCAGCTACTTGTAACTATTGCATTCCATGAACTCAGCCTGTTTGGGGGGGCTTATAACTCCTCAAAATGGGAGAGTTCAGTAACCAAATGAATCATGTTGTCTGAATGGAATGGGAACATCTGTGTAGTTCTGCCCCTTCTTCTTTGTGTCTGAGGGAAAATACACATATACACCCATGCCGAGTCAGGAGTGCTCCCAACTTTGTATAATGGCTTGCACTCCAATGGCACCCCCTTGTGACCTCTACACCTCCCCAGATGTTTGCACCCATTACACTTTTTGGTAATGCTAGATATACTGAGACCTCCAGAAGTTGAATACCTTGGCTTACCTCCCAGGAACAAAGGCTGTTGGGCCAAGATCTTTGCCATCCCTGTTTTGTGAAACTTGTCAAGCAAGAAATGCAAAACCAAAACAACACAACATTCTGAATTTTGTAAGAAGGAGATTTCTGGATAAATCTTCAAGTACACTCACCCCACAAAGCTTATAGCTCCTTTTCAGGTCTTTGCGCTAAACCAGTGTTTTTAAAAGTTGGACACTTTAAGATGTGTGGACTTCAACTTCCAGAATTCCCCAGCCAGTATGCTGGCTGAGGAATTCTGGGAATTGAAGTCCACACATTAAAGTGGTCAAGTTTGAAAAGCACTGCTCTAACATTTAAAGCCCAACTGTGCAAGACGAAATGCCAAAGGGTAGGATTTAAAGGTCTTCTTTGTCCCCCCATTTGTCTTTCACCCCACACATGTGTAATCCATGCACAGGCCAACTGGCATGTCCAAATTCCAACAAATTCTTTTCCTTCTACTTAGTTCTTCTTTCTTCCCAAACTAGATGCGCTCTGTTCCGCCTCCCCAGCTTAATATGGCAAAAATTAAAACGTGTCTTCCTTTGTAAAGAGGGAAAGAGATTACTGAGAATATCTTTCCACTGACAATTCTGCTTTTTTGCAAATACATTTCCAACACTACCCAGATGTTTCAAGGTCTTGAAATGCAAATATTGTAAACCTGAACATGATTCAACCAATTTTCTGTAAGGCAAATAAAGTTAATTGGCTCAGTGTCTCATCATCTTAAAACCCCTTTAGGGATAATCACTGGCATTACATTTCTCTGAAGTCCTTTCTAAAGTATAATGTGTTTTTGGCTACTTTATAGCTAATATACATGTGGCAAGCAAACAAATGGTCCCGCTGTGATTTCTTTCCTGCTAAAGTGATTTCTCTATTAAAATTAAAAAAAAAAAAAAAAGGAGGCTGTGTGGAAATAAGAAAAAAAGGTCTAGGAGACATAGACCCGAGATACGGATGTTGAAAAGAGGCCGTTGATAATAGAATGCTTGCTTTGCAATGAGATTGTCTCCAATTTAAGGCTGAACATTTCCAGGGCTGGAAAAACATTTGGTCTGAGTTCAGGGAGAGCCATTGTCAAGCAAAATACTTGTATAAATGAACCTGTGAGCCAACTCACCAGGCTTTTTTTACAGGATATATATGGGTAGTAAACCTCAAGTATACAGCACAATAGGATTTTACTCCACTTATGACCAGCAATGGCTTAATAGTTAATTCTGGCTTCTCTCATTTTCTTTAAGTGCTCATTTTTGCAAATAGGTCAAGTCTGATTTCTTTCAAAAACCTGTTTGTAAGAAATATATATGGACGTTGGTGTGCCTTTTTCAAAAATTACTACTACTACCACCACTACTACTACTACTATTATTATTATTATTATTATTATTATTATTATTATTATTATTTTGCAGTGTTGTCTAATACATCTGGGGTTTTTTTGCAAATAACATTCCTAATGCTTTTGTACACTGTTTTCATGAATATATGCATTTTTAATTTTTTCCCCAATATACTTTTTTCAATAGATTTTTTAAAATTCAAATGATAAATAAGTTTGGTTTGTATGTTGGCTTGAAAATGCAGAATGAGATAATGTCTAGCCCAGATGTTGTCTTCAGTTTCTTACCCTCCCATCTTTCCCCACCACTTCTTTCATCACCTCCTGCTTATTTCAGCTCTTTTTTTTAACCACAAAGACTCAGTTAAATAGGATAGAATAACTACAGAACATCCTTTGACACTGCGCAGAAGACATCCATTTGGAAGCAAGCTTACATTTTCCTTGCTAGTGTGGAATATCTTTCCTTATAGTACTATTACCCAAGAACAGCTAAATAACTCTTGGGTAGCATTGACTATTCTTTGGATTCTTTAGACGTCTTGACTGAAGGACATCAAACTAGGCATTCTGTAATTCTGTCAGCCATTCGAGGTAGATCAGATTTGAACACCAAAGTCATGAATACTAAAACTACATTTATTACAGGGTTAGAGTAACAGAATCTTGTAACTCTGGATGTGCCTCTCCCCTCCCTGCCTAGTTCCCTATGTTTAAGGGAACTAGGAATGGTCAAGTCTGTGATGCTTTCTCAAATTCCATTCCTGCTTTGGACTCAGATTTCTCTTCTCTGACAATTGCCTTGGCTGCGGCTCTTCCTCCTGTCCCTCAAGGTCATTCTCACAGTTCATTACAGGGACATGGCCAGCTCTTCAAGAAGCTCCCAAGCATGGATAGAAGAGTTACAGACAGGAAGGTCCCATCAGTTTCCCTGCAGTTGATTTTTAAGGGGTGCTTCCTGTGATGTAGAAAATATGAAATGATCAACAAGTCTAATAGCTATGCATTTTATTAGGTCCCTTTTAAAATCATGTGGGTGCCCATTATTAAATCTGATGACAGCAAATGCCATGATTCTTTAGATAATGTACTGTTAACCTGTGGGAATCAGTGGTACCAGATATAGAACTTCCTTTTAATTACCCTAAATATATGTCAATACATTGCATATATCTCCCATTGGGTGGGTTGATCCTACTTTGTATGGAATAGCCTGAGAGTGCTTGGAGTAAAACTGAGTTTTGGTTGCATTTGTGGCATATTGGCTGGCATTGTTCTGACCGTTCACAGGTAATTCTGCTTGTGGCACAGGCATGGCTAATGCTGGTAACCTGATCTAGACCTTCTCTATCATACTCATCTCATCATACTAAAAAGCATTAGGTGAAAGCCTCAGTTTACCAAAACCATGACAGATAGTGGAGTCAGATCTATGGCCCATATGGTAAGAACCATGGAAGATGGTAACTTTGAATGTAAAAGGAAGGAAAGACCAGAAGCAAGATTTAACAAATGAAATGAAGGAAAGCAAGATTGATGCCTCCTATGCCCGTGAAAATAAGAGAAAGGGGAAGATGTAATACATCTGAATGAAGGTGGTTGATCTTGTGCAATAGGGTTGATGAACCCATGCAGGGAAGGGAAAGTGTAGTTTTAATTATGGATGGAGGGCTAAAATGTGTAAGAAAAGGAAAAAAAAAAAAGATTTGAATTCATCTTGACCATTATGGGTATCATGAAATAGGAACCCACAAGCTGGTGATAGCTGCATTTTACTCTCCAGAGAATGACAGTAATGGAGAAACTGGTGATGGGTTTGGGGAAAAACTATGCAACATCCTGAATGAACACGATGTGGGTTGGGGGACATTCTGCTAGGTGAGGATGAGATGAGTGGGAACAAGATGAAAGAGGATGGAAAAAAATGACCGGACATTTGGAGACACAAGTATGAAGTGAGAACAGTGACTATTTAGTGAGAATCTGTTTACAGTAAGGTCTTCTTGTTTCAGACGCATGGTTTAAGCATAAGTCTACTCATGGGTGCACATGGCAAAGGAATGAATGGGAGTCTAAAAGTGTGATTGATTTCATTGTTTAAGAGGGAAGAGTAAGACAAGGACGAAAGGATGATGAGAGGTTCTGAATGTGGGGCAGAACATTTTTTGGTAGCGTCAAAAGCAGATCTGGGGAAAATGTGGACCTGAAGCAAAGGAAAGAAGTGAAAATAGAATGACTGCGAAGTGTTACTGAATGTCACAGAAGTGCATGGAATTACACTACCAGGAAGTATTAAAAAGGATGCCTGGAGGAATAATGAAGTAAAAAAGGCTCTGGATGTGGAAAAATGCATCTTAAGAGAATGACTGCTGCTGCTGCAAAAAAAACGCTAATGAGAGAATAATATTGCACAGAGCATATATAAAGGAAAAAATAGTTGTGAAGAAAGAGGATACGGTCGTGTTAAAATTAAAAGAGGCAGAGAAAATGCAGAGTAATTTTGAGGGAAATAAAAGCATTGTTTTAGAAGAGGGCTAAACAAGGCTCTCCAGCAGAGTGGATGGAATTAGAAACAACAGTGAAGACATTCCTTGGGATGAAACTGAATTGAGGGAATGCTGGTAGGAGCATTTTAGAGTTTTTCTGGGAATGACAGAAATATGTCATTGAGTGGATGGTATGAGTGGATGGTACTTTTTCCTCCTATCAGCCTCTTCAGACACATGCACACATCTCTGGCTATTTATTAACAAATGGCTTCACGTTGTGTACTAATGCTTACAACCTTAACCCTTTTCTGTCTGGGACTTGAGGCTGTAACGCTACAGCAATATCCTTTCCTTAAACTTTGCAGTGTCTCTCAACCTTGGCAACTTGAACACATATGGACTTCAGTTCCCAGAATTGAAGTCCACAATTCCCAGGCTGGCTGGGGAATTCTGAGAGTTGAAATCCACACATCTTCAAGATGCCAAGGTTGAGAAACACTGCCCTAAAGGAAAAAGATATGCTTTGTGCATATCTACCTATCTATTTATTCATGGAGGCGAAAATTTATTCATTTATTAATTACATTTATATGGCTGCCCATCTCACAAAAAGTGACTCTGGGCGGCGTACAACAGTCCAATCAAACAATAAATATATAAACAGTCATTACATAAAACCCTTATATAGTAATTATTAAAAACAGTAAAAACTTTAAAAACAGAACAAACAGAAAACGAAAATAATAGGTGAAGGGATGCTAATAATAGAGCCACCTCACCAGTTCACCTGTCCCCTGGGGTCTCCAGGCCTGCTGACAAAACCAGGCCTTGAGGGACCTTCAAAAACTCAGGAGCGATGAGGGTGATCTCATCTCTGGGGGAGGAGGTTCCACAATGCATGTGCCACAGCAGAAAAGGCCCACTGTCTATGGCCTGCCAAATGTAGCTCCCTAGGCGACAGAACCCATAACATACCCACCCACATACTCATCTAACTCTCTTGGAGGAAAAGGAGTGTTGCAAAAGCAAAAGACACCTGTTTACTTCAAAATGATCTTTCCAATCCAGAGTCCAGGGAAAAACAAGAAGAATGTCCTTGGAACTGAGACTCAGATTGTAGGTGTCTGTGGAATTTTTTCCAGAAGCTGGTCTATTGAGCAAAAAGTGTGCATTGGGATTGTTCTGATCTTGAATCAAAGTCCTGTCACCCCATCTCAGTTAAAGCATCTGAGATGAACAACAGGAGACATTTTGAATGGTCAGGAACCTGCACAGATTCTAATTCCATACATACAATCAGGTGAACTGGGGGGAAATGGCCTTATTTAAATTCTGAAATTATTCTATGGTCCACACTGAGCCATCAAGCAGAAGGAGTGACGGGTGATGTTATTTCCCATCCGAAAAGGTTCGTTTCTAGGTTTGAAGTTAGAGGGCTCAAGAGGTCTTCTTTTAGAAAATGAAAGTCTTTTCCAAATGAGAATAAAACAGAAACAAACTTGCGTCGTAGTAAAGAAGGGATTCCAAACAGGATTTTGAAGCAGATAACACTAATAACATTAAGACCGAAAACAAATAAAATGAAATATAATATACATCAGAAATGGAATGGAAGAAACTGGAGTACTGAATTAAAAAAAAAAAAATCTTAATTTCCGGGGCTGAAAATCTTAGAATGAACTCAGGTATAGCAGAACTGGCCAATAGGTTATAAAAATCCATCTTCCATGGGCACTGTAATCCTAACCCCAAAGACTTTGTGGCCACCAGTATCCCCCAGTTTCCTTGTCCCACATTCTTTTTTTAATATATAATTTCTTTTTAATTAAAAAAGGGGAAGCTGGCATGCTGCAAAGCAAAAGTCTAGCTGCCTTTCAGGAATAAATGAGCCTGTTTAATTCCCCAGAAAGTATAAATGGCAACTTCTTCAGCTCAATGCAGGTGGGTTATTGATGCTTCGTAATTGGTCATGTTCTTGTAGAAGCTGACTGGGAACGAGCAAGTTCAACATCAGCTATTATATGTACCCACAATATGTGCAAACCATTCCAGATGTGTCTACCAACCTTCTGAATGTCAGTTACAGCTGGGAAACATGAAAACATCCCTCTTGTCCTTCTACTGTACCTAGTTTGTGATACCAGAGGGTTCCTCCCCTGCTCCCCAGCTTTCAGTGTTGTAATCCTTGTCTTATATTTGAGGGAAACACTTTCCGTTGCCAAATCTGTGGCTTCCAGCTGGGAAATATGAATCTTGGCCACATTTTAAATAGAAGGAGGCAAGATCAGAGCAATGAATCATGCAGGTATCCTTAGCTAGGTGGCTACATATAGACCCTTTAATGAAGCAAAAAAGTGGCTTTATTGTACCACCAGCATTCCACCCTGTTAGGGACAAATAATAATTTTTAGCAACTCACATTTCAACATCTCAAAAATATCTACAGGAAGGACTTTTCATAATCCATGTCTTCTTTATAATCAGTTTGTTTCCTTCCTATTCATGACTTTATCTGGCTTCAGCTTTGCTGAGGGTTATAACCAACATCATTTCGTTTCTGGGATGATGCTGGCCTCGGATATATACAGGAGGTCTATCATGGCTGTTTGCTTGTTGTTCTGCCAAAGTAAGGCAGATGGCTGGAATTATTAAAATAGAGGGGAAGTGGAAGGGGACGTAGTAAATGAACCAAGCATTATGTTGTCAAGGTGAATGGACTCATTCAGATGGTTTTTCAAAGAGATCAGATCAGAGGCATTCATGGGGGGGAGGCAAAAAATCAAGATGGTGGCTGCGATCACTTGATTTATGTTTCACCACTTTTTGCCATTAAGGTAAAGAAGATAAGGAATCCATTAATCAAGGACCATGGACATGTCAACAACAGACTGCTGTGGCTGATGGGTTAGAACTCTGGAAAATGGTTTCTTAATCTGTTAGGTTTCCAGTCAGCTGATGCAAGGAGAGGAGCAGCTGAGAGCTGAACTGCAAGGAGAGCCCTCAGCTTCCCTCAAACCTGGAACAATATTATCCTAGCTGAGGCCCACCCAAAATCAGATCAGCAAAATCAACAATTATATTCACGCTGCTTGGCTCAGCATAGGGCACTGATTGCATTCATCTGCTTTATTCAGCACTAAATCAAAATTACTTTGGAATATAGTTGTGGGCCAGGATCAAAAGAATGATTTTCAGTGTACAAATACATATATATGAAATATATGAAAAAACCTTATTGTATTCCCTTGGTACATTTCGTCGTGGATCATGAATCTCTCCCGTGCCATTTCACAAAATGTCATTTCAAATTGCTTTTGGAAATGCAAGGCTGCAGTCTGAGAAACAGGATATGGGCACTATAATTTGCAATCCCAGATTTTGTTGTTGTTGCTGCTGTTATTGTTATTTTTATTTATTCCTGCAAGTTTCCTGCTTCTTCAGTTATGCCCAAGCAGAATCTACAAACTAGGGCAATGCAATGCGGAAGATTTCTACATTTTTAAATGTTCTCATTCCATGTGATAGAAAGCAAATGGTCTTCCTTGCCCCCCACAGAAGAAAATTTCAGTGGAATTGTTGTAGGTGGTGATCTGACAATTTAGTTACAAGCAAGACAAGAAAATGGGAGTGCCTTTTAAAATGTTGAATAATTTTATTTCAAATTTTGAATAATTTTAATGTTAAATAGTTTTAATGTTAAATAATGTTTAATTTTGAATAATTTTAATTTTAAATAACTTTAACATTCAACAATTTTAATATTATTCAATAATTTTAATATTATTCAATATTTTTAATTTTAAATAATTTTAATTTTAATTTTTAAATTGTATTTATATTGCCCACTCTATAGCTGCCTGAAACCTCCCAGCATCCCACCCTTTGAGTGCCACCCTGAGCAAAGGCCTGAGGAGGGACTGGCTCCTGGGGGCCTTTGCATTGTTGAACGCAGAGGCATCCAGGAGTCTGCAGGAGGCAGATTAATCTGGAGATACGCAACACGTTCCTGCTCCTTTGCAGTGACAAAACCAGCCAAGAGAAATCTGTCCAAGAGAAATGCCCAAGAAATTATGCTGAGAAGAAACTGGTTCATGTGCTCAAATCTGCAGTCCAGCTTGCTTGGAAATTTCTTTTCAGTTTCTCTTGGTAGTACTTCTGAGCTCACAGTATTTAAATGCTGGAGGTAGCACAGGGTTTGTTGTTAATGTTGTTGCTTTCTGTGACATATATTCACGTCTCCTTGAAACTTTGTGGATCTCTAAAAATTCCAGCCGCAGAAGCTGAGCCCCCTTCTGATTTTAAAGATGCCTTCTATAAAAGGATATTTATTTGGTTGGTGGCAATTTCCTGGCCTCCATCCACTGAATACCAGGCAGTCCTTGCTTAACAACCCTAATTGGGACCAGAATTTCCATTGCTAAGTGAAGCAGCCGTTAGGTGAAACATCATGTGACTGCACTGCTTAGCAACAGCAGTGCCGGTAGTCCCAGTTGTGGTCGTTAGGCGAGGACCTCACGCTTCTCCTGCCCTGCCGCACTCCCCTCTGCTTCAGCTCCCCCCACCTGCCTATCTCCCCCCATCTCTGCCGTTTCAGCCACCCTGCACTCCTCCCCCTGCATTCTGCCCCCTGCCGCTCCCCACCAACCTTTGCTGCCTTCTTTCTCCCGCTGCTGACGAGGTGTGCCCAGGTTAGGCAGCTAATGGCCCTTTGTGAGACCTCTGTGAGGCCTTTGTGTGGCCTTGGGATGCCTCCGTGACACTGCACAAGGCCTTCCGGAGGCCTTGCAAGGCCTTTGCGTGGCACTGCAGGGGCCTCGCGGAGGCCTTGCAAAGGGTCAGGAGCTGCCTTGCATGGACATGCCTCATCAGCAGCGGGAGGAAGAAGATAGTGAAGGTCAGTGGGGGGCAGCAGGGATGGGTGGCAGCGACAGAGTGCAGGGTGGCCAGAAGGGCAGAGATGGGGGAGAGATAGGCAGGTGGCGGGAGTTGAAGCGCCTCTGTGGTCGTAAATGCGGGCAGGCTGCTGAGCGCCCCAATTTTGAACATGTGACCGTGGGGGCGCTGCAACAAGTAGAGGCTTGATAACCTTGAAGACAATGTAGTTCCTTTCCCAGATAAAACCACTAACAATGGTTTGCCACAAACTACCCATAGTTTATAATCTCTTTCATGCTCAAAGAAATGGAGAGGGGCTTGGTAAGCTCTTGCATGTGAATACAACAAAGATCTCACATCATCTCTTGAAGCCTTATAAACTATTATATATACAGGTTAACACTTCACTGGGTGCATTTTTCAGATGGTCTAACCACATCACATCTTATTTATAGAAATAAAAGATTGTTTTCCCCTTTCCCACTGTAGATTACAATCTCAATTAACTTTGGGTTGGCAAAATCCGCTTCTTTGTTTGGAAGGAATATCAAGAGGCCTTTGATTTATTGGCTTATTGGCTAATGATCCTCTGTCGATAAGCGGTAATTAGCCTTAGGTTTAACCTTCAGCCTTATTCAGAAGGTCACATTTAATTCTCAGCTGCTGCTGTAAATCAGTGGATTGATACCAGAGCCCTTTGTGATTGCAAAGGGTAAAAAAAAATTCTTGGAGGTCTTGCGAAGATGGGCAAGAAGCAGATGAAAATACAGCTTATTATATATTTTAAACAAAACAAAAAACTCCACTCTCACCTTCATTACCCTGAATGTCTTGGGACTGCAAAATAGGATACACTAGGTCAGGACCCAGAGACATGGGGTGATACAGATGATAGTAGCTATAGTTGTCTGGAATTGTGGTTCTCTTTGCAGTATCACACCCTCCAGCACACTGAGTTGCAAAAATGTCTTTCTCAGGAGATGATGAGGAACCTGAAAGAGGAACTCTATGTGGACATGGGCCAGCTTGGGTCTTTTGGGTGGCTGAATTGGTGGTACAGAGAAAACTAGACACTTAAGAATGAGTGCACAGAATGTACCATCAAGAGACCTTTTGAAGTGTTCATTTCAGCCAAGAGCAAGCTCCAGCATAAACAAGGAGAAAGAGCAAGAGGAGAAGGAGAAGGAAAGAGATAAAATGGGTAGCTGACATGTGACACCCATCAAATTTCCATTTCTGAACGTGGGTTGTCCATATCTTGGGGGGAAGCTGTTCCACAAGACAGGTACCATGATAGAGAAGGCGTGCTTCCTAGGGCCCACCAGGTGACATTGCTTCATCAAGGAGACCCAGACCATCCCTACTCTGCCTGATCTGGTGGGACAGGCAGAAACCATGGGGATGCGTGAGAACTGCTAAATTAAATTTAAAAAATTAAATAAATAAAAACTGAGCATCTCTTTAAAACAAAAATAGCTAAATTTCCTGAGAGCACACAGGATCTCTTAAGATCTTACGGGTAAGAGATCAACCAACCTTTTGAGATTTTGTGATCTTGTGAAATTTCAGACAATTAAAAAAAATTAAGCATTTATCCTGGGATCGCACAACAGTGATTTTTGTCAGAGGATTTTGTGGTACCCCCCTTTTTTTTAATATAGGCCAAGCTGTCTTGTTCGTGGCCAGATAGAGTTCAATCAGTACAGCCTGCATCGCAAAAGCTGCCTGCTAAAATTCCCACTTCAGCTTAGCAATGAAAAGTCCAGGATCTTTGTCCTTTCTTTGCAACCAGTTTTTCTACATTCCTCCATGGCTGTGATGGTGGTTCATAGCTTGAGGAACAAAAGTTTGGCTAAGGAGAGGCAACATACACATTGCTCACTTCCTAGTTGCTGTTAGAAAGGGCAATCAGCTTTGGGCTGCAATATCTCAAATGATCAGCAGATGACAGTAAAGAGATACAGTAAATTCTAAGCCTTTACTGCCATCTCATGGCAATTTGGAGTTGTGCCATATCTGGTAGACAATTTTGGAAGAATTTGGACATGATGGCAATGGAGTGATTAGGTTTTTCCTCTATGAGGTATCAATGTTTACTTCCTGGCTGGGTTGGCAGCTCAGAACACCTGCTAACAAACTCTCTCCCAATTCTGAAGAACCAGCTGGCACCAGATCTTTTTTTAAAAAAAATAACCCAGTCCCCCTTCTCTTGACATTTAGGTTCTGCTAACACATGTCCACTTGGACTCCAACGACTCATCCTGTATCTTTACCTTGAAAAAAATAGGCTCCTGAAAAATAATCCAGATTAAACTGGGGAATCAAAAGATGGGGGGAAAAACTCTTAATATTTGGGGACAACCAAAGAAAAAGATATTTGGGAAAAAAACCACCATAGGCAGCAGATAGGCAGGGAGGCAACTGAAACAGTAGGTGAGAGTAAGAGAAAGAGGTGAAGAAGGTTCTTGGAGCGCTACAGGTGGTGGTTTTATGGAGATGACTTTCTCTCTCACACACATTCAGTGTTCCCCCTTAAAGGGGGATGTTCCATCACTTCATTCTTATGGCTTTTATGACTGCTTCAACCACTTCATTCTTATGACTTTTCAAATGCTCTTATTGTTGTCATTATTATTTATTAATTGGAATCTGCACAAAACAAGTGTGTTAACCAAAAAGTTCTTCAAGAGGATTCTCATCATTGTTCAGTCCTTCTGGTGCTTCTGAATCTTTGTCATGGGGTGGACCTCTTTCTCCCCAGATTGTCTATCAGTATCTTCTGCTTTGAGTTTTTGGAAGCTGCGACTGGGTCATCAGTGATAGGATGATGGAGGAGGAGGAGGAGGAGGAGGAGGAGGAGGAGGAGGAGGAGGAGGAGGAGGAGGAGGAGGAGGAGATTTAATAGTGAAATACAAACAACTATAACACCAACAGGAAAAAAAAATACCATAGTGGTCATAGAGTGAGAAATGAATGGACATACGTTGTGATGATTAAAATAAATTACATGTAGCCAAAAAGAAATAAAAGAAGGGGAAAAATAATGAAAGAAAGAAAGAAAGAAAGAAAGAAAGAAAGAAAGAGAAAGAAAGAAAGAAAGAAAGAAAGAAAGAAAGAAAGAAAGAAAGAAAGAAGATCCATAGAACATTTGTTTAGTATCATATAGAATGAATTAATGCAACCCTTAAGCTAATAATTAAATCTAGACCATATGGAAATATATTGTTTCATCTTCTCATTTTTGGACTATAATTTTTTAAAAAAAATAGGTAACAGTTTCATCTCCTGCATCCATTCCTCACTATCAGGAGAACACATTTCTTTTCATTTATGTAAGTAACCTCTTTGCTGAGCTCAGGGTCAGTAGAACCAAAGCTATTCACAATGTGATAAATACCATGTTTTAGGAATATAATTTAGCATCACACTTCCATCTTTAATTATAATACTTCTTTCCAAAGTTTTAGCAACATATGATGTGATTTGAAACAAAAACAAAAACTATGATTGGATAAGACCAAATCGTATGAGATCAAGAACCCTCAAATTTCTTGCACAAATATGATGTACAACTATTTAAAAATATTCTTTGGGGAGCCAATAGACATGAGATAATATTTTTTGATAAAATAATTTCATTATTAAATCATTAGAAGTATATTTTATGTTTATTAAAATCCACTGATTTTCCAAGATGGAGTATTCCAGTTCAGATATCTGTAGTAAGCAAAGCTAACCTTCCTTCTATTTTTTAGAATTATAGAATTGAATTATTTGTATTGATTCAAGCACTTGATTCCTAAGACTGCAAGTATTTCTGAGGTTGTAACTCAGCTGGACCATACCATTAGTCAGTATAAGACTATCTTCTAAACAAGTTTATACTGACAAGTGGATGTTATAGCTAAATCATATTCAGAATGTAATCTCTCAAAGACTTTAAAAAACCATTAACTGATTTAAGGTATTTATCCCTTCTCTGACCTATAGTAGAAGTTCATCTTCCTGGCTATCTTCAAGTTTGGGTTGTTCTACAATGCCAGTTTCTCGTGTGATTCTGGATCAAACTTAACTGCTCACCTATTAAGAACCAAATATGTCTAGCAAATTTGAAGGCTGGAAAAGAAGATCCCATTTTAATATATTTGAACTCTAAAACCTTGCCAAGTTTTCAGAGGGGTTAAACAATGGCCTCCAAAAAAGCAATATTCAGAGAGCAATATTCCAAAAAGTTCACATCTCAGAAAAAGGTAGATATTTAAAATGAAAAACCAGTGGTAGAAAGAGAGTAGAAAATCTGGTAGGTTTTCATCACAATCTCACGTTGGCCAAAGTTATTCAAGGGGTTTGGGCCATAAAATATTATCTCATTAATTGGCTATGTGTGTAAAGTATCTGATAGGAATTAACATTCACATTCATCTTAAAATTTACGTTATTCTTGATGTAATATTCATTTTAATGATATTAATCTTGCCCCAGAAATTTAAAGGAAGTTTTTGCCACTGAATTATATCTACTGAAATTGCATTTATACATTTAGACCTCTTTAATTCAACACAGTGTGATATATTTTGAGAAAAATGTTAATCTTAGTATTTTATGGAGTCTGTCCAAATTGTAAATCCTAATTTCTTGCAATATTATACAGACATTTAACAGTATGTAGATATTCCATAAAGTAAAATAGAGATATTTTGGGAATTCCTCTCCCTTTACTACTACCCACTGAATGTTGGCAATGTGAACCTCGGTGCTCCTGCATTTTCTGAATCCAGTTTGTTCACCTGTTAGTTCTCATTCCATGTATTGCTGGTCCAGATTACAAAATCAGGAGCATTACTTTACTAACATGTGAGAGAAGTGCAATTGTTTAGCAGTTTCAGCATTTTTCATCATTGCCCTTTTTTGGCACTGAAATATAAATAGATGTGTTTTCCATACCTGCTTACAAACCAGGTGAATCTCTTGAACTGCATAATCCTGTAAGAATTTAAATTGTTCTGCTGGTATTTCATATCTCCCGCAGCATAAGCATCAGCAGGAGGGGGCAAGTTTCAAAATACGTTTTGTGACAGCACAACACAGGTATGAAAGGGTGGAGCTTGTGATGTCATGAAGCACGTTTTGTCTTTCGGCTTTGTTCTTAGCAACGTTTTCTAGGGCCCATTTAAGTTCACTTTTCAGAGTGACTGATGATGACTACGGCATGTGGAAGGTTGGAATGCAAGAGGGGAGATTGGTAAAAAATGTGAATTAACAAATGAAATCAACAAAAGAAAAATAGGTATGTTGTATGTTTGGGAAACAAGAGAAATGGGAAAGATATAATAGATCTGAAAAAAGGTGTAGAGAGTAAGGAAGGTGACAGTGATGGAAATGTGGAAGCTCCTTTGCCAACATGACAGAGGATAAAACATATTTTAAGTTCCCAACAGCCGGATAACATTCAGAAATAGATCAGACAGACACCTGCCTTTCACTGAATTATAAGGAGGTCCAGCACAATCAGACTTGCAAGATTCTGTTATTATAACCAATCTCAATAAAACTAATGTTAGCTTTCCTGTGGAGTTGATTTTTTGGTTTGGTCTACCTTGTGGGGCTGACAATCATGCAAGTCTGATTATGTAGTACTTTTTCCTCCTACTTATCCTACTGATAAGTACATCCTCCTACATCCTACTGGTGATGTGAATGTATTTGTACTTTCCTATACAGATTATGGTATATCATCGCTGAGTATCCAAATGATTTGTAGCAAATGTTAGAGATACATGAAGATGGAATGGGGAGGAAGGGTCTGAAAATTAATGTATCAAAGACTAAGGAAGTTGTGTTTGACCAGGAAAACAAAGTGAATGATTGAAAGTTATAAGTGGTACAAAACTAGAGCATGTAGATCAATTTGTGCATCTTGTTTACTCAGTGTTCACTAATTATTTACTAATGATGGGGAAAATGATGGAGAGATTTTCAAACACACATGTGCTGGTAAAAAGATAGTGAGTAGTGTGTGTTTTATGGTGAGGAATGAAAGTGGAAAATGGTGAACATGGTTGTGGGTAAGAGTTTGTTTCTGCCCACTTTCTTTAATGAAGTGGAACTTGAGTATGTCAGGAGAAACATAAAAACATGAATGAAATGAGAACAGAGCAAACAAGAGGAAATAGGATAAAAAATGAATGGGGGCTGAATGAATGGGGGCTGAATGAATGCGAAATTAACACAAAAATGAGTGACTGATAAAAAAGAAATGCATTGAGGTGGTTAGGTCATGTAGAGAAAGAATGAATAAGGATTGAATTACAAACAAATGTGTGAAGAAAAGTGAATGGGTCAAGAGGAAGGGGAAGACCATGCAAGTTGTGGTGGATGGAGTTTTTGAGCTCCTCAAGAAGACAGGTAAGAAGTTTATAGTACAAAAAGCAATATATAATAATTTTAATGTTTTAACTGGCTGCCCAGAGTCATGTTTGTGAGATGAGAGGCTATATACATCACATACATACATACGTTCATAGATATATAAAGTGGGGTTTGGGGATGGTGGAAGCAAGGATGGTTTGCAAGGATAGAAGTGTATAGAAAGGTTCAGTGAATGGTATTGGTGTAAACTAGATTTATTTATATTTCCTTTCCTTTCCTTATCTATTGCCTTTAATTTCTTTGGCTTATTGCTTCTTACTGTTTTTCTATGCTTTGCATACCCAGAAAGGAAATAAAGTTATGAATATGTATGGATGTAATTTCTCAACAGAAGGAGCCCAAACAAGGAGCAAGAGAAACATATTACAAAGAGAGAAAGCCGTAAGGGATGCAAGAATAATACCCAGCTGATTACCTACTTCTTGGGCAACTTAAGATAGAGCCCTAACTCTATTTTAAATAAGTATGTTTTTTCCCCTCTATGTAGCCTATTATTATAAGTTTTTCTTTAGCTGATCCTGTTAACTGAAAAAGCCAGAAAGAATAAGAGGCTTTTCCTTGAGTTATAACCCCTCTCTGTTGTATTATCTGTAAATAATTTGAATTATTATTGCTGATTTAACTTTTGATATGATGTGTTCTTGAATGAAATATAAGAATATCCAGAGCTTTACTTGAAAGCATGAAATGAATGGAGGAGGGCACTTTTCCCCCCTCAATCCACTATTATTTGCTAGGATATCTTTCTTGTTGGTAAGGAGTGGGGAAGGGATTTGTGAACATGCAGTCTGTCAAATTCCAGTTTCTTCCTGGTTTACTCTGATGAGTCTTTAACAATCCAAGGGATGCATTTAGGTACATTTTGGGGTGGGAGAATGTAAATAAATAAATAAATAAATCAGAAGGTGGCCACAACCATGCAATCAATCCCTCCCCCCATAAAAAAAAAAAAATCAGGGCTTTGACTGCATAGTTGTGGCCACCATCTTAACTTTTTTGACACCCCTAGCCTCCTCCCACCAGTCCTGGATGTGCTAATTTAAGCCAGTCATCTCAAAAAAGCTGTGAAAACCCAGGGAGGCATTAGGTGGCAGTCAGGAGTAACAAAACTAATTCTTTGCTGATATCCAGCATTTCTCCAGATCTTTGCAGTCCAAGTCTGGTAGTCCTGGTTTTTAGAGTTGTATTAAAGTCCTATCCACCAGTCTTTAAGGTGGCACAATACTATCTTGTCCTAAAATTTGCTGCTCCTGCTGATGATCTCTATTCTGACACAGGCATGATGTTGGCAAATGAAGCTGTCCATAGTTACAATGTATGGGACTTATTAAGGAGAAAGATGGAGGATTCCCCCAGCTTTGTTTCCTTCCCCTCCCACCAAATGTCACCAGCCAGGGGGAAAACAATCACCAATCACTCTTGAAATGGGATGGGGATGGGGCTAAGAAGCAGGTACGATTTGACAGATAGCTAAATCTGCCAAGATTTTGCTCTGTCAAAACTTGCCCAGGTTTTGTGGAAGTGCTTTCAGCTGGTACTTTCAAAGGATGCTCAAGAATCAGCTGATAGTTGGACTTCTTTTGGACATGACATCGGCCATAACCAAAGGAGCAGCAAGCCCATGTTCAAAAGGAACCTGAATGTGAGTTTAGCACTGTTTCAGAAAAGTGCTAAACCCGTGTTCAAAACCAAACCAAACATCAGCTAGCAGAGAGAGTTGTGCCATGAAGCATGAGAAATGAAATCAGGTCTCATTCATCTACTTTATCATGCAAACTCACCTCACATTACCGCTGTTAATCAGCTGATGATCAGGGTGATCCAGGCCAATGATTTGGAGACCTCCGGGAGAAAGGGGAAGCTTGGTTTGAAAGAACTGGGCTCTTCCATTGTTCAAAGCAAAATA
Organism: Python bivittatus; assembly: GCF_059951505.1. Lineage (NCBI taxonomy): Eukaryota > Metazoa > Chordata > Lepidosauria > Squamata > Pythonidae > Python > Python bivittatus. The sequence continues at coordinate 17,927,027 of NW_028277097.1, forward strand.
TCTCTGGAAAATCTCCAGGGACTGGAAGAAATGGGTGTGCCCCCATTTGTATAATGTGGCTAATTTAACCACATGAGCCAAATGATCCTACCCTGTAGGAGTGACCTGAATGTGCCATGGACAGAATGATTAGAAAAGTGCATCAGATTGTATCCATGGAAAACCTGTATTTATCTCTGGTACAACAACAGATGACCTAGGAATGCTTCAGACATGGGTTGGGCATCAGATGGAGGCGACTGATGAGGTCACAGCAGAAAAAAACAGGTTGCTGAGGGCGCTCTGTGCTGCAGTTGCATGGAGGTGAGGAAAGCTGCTGACGTCATTACTGTAAGGCTCTGCACATTTACCTGGGTGTAAATTCCATGAAATGAAATGTTTAGTTTTGCATAAATCTGCTCAATTTGGTTACAGAGAAGCTTGACATTTTGTGGTTTGGTGTCCTCTGGGAACTCATCCCTCATCTTTGCATGTCGCATAAACCAGGCCATCCCATAATAGGGCTCCTTTGTTTCGGTATCAGTAGCATCTGGGGTGGGGATGGCAAAAAGGTCAGGTGAAGGCCCCAGCAGTGCCTCCAAAGCCCCACTGGTTTCGTCCATGCAGACTTTCTTGAACCTCTCCCTGAAGTCCCCCTTGTTCAGCGGCACCCATTTTATGAAACCAGCGGAAAAGCCTATGTGAGTTCAAGGAATGAAGCCTATGCTTTGCATTGTATTGCCAGAGGTACAATGTCATTTTTAAAAGTTGCATGCACTCTTTCTGATTCTGAATTATCTCTGTTAACTAAAAATAGCCTTTACGGAACATCCTAGCAGCTCATCAATAAAGTATAAAGCCATTCCATGTATCAACTTTCTTGAAAGCTTTGGGGAAAAATCTTTGGGCAACTATGTATGTTGATTTTATCCTACGAAGCTGGTCTTTCTCCCTCTGCCACCATACATTTCCCATCGCTGCTATAAATCTATTGAAGATAAGCTATTAAAAGGGCAGTTTACAAAGAAGTATCTGAATGCGACAAAAAGGCTCGAGATAAATGTTCCTTGCTCCTTTTTCTCATCTGATTTCCTCCGTATAAGATATCTGCTTAGAATTAGGTCACTGTCTGTGCATTTCTCTGCTTCCCTCTTTCTGCCATATTAACCTTTCATGTTTGCAGACCCTGCCCTTTTCACTTTTTTTTTTCCTCAGGCGTGGATTCCATCAGATCCAATTTTCTCAGCTGCCCTGGATTTTCTGGTGCTCCGGCCCAGCCTTTCAAATGCCACTTTGGGCTAACAAGCTTTCCAAAAAAGACAAGCCAGCAACTCAACCCACCAACTGCAGAATTGCTCATAAAAAGATGAAGCGCAGCATTAGGACTGTGCCTTCAGCTAAAGGGGAGCTCAAGGATTCCAGGTGACTTCATCTTTGTTTCTGCCTAGCATGTATTCAGCAGCCTCTTCTGATCTAAGGCCTTCCAGATCATTTTTGATTAAAGCTCCAAGATTGGCTGGGGACAGGGGTGGGGGAGCCACAGGAGCGGACAAAGAAGTCAAGTTGTCAGCCACATGCAAGATTTATGTTGCAGGGCCTGTAAAAAGGAGGCAGGGCTTTGATCACACGGTCACGGCCACCTTCTTGACTTTCTAAACCCACCTTGGCTTGGATGGGCGCTAAATGCATTCTGAGTGGAAGGAACTTGCTTTGGCTCCCGTGAAAGTCCATTTCACAGCCTCAGCTTCACCTTGGAGGAAGCCTGATTAATGGTTGGTGTCAAATGCGTCCTTGGGAGGACCCATAAAAAGGACCCTGCTTATGACTTAAGAAAGCAGGGAAGAGTGCATGGATTGTGAAGTAGCAGGATCTAAGCTGTGTAAGACTTAGACGCCGTGGTGAGTGCCTTGAATTGGGTGAGAAGGCAGCTGGTGACAGAAGAAGCTTCTTCAACCAAGACGTTATGCAGAACCTTCAGGAGGAACCACAGCAGTGGATCCTGAGCTGTGAAGGCAGGGAGACTTACAAGTTGAGGGTGATGGAAAAGAAAAGCCAAGCTCTTGTCAGGGATCTGGATAATTTGAGATGTTGACTCATCCCGCGAAAGGCTGGGAATAATTAATATGCAGAAAACCTCCTGCAGTTGAAGCACGAGCATCCAGCGCAGTCCTCTCCTTGATGATGTGCTTGTGATAAATGTTCACATGACAAGGTTATTTGGTGCAAAGCAGCTGGCGCGGTTGTCATAGCAACCAGTCCACAATGCCCATAAATCTGGCATGTCGTTATCCTGGCTGGGTATGCAAAACACACCGGTCCACAAAGCCAATTCCAACATGCCTTTTGACAGAATCCCATGTCTCTCTCTCACACACACACACTCTCTCTCCTTCTCTCTCTCTCTCTCACACATACGCCCAAGCACACACTTGCATGCATGATTCTTAGGTAACTGACTCTCCCCATCCTGGTGTTTTTTCCTCACAAGAAAAAGTATTAAGGATATTAATAGAAGCCAGGAAAGTTTTAGATCATGATTATGGTGAAAAAGTAGCATATCACTCATCTATAGAAATGGTGGAGCAAGGGAAATTATTCCTGGATAACGACTCCTGTTGACTTCACGGACACATCCATGGTGTTTCCTTTCACAAGGATATAGAAGCCTGCTTCCCTCCCTCCCTCAAAGTCAACAGCCCTGGGATGTCCTGGAGGTTTCCTATCCAATGATTAACTGATGGGGCTTGGCTTGATATCAGCCAAGGCTGGCTCAGTTCACCCCCTGCTGGGTTAGTTCCTGGGCACGATTACTATAATTCCAATTATGGAGCATATCTATCTATCTATCTATCTATCTATCTATCTATCTATCTATCTATCTATCTATCTATCTATCTATCTATCTATCTATCTATCTATCTATCTATCTCAGGGTTGAACAGTTGGTTCTTGCTGTTCTCCAAGCTTGGTTGTTTTCCTGCAGATGCTTCCTGACCAGGCTAGATAACATCATCCCTGCATGGGGGAGTGGAGTTTGCTGGTTGCTTATATAAACTAGCTTGCCTTACCAGTTTTGGCTGAGGTGTGGGTTCCTTGAGGGTTCCTTGACTGGGGTATTTTTTCTTCCCTGATTATTTATCAGGCGCTGTTTCCTGTTTCTCTGGGTGTTGGCTGCTAGGGAGCCCAGCACCAGATGAACAATCAAGGAAGACACAATATCTTAACCAAGACTGGCAGGGCAAGCTAATATATATGAGCCACCCACCAGCAAACTTCACACTCCCTCACCCTGAAGATGTTACTTAGCTTGGTAACAAAACGTCTGCAGGAAAAGAACCAAGCTTAGAGATCACCAAGGACCCCAAAGGTTACTGTAAATACCTATCTTATTAGATTCCTATCCCATCTTTATTTTGTGCAGCTCAATACATATTGCTCCTACTTGCTATTTTCCCCACAACAACCACAACCCTGTGAGGTGGGTTGGGCTGAGAGGGAGTGACTGGCCCGACATTACCCAGCCAGCTTCTGGATCTAAGGGAGGACTAGGACTCACAGTTTTCCAGTTTCTAGTCCAGAACCTTCACCACCAAACTGGTTCCCCACATCCTTAGGGTTCTTCAGGCAAAACCTCCGCCATGTTCAAAGCATATATGGTAGAACACGGAGCTAAATAAACCCAACGTTCTGCTTCCAATGCGTATACCAGCCCTGGCAGTTCCCTTAAGCCAATGTTTTTCAAACTTGGCCACTTTAAGATGTATGGACTTCAGCTCCCAGAATTCCCAGCCAGCCAGCCTGGCCAAGTTTGAGAAACACTGAGGTAGATTGATGCGTTTGCTAAGTGATGGGCGTAGTGAGCCTGTATGGTTGGTGAAGGTGTTGGATTTCAGGTCCCACCGCCTCTAAGGAAATTCACTGGGTGACTTGGGGAAGCCTACCTTATAGGGTTGTTGTTGTGGGCATAAAAGGAAGGGATGCAAGTTACCATGGAGGAAAGGTGGAATATAAATGCAGGAAAGAAAATAACAGGTCTTGCTTCCTCCCCAAATATTTCACTCTTGGTTTTCCTGTATTTTAGCAGGCCATTAAGTTCAGCGGATGGAAAACAAGACAGAGAAAAAGAGATGAACATAGAATTGAATGAGAAAAACTGTGAAAAGAGATTGAAGGGAACATCCTGGCCTTGGGCCTTGCTGCCTGGATTCACACAACACGCTTAACCCTAAACCCAGGTTAAGAAACCACAGTTGCTGCATTTACAGCATATGCCATGCACAAGCCATGTTAGTTTGCACAGCACAGCTAAGAAAAGGTCTGGGTTTCCCACAGCACGCTTGAACTACAAGCTACCTTACTCTCCTTTAGCATAGACTAGCATGTGGCACGAACCCAGGACAGAACTTGAAGTGAGTCGGACCAGGCGCGGCCAAAAGATGGATTGCCATTCTCCATTCACTGTGTGGTCTTAGATGGTGACTTTTGCATCTAAGTCTCTTGCACAAATGGTGGATTTTGGAAATGGCAGCTCAAATGGAAAATGGCGAAGGAAAGGTTAGAGACAAGAAACATCGAAGGGTCTTCTTCTGAGCCCCAGAAAGGGGACCATAGAAATCACTTTCTCTCTCTCTTCCCCCCACCCCCCAACGCTGTATCCTCTTGCAAACAATATAGCATTTTGTCTTTAGAGTCTGTACTTTCCCTACTGAGCCAAGCTGTTTTAAGTTCCATTTTTTTCCCCCTAGAAAAAAGTCTTTTCTAAAGGGTTGTTGCAGCCTGCTGAGAAAATCCATTTTCTCTGCTGTCACCAGTTTGGGCAGGATTCCACAAACGTCTGTCATCCATCAATGCGTGAGCATGTGGGTGGTCTTTTGCTGGTAATATATATAAGTTGCATCATCTGGAAGTCTGAATGGATGTCTTGCATATGTGCTAATGGAAGGCAGCGAAGAGGTGGATCTGGCAGGCGTTTAACTTCCGTGCGCGCTAAAGCTTGCCAAAAAGGAGGCTAAATTGGACGCAGAGTTTTACCTCAAGGAAAATTGTAAGGTGGATATAGACGTTTCTGCTTATAGGAAAGAGCCAAAGTCTGGGGGACTGCCAAATCAGTTCAAAGGCCCTATGAACTGATGTGTTTTGAAGGTTTGATTCAAAGGCACAGCCGTGCTGAATTGCTTTTAGATCCAAGCTTTGAATTAAAACTTCAAACCACTCTAGTCATAGGAGAAAGTCTCAATGATGTCATGTGCATCATCATTATCATCATGTAAATTGGTGTTTTTCCACCTTGGCCACTTTACGTTGTGTGGACTTCAACTCCCAGAATTCTGTGGCCAAGTTGGAAAAACACTGATGTCAATGAGGCAAAGTATGGAATTTGCCTCACTTGATGATGTCATAATGCACATGATGTCACTTGCCCCTCCCCACCTGCTGCCCTAGGTTCTCACAGACCAAACTGACTAGATACCAACCCTACAGGATGACATTTTCATCTTCTTCTCACCTGATCATAAGTTATTTCATGCCCACCGACACAGCCCCAACAAGGAGACCACAAAGGTTGCCTACAGGCTTTTCAAATATGTGTGTGGTTGAAGGACTTACCAGATGTCTGCAGGGAAAAAGGTGTTGGGCGTGGATGTCTCCGTGGTGGGGTCAAAAAAGTCAAGATGGCAGCCATGACGGTGTGATCCAAGCTTCACCCGTTTTGATGTGTGTTGCACGTGCACAAACATGCAAAGCACGTGAAAACGTGGAATTTCGATGGCAACATCGTGCCGGCCATCTTCACTTTTGTTGACTCCCTTCTGGATGCCCCGCCCCTGAGAAATCTACGTCATGAGGACTATAGCCTGGGTTTCCTTCGAAACCAAGCACAGCCTGGATAATTTAGAGGGGAAGTTAAGGGCACTGAAAAACAGGTACACACTGGTCAGTCGGACAAGGAAAATATCAGATTTTCCGTTTTGATGGTGGAGGGACCTCCGAGGCCTTATTTCTCCCCTTGCCCCATGCTTAAGGGATTCCTGTCTCTCTATGGGAAAGTTCCACTGGAAATTTCACAGCTGTTGAAACATTGCTCTGCCCTGTCCCTGGGAATGTGCATCTGCAAAATGCTTCCAGGTTTTATTTGATGCGGTTATCACTGCAAGATATAGGACCTGCTTTCCAGCCATTTTCATATTCACGCTAAATGCTCTGCCCTAGGAGTAATAACCCTTTCTTGCTGGGAGTCTCCAATCTGTAGGCAGAGCATGCAACAGTCAGTAAGAGACTACGAGGCCTGTGGGCTGCCACATCTATGCTACAGAAGGAAAGAATACCCCCAAATATTTCCTTGGTAGGCTATTAAACCCTTTTCTGTATCTGGGCTGCAAAAATTGAGATGACCATCTCAGGACATGACTCTGGGTGGCTCACACCATTAAAACAAATAAAAAATATATACAAATACAGAATAAAACAAGAAATGAAACACTCAGCGGCTGGAGAATCATAAAAAAACTCTGTCACACACACGGGGCTTCAAGCTTGAGCACAGAACAGGTTTTCAAGGCCTTGCAGAAAATTGTATTCCCTTCTGCTATTTAGAAGCAATACACCTTTTTGCAATTTTGCTTCAAGGTGTGTGTGTGTGTGTGGGGTGGGGGGAACTTTGTTCAAGTCTTGGGCAAAGTATTCCTTTGAAGAATGGAATAGTTCTAGGATATAAGAATGGGCTGGGATTTAAAAAAAAAATAAATTTCCCCACTCTTCCTGGGGCAATTCCAGAGGGACCTTATGATGGCTTGTGGTGCTGGACCTGCACACCTGCTCTGCAGATGTTAGGGCTGAGATGGAGGGTGGACTGAATGAAAATGAGGGCAGGAATAAGAAGAGGGAGATGGGAAGTGGTTTCATGCTGCTCAGTGAAAGGAGTGTCTGTGCACGCTTTAGGCAAAATATTGTGGTATTTTTGCAAAGAAGAGATGGGGAGAGAAAAACAGAACCTGCTTGTTGGAGCAAGCTGTTGCCTAATCTGATGACACCTCTCAGTCCACCATCAATGGTGCAACTTTCTCCCAAGGTATATTCATGACCCCAGAATTCATCACACCAGATCATTCATATCCTGGCGGCTTTGTAAGGGCAGAACGTCATTTATTGAGACCGAATTCTCAGTGGCTAGGAAAGGTAAGGCTTGTCCAAACCCAATGAGGTAGGTACAGAGTTTGACAGAAGTCATTCCCATTCGTTTTTAGTGTACAGTGACAGTGCAGTGATAGTAAAACATGCAACTTTTTTTTTTAATAGCAAGATAACAATTTAATCCATCAAAGAGTTCTCGAGCTCCGCAGTATTGGGGAAATGAAGCATAGAAGATGGTTTAGCCAGCTTCATCTAACTTGTAGTTTCTGAAGCATTCTTAGAGCATCATTATACTTCATTATTCTTTATTATATATAAGGCAACAAAGACTCTCGTAGCACTTCACAGGCTAACAAATTTATAGCAGCTTAAGCTTTCATGGAGTAAAGCTCACTTCATTATCATGTACTATTATACTACCCTCATTCTTCCTACAAGTCTGTTTGTCTTTCTAAGAGAAGAGAGAACTAAAGAAAATGAGGAATGAAAAGAGGCAAATAAAAAAAAGAAAATTAGAAAAACGGTTGTCTCCTATCCACTCCATCCATTTGGATGAACATTCTAAATCTTGTTTTATGTTCCTGAGACTCTTATTAATGCCTGCATCATTTCCTATGTATAGTGCCAAGTACCACTCTGAAAATTTTTGGATGGAAAACGTTGAGCTTGCTTTAACTGCCCCCCACCCCCCCAAAACCAGAAATGTGGGATTTTTGTTTTATAAAGCTGGTTGTAAAATCTGCGCAGAGTTTGCCAAGGCGAGTCTCATGCAGAGAAAAAAAATCTCAGCATTAAAAAAAAGAACTTTGATGTTTTTCTACCAATTCTCTTTCCATTTTAAGAAACCGGATTTGCTTTTAGAAATTGCTTTCTAGGGAGAAGATGAAATTCTGATTGGCAGAATGTATGTGTCTGCCCAGTTTTCTTTGATGTCAGACCTTCGAGGTAGTCCAGATTAGGAAACCAACGTTATGAATGCTAATACTACTTTTATTATAAGGTCACAGTAACAGAATATTGCACACCTGAATGTGCCTCTCCCCTCCCTACCTTTATGTTCAAGAGAACTAGGGAGGGTTAAGAATTAGAGGATTTCTCAAATTACATTCCTGCTTTGGACTCCGATTTCTCTTCTCTGTGTGAGATTTGCCCCGTTCGACAGAGAAACTCTCGTGACACGTGTGGTTCACAAAGAAGGTTTACTCATGCGTAACGTAGTAGTCACAAGCAAAGCCAGGACTGGCTTGGTACAATTGCATCACTTGTTATATTCCCCCCTTCCCGCGCTTTTTCCCGCCTCGTGATCGCGTTGCGGCTGTGGGCAATTAGGCCCCCCAATGTCCCCCCTGATCGTTCATGATGGCAGGGTCGGTCAGAGTCCATTGTCCTTGATTGCCAGTCCCCCTCCGGCTGGGTTGGCCCCTCCCTGCTACGTGCAGACCGCAGGTTCTGTGCTGCGTTGCGATCTTGTTTCGCTGCCCTGCGGCCCCATTCCTTGCTTGCTCGCGCCGTTATCAGTTCGTAATTAAAAGCTTCCGCTGCGGTTTTCCTGTTTAGCTGGCCGCAGGTGGCTCGTTAATTAGCGGCGCTTTCGGTTCCTCTTTTCCCCGCTAGCTACCGCCGGTGGATTCCGCGTGGTCTGGTTGCGAGCTTCCCTGCAGCCCCGTGCTTCCCTGAAACCTCGTGCTGACCGAACCTGACATGCCGCCCCCCTGACGACAACTCCCCCCCTCGGTCCTATTTCGGCTTCCCGGGGTATTTACTGTAAAAGTCCCGCACTAGGTCCGGCGCCCTTATGTGGGCTTTACTCACCCATTCGCTGTGGGACTTGGGGAAATGTTTCCATTGCACTAGGAGCTGGGTCTGCCCCTTGTGCCTCCGGGCGTCCAGTATCCGGTTGATTTCGAAATGCTGCTCCCCCCCGACCATGATGGGTGGTGGTACTCCCTCCGCCTTGTGCCAGGCGTTCCCCGGCTGGTGCAACTTTAGCAGGCTGCAATGGAACACCGGGTGGATCTTCCCGAGGCTTTTCGGGAGCGTCAGCCTGACGGTCACCGGATTGATGATCTCCGAAATGGGGAACGGCCCCACAAACCTCGGGCTGAGTTTTTTCGATGCCTGGTGCGTCTTTAGGTTTTTGGTTGACAGATACACCTGGTCCCCCACTTTCCACTTTTCCTCGGGGAGCCTCTTGCGGTCCGCGTGCTTCTTGTAGTCGGCTTTGGCTCTTTGCAATGCCGCGTGCGCCGCTCGCCGGGTCTCGTCGATTTGGGCGAACCAGGCGTCCAGGGAGTTGATCTGGGATTCCGGCTGAGGCAGCTCCGGCATGGGGACGAATTCTCTCCCGGTGGCTACTTTGAACGGAGAGAACCCGGTGCTCTTGTGGACGGCGTTGTTGTATGCCACCTCCGCGAATGGTAGTAGCTCCGCCCAATCGTCCTGTTGGTGCCCCACGTAGCAGCGCAGGTACTGTTCGAGCCCCCGTTCAGGCGTTCCGTGGCTCCGTCCGTCTGCGGGTGCGCCGCGGAGGATAGGGCTTGTTTCGTCCCCACCCGCTTCAGGAACTCCCGCCAGAACCGCGCGATGAAGTTGCCGCCCCGATCGCTGACGATACGTCGAGGTGCGCCGTGGAGTCGGTAGACATGTTGCACGAACAGTTTCGCCAGCCCCTCGGCCGTGGGGACTCGCCGGCACGCTACAAAGTGCGCTTGTTTGGAGAATAAGTCCGTGACCACCCAAATGGCGGTCTTCCCCTTACTCTCCGGGAGCTCCACTATGAAGTCCATGGCGACCTCTTGCCAAGGGCCGTCGGGTTCCGCTACCGGCTGGAGTAGGCCTCTAGGTTTGCCTTTGGCTCCTTTCGCCGTTGCGCACACCGGGCAACCCCCGAGTACGCCTCCACGTCCTTCCGGAGCGTGGGCCACCAAAACTGCCGCCGGATTAAGTGGAGTGTCTTTACGAAGCCGTAATGCCCCGCGCTCCGGCTGTCGTGGGCTCTCTCCATGACCTCCCGTCGGCAACCCTCGGGCACGTACAGCTTTCCTTCGTGCCACCACAACCCCTCTTGGCCGGTTAGCGCCTCTCGGTTCTGCTTGAGCCAACCGTCCCGCTCCGCTGCCTCCGCGAACCCTTGCCTTACTTCAGACGCCGCGTCCCGTCGCTCCCCCTTGGTCTGGCTTCGGGTCACCGCCTTTGCAGCCAGCCTGCTGGCGGGGATGACGGAGTCCACGATCTCCTCCCGTAGGCTGGCGTGTTGGGGCATGCGAGACAGTCCATCCGCTAAGAAGTTGCGCTTCCCGGGGATGTGTTTCAGTGTGAACCTGAACCTCCCGAAGTATTGGGACCACCGTGCCTGTTTGGGGGATAGCTTACGCGGGGTCTTCAGGGCCTCGAGGTTCTTATGGTCCGTCCACACCTCGAACGGTTCAGTTGCCCCCTCCAGTAGATGCCTCCACGTGGCCAGCGCCCACTTGACCGCGTACGCCTCTTTCTCCCACACCATCCACCTCCTCTCCGTCTCGGTGAATTTGCGGGAGGCGTAGGCGCACGGGTGGATGGCCCCTCCGGGCTGGGTTGGAGCAGGACTGCTCCCGTTGCCACGTCTGATGCATCCACTTGGATTATAAACCGCCGGTCTGGGTCGGGATGGCGCAGGATCGGCTCCGCGGTGAACCGCTGTTTTAGTTCCTCAAACGCCCCCTGGCATTCTGCAGTCCACGCGAGTGCCATGCTGGGCTTGGGGGTTTCCCAGTGCCCTTGGTTTTTAGCAGGTCGGTTAGGGGAAGGGCGATTTGGGCGAAGTTCGGGATGAACTGACGATAGAAGTTCGCAAACCCTAGGAAGCTTTGGAGTTGCCTCCGGGTTCGCGGCGCTTCCCAGCCCAGGACATCCCTTACTTTCGCCGGGTCCATCTCAATTCCCCGGCTGGATATTCGGTAGCCGAGGTAGTCTAGTTGCTCTCGATGGAACTCGCATTTCGAGAGCTTTGCGTACAGCTGTGCCTTCAGCAGTCTCTGGAGCACCGTGCGCACCAGGCTCACGTGCTCCGCCAGGGTCTCGGTGTAGATGAGGATGTCGTCCAGGTAGACCAGGACGCCCCGGTAGAGTAGGTCGTGCAGCACCTCATTAATTAGCTGCATAAATACCCCCGGGGCCCCTTTTAATCCGAACGGCATCACGGAAAACTGGTAGCTTCCGAGCGGGGTGTTGAACGCCGTCTTCCACTCATCTTTTGCGCGGATCCTAACTCTGAAGTAGGCTTCGCGCAAGTCCAGTTTTGTGAACACCCTCCCCTTCGACAGATGCGACATCAAGTCCTTCATCAGGGGGAGGGGGTATTTGTACTCCGTGCTGATTGCGTTCAGCCCCCGGTAGTCTACGCACATACGGAGCGAGCCGTCCTTCTTCTCCCGGAATAACACCGGGGCCGCTAATGGTGACTTCGCGGGTTGGATGAATCCCCGTGCTAGGTTCTTGTCTATGAACTCGCGCAGGGCTCCCATCTCCCTCCTCGACAGGGAGTACATTTTTGGCTTAGGCAGGGTCGCTCCTGGCTCTAGCTCGATGGCGCAATCACTGGGCCGGTGTGGTGGGAGCTGGTCAGACTCCTTCTCCCCGAACGCTGCCGCCAGGTCTCGATACTGCCTCGGGATTCCGCCGCCCGTCGGGGGTTCCCCGGGTCCGGCCCCTCGCTTTGCGGTTGCCTCGCCAGTCGCCGCTGCCTCCCCTCGCCTCGGGATCGTGGCGGGTCTCCGGGGTCCCGGCGCTGCTGCTGCTGCTGCTGCTGTTGCTGTCGCCGCCCGGGTCTCGGGCCCCATCTGCTCTCGCCCCGTCTCCCGGTGTCCTGGACCCTCCGCTTGTCCGCCGGTGGTTGCGGCTGCCTCCGTCTCCACGGCTCGGTCCCCTCTGCTCTCGCCCCTCGCCGGTCTGTCGACCCCGAACCGCACTGCCTCCGCCGTCCAGTCGACTCGTGGGTTCCGCCGCCGCAGCCACGCCAAGCCGAGTACCACCGCGTAGTCGGCCACCGGGACCACCACGAACCTCAGTTCTTCCCGGTGACTCCCGATCGTCATCTGGACCGGCTCGGTGTAATACTGAGCTGGTCCCCCCCCTGCCAGCGTGCCATCTAACTGGCTGAATGAAATGGGCTCCCGGAGGCGCCTCAGCTGTAGCCCGAGCCCCGAGACCACCGCTGGGTGCATCAAGCAGTGGGTGCAGCCCGAGTCCAGTAGCGCCCGTAGCTGCGCCTCCCCTCCGGATCTCACCCCCCGGACGTGTATCCTCACCCGGAACGGTGGGCAGTCCTCGTCTCCTATTGGGTCCGCGCGCCTCGACTCCCCTGCTCGCACTGGGACGCTGTTCAGTGCGAGCGCGCCTCGTTTCCCGCCGGCTCCGAGTCCTCTCCGGAGGATGCTGTCTCCGGGGTCGACCACCCCCCGCGTCCTTTCTCGGTCACCGCCGCCACTGCCCCCTTCCGCGGTCGGTCACCGGTCCTTTTCCCGTTCGCACGCGGGGTTTTGACTTCGGGCCGTGGTGGGGCGCCTTCCCGCTCCGTCGGGCACTGCGCCGCTCGGTGGCCTCTGCCTCCGCATCGGAAACACAGATTCGGGGCTCTGGTCGCCTCTCGCCTCCCGGTGGACTGCCGTCGACCGCTCCGTCTCTCCTCGGGGGTCCTCTCCCTCGGCCGGTCCCTCGTCTGGTCCCGTCGTCTTGTAATTCTAGCAGCAGAAGTTGAACAGAAAATCTCATTTTGTCCAAAGGCATCTATGCAGGGTGAGGTGAGGGAGCAGTCAAAAAAGTAAAAATGGCGGCCACAACAGTTGAAGCCCCACCCCTTTTAATCTGCATCATAAGTGGGCAGAGTTTCGATTGCATAGCTGCAGTCACCATCTTTGCTTTTTTGAACCCCCCCCCCCCTCCAAAAAGCCGTGCAGTTACTCATGATTCTAGTCACAAGATATTGTAGGGCCATGTTTGGCTATGGTGGCCAAAAATTAGGAGTCTGGTAGCCCTAACTGATCAGGACTCAAAACAAGGACAAAGTAATATCAGAACATTTCAACCTCCCAGGATGCTCCGTAGCTGTAGAGAGTAAGGAAGGTGATCTTGACAGACATAGGTCAAATCCCTTACAAAGTGACAAGGGGGAAACCATGGCTTAAGTCCAAAACAAGAACAAGGTATGCACAAGTGACTCAGGCAGATACTTCCCTAATTCCCATAAGTATAAGTGGGGGGGGGGCATGGAAGTAAAACACAGACTTGCAAGATTCTGTTACTATAGCCAATATTAATAAAAGTATTTTTAATTTATTTCTTGGTCTTGGCTACATGGTGGGACTGACAATAGCAGATTAGTGACTATCTGGAGAAGTGCCATTGAGCAAGAATGGTTGAACTGACGTACATCAAAAGGTTTCAGGCAGTCTTGGAAAGTCTCAACAAATAAAATAGGTTTTTAAGACATTACAATGATTAATTGTAATCTGTCTCACATGTAACCTACATCTGCTCACCACCCTGTTTTCCCCTCCCTTTTCCTCCAGCTTTTCCTCCCCACCTCACCCCAATTTCAATCCTACCTCAGTCTAGCCACTCTCTGCAACTGATGAAGTGGGCTGCAGCTCACAAAAGCCGATGCCTTTTCATAAAATTGGTTAGAGCAAAAAGGTGCTACCAGACTCTTGGTTTTTAAAAAATTTTTTGGCCATAAGTTTGGCCAGGAGACTTTTTTAGAAGGAAGAAAATTTCTTAAGAGATCGGAAGGCAGAGTTATGATGCAGGATTTGGGTACAGAATTTATCCAAGGGGAAGACCGATTCTACAACCTTTTGCAAGGCTGGAAGTTCCCCATTGCAGTAACAGTAGCCTATTACAGTACTACTATAAGACAGTGAGAAATGATTGTAGAAAGAAAGTCAGGGCATCTTTAGACCCTAAATGAGTCATATTGTCACTCAGTGTGTGCAAGAATGTCAATGCTCCTGTCTATCCTCAGGTGTTTCTCTGAAATTTCCATCTCTTGAGAAAGAATTTCAAAAGCAAATTCTCTTTCATCAAATTAGAGAAGAAATGGATGTGGAAGAAAAAAATCCAGGTAAATTTCTCTGCCTGACACTAGTTCTAGTCCACGTAGAGATTCAGGTGGTAAACATTTCGTATAAAATTCAGAGCAAAGAAATTTTGCTTCCATCCCTCTGTTCACATGTAGCACAGGCAGGCTGTATGCTCGCTCATCAGTGTGGTGTCAATTTTTAAAAAATCATTTCAGCTGCATCTGTCCCATGTTTCTGTTCCAGGTACTCACCAAAGGAAATGAACAATTTAGGAGAACAGAGGGAACCAAATGATATCTTTGAAACTCGGATCTTATCCCATGGCCTACAACCCCAACTGGAACCAAATCAAGGAAAATACAAGAAAGCAGGACAGATCAAATGGGAGAGATTAAATGGAATCAGTTGCAATCAGCTGAAAACACAAAGACGATTTCAAAAGGATGCGCACGTGAGAAATGTGGAAATTGCATATTTGTGATTGTCGTTTCCTATGTTTCTTGGGCCATGTTTTCCCAGCTTTCTGTTTTTTTCCCTAGGTCCACTAAGATTTTGATGGAGGCCTACTTGCAATTAGATGGCCAAATAGAGCCCTAAGAAAGCATTAATTCATCCTTGATGACATTCTTCATATTTTACAGATTTGTGAAGGTTTTCTACCAAATCCGCTATTGATTTCCAGGTTTTTACAGCTTTCTTTGAAACCATTCTGTGGCTGTGGGCCATATATCAGACGAATCTTTTGTCACTGACTGCTCCTGAACTTAGTCAGCAGAGTTATTAAGTCTGTCTAAGAACTATCCTTCTGGGATCAATTCTGTATTATTTATTCCCATGCAGTCCTGTTGCAGTCAATGGGAGTCACGCCTGGGTAAAGGGGTCCTATTACAAACCCTACAACTTTTAGACCCAGGCATTTCTGCAAAGTGACTGGGATGAAACTACAAATGAGATTCCTTGGAAATTTCTCAACCTTCCCCCATGAAAGTGAATTAGAGGGACCTGCCAAACTCCATTATTAACCCGCTCGGGAATAAGAAAAGATGTTGCGGACAAAGTGCTTAAATTACAATTTGTCTTTGATGTAATCTCTGCTCCTCAGTTCCCATTTGGAGGGTTGCTGAGATAAATTTGATAGAGAGGCCTTTAGGAGTTGTGGGATGGAATGAGAGAGAAGGTAAGATTCAAAAGCAGACCTGCTTTTGAGAACCAACATCTGCCTGGGCTTTGGAATATAAAGGAAAAGAAAGAAAGAAATAGAACGAAACTGAAGACTGAGTCAAGGTGATAGAACAACCTGGGAAGGAGATATTCATTCATTCATTCATTCATTCATTCATTCATTCATTCATTCATCAAATTTGTCACTGCAATATATCTCATTAAAAAGCAACTCTGGGCGGTTTACAAATACTTTCATCTTCATATCTAGCAACTCTGCAGGGGTGTCCATAGGATGTGATAAAGATGGTAGCTGCAATGGCCCAATCAAAGCACCACATTTTTTTTTTTTTAATGTACGATGCAGATAAAAAGCAAGATGTAGGGAGCCATGGAGATCACTTGGGGGAAACCATCCAGAAGCTGTTAAGATAACAAGGGCAGAAGCATGCTTTGAGCCCAGAGAGGAGGGAAAATATTAAAAAGAGACTCAGACTGGGTCTCTCCTGGCTCTCTGGGGCAGTGTTTCTCAGCTTGGCTACTTTAAGCTGTGTGGACTTCAACTCCCAGAATTCTCCAGCCAGCCATGCTGGCTGAGGAATTCTGGGAATTGAAGTCCACACAGCTTCAACTTGCCAAGGCTGAGAAACACTGTCTTGGGGTATAAGAAGGAATGAAGGATAAACTCGGGCAGACACAGGCACAAGATTCTGTTGCTATAGCCTATCTTCATAAAGTATTGTTCTAGTCTTCCTGTGGAGTCTGTTTCT
Organism: Python bivittatus; assembly: GCF_059951505.1. Lineage (NCBI taxonomy): Eukaryota > Metazoa > Chordata > Lepidosauria > Squamata > Pythonidae > Python > Python bivittatus. The sequence goes on from NW_028277097.1 coordinate 17,943,123, forward strand.
TGATCTCATCTGCTGACCCAGGCAGAACTTCAATTGTGGTGCTGTGGCCACCATCTTGACTACACCCTCTGGACATCCCTGCAGCTCTGGATGATCTTCATAGGACTCCATAAGTGTGGAAAAATACTAGCCCTGGTAAACCCAATACAAAGTTTCTACTTGGGATAAATGAGAAGAAAGGAAAAGGCCAATGAGAAGCCTGAAAAATTAGGGGTATCTTTGGATTAAAAGCAACAGCACTCTAGAGATCTTTAAACTAATTTCTAGTTTCCTAAGTTTCCAAGATTTTTGAATTGATTTCTCCTTTAGGGGAGGTCAGGCTTCACTATCCTAATTTTAAAATATTTCTCTTCATTTTCCACTTGGATGACTTATTGTAGCTGAACTTTTCTGGAGACTTGGCTTGGTCTCTTTCAGGATAATTCAGGCAGGGGAATTCTGGGAGTTGAAGTCCACGCATCATAAAGTTACCAAGGTTGAGAAACATTACTTTCACCTGATACTTCAATACATATTACTGTAATAAGAATGAACCATGCACGCATAATCTCTGCCAATAAACAAGTGAGTTTGGCCGTTGCCCATAATATTCTTTTTCATATTCTTCTCTGAAACCGACTGGTGTGTGAGTTTCTTTTATTTATATATATTGTGTCTTTGAGTCAGTGTTGACTCCTGGTGACTGCCTGGACAAGTCCCTGCAGTTTTCTTGGCAAGATTTGTGGAAGTGGTATGTCCTCACCTCTTTCCTAGATATGAGAGAGAGGGAGCGATTGGTCCAAAGTCACCAGTTGGTTTCATGCCCAAAGCAGGGCTAGAACTTATGGTCTCCCAGTTTCTAGCCTTGGTGCCTTAACCACTACACCAAACTGGCTCTCTATTATTTATGTATCTTGTGCCTCTGAGTCAGTGTTGACTCCTGGCGACTGCCTGGACAAGTCCCTGCAATGTTCTTGGCAAGATTTCTTGGCAAGATTTTAATATTTAATATTTACTGATTGGTTTGTTTGTTGACATATTTACCTTGCATAAATTGGAAACTTCCACTATTTTTCTTCTTTGCTTTTTTTTTTTTTTTCAAGTTACTGACACCGTCTGGCCAGGTTGTATCATTCTCTCTTGCCTTCCTGGGCAACCAGTGAGCTGCGTTTTCATCTCATTCAATCACACCTTTTCGCCTTTTTTGACCCACCCTCTCTGGATGCCACTGTGAGCATGGCCTGTTGGGAAAGAAAGAATAAAGAGCTTGTGACAGGCCATTTAATAAGGCTAAGAGCCTCTATAATTACCAGGTGGTGAAACTGATCTCAGGCTCCATTCCACACTTCTTGGCTTCATTTTTCCTGAAGGTTCTGCAACTTCCCATAGTTCTAACACTAGGAGTCAGCTGAAAAGGGGACGGGGAAGATGGAAGAAGGGTTGGAGTAAAAGAGAAGGCTTAGATGTCAGGCCTGCCACTGAAGACTCCTCTGGAGAGGGGGATTTGGTAGCTCTTCAGAATTAGGACTTGCAGGAGACAGGGGCATTCCAGTCAATCAGTGTGGGGAGCCTACACTAAAAGAAAACACAATGGGAGAGGAGAAGTTGCTGAGATCTGCACCTTCACTGCATGTCTGCGTGTGAAGGCAACTAAGGCTGAAGGGGGAATGAAGGAGGTTAAGATCTGGCAGAACTAGAACTTCACTTGAAGACTAGATAGGTAGAACATGGGGGAGACACTCTCCTTAGTAGAGTTAAGCCTGTTCTTTGACTTCCCTCAGTGTTGCCTGCAGTGGTGAGCCTTTCCAGCAGTTCTTAAACATCTCCTTTTGTATCCCAAACTGTGTGCAAGGGCCCTTGACTAATTTTTTTAATAACCTCCTTGAAATTAATTGCTGCTTCTGGATCTAGAATATGACCAGACAATAAATCGTCAACTGCATATTCATTAAGTGACTCATCTGCTCTAACACTGCCCTGTTTTTCTAGTCTCTCTCTCTCTCAGCATGAAACCTGTGAAGACACATGAATTATACTTTAGCAACTGTGGCCAAAAAATAGGACATTAGGGACTGAAGGGAATAAGCAGAAGTTAGAACATCCTGGAATGGTTTAAAGGAACCAGCTAAGCTGATGGGAGATTGAGGAAGAGGACTTCTCATCCAGTAATATTTAAAATAAGTGTTAATAATTGAAATTATGAAAACAAGAGTATTGTTGAATATATTGCAATCACAATAAATTCTTTGGATGTTCCTCTTGCTTCATCTCACTAATGACAGGGAGTCTAGTAGAAGTCCACCGCTTGTCAAGTGAAAAGTACTAGCCACCTTGCAAAGGAATGCCAAGTTCTGCTCATCCGAGGGATAAATAAATAAGATTTCTCTGTAAGTCATCAAAAACAAGTGCTGCCTTTACAGCCAGCTGGACCACATCATGTCCTGTTCCCATTTATGAGCCATTCTATTTGGCAGGCAGACAGAACTTGCTAAGCCAAAAACAACCAGTCAGGGAGTGAAACAAGGTCAGGTTTACCAGCAGTCCAAGAATCAGCCAAAGTAGATGAAGAGTTCCACACAAACGGGGTTCAAGAGAAGAGCAAGATCAGGATATAGATCAATTCTAGACCCCCACAAGGGTCCCTAGAGATTGAGGTAAGCGTTCTGGAAGTTAATCCTAGAAACATATCAGATAAAGCTATTAGTTTTGACACTCAATCATCTCCAAATGACCAGCTTTTTGTCCCAGATTCAGGCTTCTTCCTTAAACCAGCTGGATTATGTTGTTTTAGTTCAGACTTAACAGTTTACTTTGTACTAATAGCAACTCTTGAATAGACCATTATTCCTAAGAAGCCTTTCCTGGCACTGTATATCTTTCAGCCAGGCTTTCGACCAACTATCGCTGTCACTCTAGCAGACCTGGAGATGTTGGGTCCTAGGACTTCCAGTGCTTTGGTAACAAGGCAACAGCAGTTCTTCTCTGCTATTCTGCTGGTCCCTGAGTGAAGGGGGGCTATTTTGCTTGGCAAGGGAATTTGTGCAGCGTAACAGGCTTTTGGTTCATCGTTTTCTGTGAACCTGATTTGGCTGTAACAATGAATGCAATATGATGCTAAGAACTATTGATGTGTGAGAATACTTTGTTAGGCTCTGTCCTATTTTTACTAGCTGAAAATTAGTTTGTCAAAATGATTAGCTCCAGGTATGATTTTTCATCTACCAGCAACCCGCTACTCTTAGAGTATCTCAAGTTGGAGATGGGTCCTTAACGGTTTCCAAAGCTGTGATTTTTAGGGCCTGCACAGTACCCTTCCTCACACATGCAAGATCACAGCTGGCAGGTGATTTCTAGCAAAGTGCTGATGGTGGGGAAGAGAGATTGAAAGGCATCAGCTGGTTTGATACTACTTATGTGCTTCTGAAAGAACAGAAAAGGATGAAGAAGCACCATTCCTTCAAAACGAGTTCTCTTTATGCCATTTTTCAGGACAATTCCAAGGTTTCATTAACCAACCTATGCCATCTTCTACCACCACCTTATCATTAGAACCATCCAGAGCCATCTGAGTCCTTGTAGGATGATATGCATAGGAAAGGACAAGAGTAATTGTAAACTATCAATGGCTTCCAGATTACCACTCAGAGTAATCTCTGAAGCACTGAAAGAGCCAAGGACCTAGGTTCTCCCACCTCCTTTTCAATCCCAAAACTTCAGAGACTTAAAGTCTACACATCTTCAAGTCACCAAGGTTGAGGAACCCTGTTTTAGTGTCTAAACTTGAGGTCTTTTTCCCATTAGTTTCTCTGCTACCCAGATTGCTGTTGCTTTAAGTTTATTAAAATCTACTTTCTTACAGCTCAAGATACACATTCAACTTCACTCAGCTTTAGTTTCTCAAGAAACCAAGAGCTCCAGCATTCAACCACTGTTAGGTGCAAATAGGAGCTCCTTGGCCCATCTCTCTTTTAGACTTGTTAGCTTTACACACAAATTTCATAAAAAGTGCATTTTCTGAAGTCCGAGAAGGATTTAAAGTCTTGGAGCCTATGTATACGCTCCAAGGTTTATGTATGTGTGTGTGTGTATTTGGGACACTCTATACAGGTGTGTGTGTGTGTATTCTGCATAGAGTGTTCCAAAATATACAGGCAAAGAAATGAGGGAATGAATGCAGAAGCAATTAACATACAGTGATTATGAGGTTGACCTTTTAATGTCCCCAAGATCTGATATCTGTCCCTAACATGCCTCAGGCTTTTAATCCAAATCGTAATAGTAATATGATTTGGGGGTGGGGAGAATGCTAAGAAAATGATGAGTTCCTTTAAGATGTGAAAGTGAACACAACTTTTAAAAAAATGGCCCTCTTAAAAGTTGATTTTTATTAAATGTGGACATATCTGGGCTTAAAGTCAACATTCCGTTCCATTCCAGACCTAAGAACTGGAAGGATGGGGAAAATATCTGATTCTTTGGCATTTGGAGATTTTGGCTGTGGATCTTGGCTTTCCTTTGGTTTTTGTTTGTTATGACCAGCTAACCTAGCATGATCACTGCATTTGTCTCTTTCAATAGAAACATTTTCTTGACTCCTGTTGAAATGTTTTCTACAGAACACCTCTCAGAATTTAATGTCTCTGAAATCAGTCTAAATCACTGTTTCTCAACCTTGACAACTTTAAGATGCATGGACTTCAACTCCCAGAATTCTGGGAATTGAAGTCCATGCATCTTAAAGTTGTCAAGGTTGAGAAACACTGGTCTAAATCACGTCCTTTGGATTAAGGGGAGCTTAATGAGCTCCTTCAAGTCCTTCCTTCTGATGGAAGCTTCTCATCAACTCCATCAATAGATTTGAAGCACAGTCACGGAATCATTGTGATGTGTCAGACCAAATCTGTGGAGTCCTCGGGGTTCTCTGAGTTTGGTTCTTTTCTTGCAAACGTTTCATTACCCAGCTAGGTAACATCTTCAGTGCCCCTAGCCGGGTAATGAAATGTTTGCAAGAAAAGAACCAAGCTCAAAGAATCCCAAGGACTCCACAGTTCAACCCTGAGCTACACATATTCGCTTCTATTCCAACCAAATCTGGTGTCTTGGATTCTTTTTGAAAATTTGAGAACTTGTGCACATATCAAGTCAAATCAATTGAGGGTTCGAATTCACTATTCAGTTTTAATTGACTCCGAATCCAATTTATCTGATGAAGTTATATCATTACATTATAATATTTCTCACTATTTTTATAAGCCTTTAGGAGAGGGGGAAGAGTATCTGATGCTAATTGCCATGTTTAATATAAATATGAAATAAAACCACGAATAGCATTAATCTACTAATTTAAAATAGCAAATATTTATATTGTTTTTTAAAATTCATTTTATGTAGTAAACTGAATGAACATGTATCCTCACAGTCCTTGGTAACCATCTTCAAGGATGCAGGTCTTTCAAGTCCTCAGATAGAATTGGTGAAGCTGAAGAGAAGACATAGGTAATCTTTTCTCCCTTGATCAGGAGTAAAAAACCCAATGGCTCTTCCTCCATTTGCTGAACCACAACTCACAGCACCTTCAAACAGCATGGTCAATGGTAAGGAATGCTAGGAGTATAGTTCAGCAACCCAGGTTTGATGGTCTCCTTTTCCCAGTTTCCTTGGAATGCATCAAGTAATTTAATGATTTCTTCTGCATTCTGGGAAATGTAGGTCCTACACATCTCAGCTAGACTAATCTTTCTTGTGAAGAGTTCCTCAATGGCAGAGCTACTTCTGAAAGTGCCTGTCCCTTCTCTCTTGGTCCTCTCCAAGTCTTGCCACAGTTGATGAGCACCATCAGGTAAGAGGACCCAGTCCTTCAGATAACCCAAATCTGAGAACGTAATCCAGGATCCAAAAACCCCCATAACTCATTGCAACTTAATTAGGAAAGAATTGACTAAGGCACATAGAGTCTTCTTTCTGTAGGACACAGCTTGTATGCCAACTGAAGGTGGACAAATATGGAACATCTTGTCACAATAGCTAGGTCTCCCGCAACTACATTGCTAGGTCCAGGAATACCCTTCAAATGACAAAACTGCTTACCACATCATAGCTTAGAAGGTGCCGTTTGGGTCATCAGGTATAATCTCCTATTCAGCACAGGAATTCAAATTAGAGAATCCCTCACAGATCATTGTTTCACCTCTCCCAGGTTGTATCCAATGAAGAAGAGTCCAACATCACTGTTAAACTATTTGGAAAGTTTTCCTAATATTCAAGCAGAAGTTACCTTCCTATAACTTGAGCCCCTTGCCCTATGCCCTGCTCTCTGGGATGAAAGTGATCAAGAATAAATCCTGGTTTATCTTTAGCATGAGATCCCTGTGGATATTTGCATAGTACTGTCACATCCCTCTCGTTCTTCTCTTTTCAAGCTCAAACATAGCTAATTTCCACAATTTCTACTCACAGAACAATGTTGTCATTTTCTGAATTCTAATTTGTCTGAATGCTGCTTGTCTGAATGCTCCTGAAGAGCTGTATCCACAGAAAATGCAGTGCTATTCCAGGAAAAGTTGTTTTGTTTTATTTTATTTGCTTTATTGACTATCTCAGTCCCCAAGGACTCTAGGAAGAATACAAAATGTAAATCATCATCATCATCATCCTGATAGGTGGATAAAAATGCCAAATCCAGTCTAAACATCTGGCTGACTGTGTGACCAACAATAAAAATACATTAAATTTATATGCTGCCTGACTCTCAAGGACTCTGGGTGGTCACCATTGATTTTTTAACAATTAATAATAAAAAGTAGTAAATAAATAATAATAAATTAAAAATAAAATAATAAAGAATAATAAATGAAATAATGAAACAAATAATAATAAATAAAATAATCCCCCAGTGAGGCACTACCATGATGTGGTTGTGGGGCTTGTGTGCTCCAAGGAGGATGAGAGCTATGCCACAAGTTCAACCATACTGGACAGGTCACATCAGAGCAGCCAGAAGAAGAGTGTCTCTCCCATAAACAATACAGTGAGACGTAATTTACCGAAACCCATACTGGATCAGTCGTCGCCTGGGTCAACAAGGACCGTGCTAAGTGTTCTAGTTCCTGGACATCCGGTGACAAGTGAACTATAGGACTCAGGACTGTTGGCTGAGCAACCAGGGCCAACAGCTGCAGAACTATTGGAAGAAAAGTTGTTTACCTATTGCAAATATACAAAGACTGAAAGCAGAGAAATAATGATCAGCTATTACAAATCAAGCCCAAAGAGAAGAGGATATCTGAAAAGAATGTACCAGTTCTGCAAATAACAACATCCAGAATCAGAAATAGCAGAACAGAGACCAGCAGATCAATGTCAATTCATAACATGAAATAAAATATTCAGAGAAGTAGAATTGGAAGAACTGAAAATGTCTACCCAGGGCAAAGAAATTTAAGCCTGGCCAGAAGTAGCTCAGACTGTACAAGCAAACCAGGGGGAGTCAGCAGTAGAGGAAGCCAGCCCAGCTATTGAATCATTTTCATTCCCAAACCAGGCACCCTCTCCTCTGCCTTTTCCTCAGAAAGAACAAAGCCCTCTAACTAAAAAACAAAGAACAACTGAGCATCTAGAACAGCACAAAAAGAATAGAATAAGGTTGCCTGCATTGAAGCTGTTACAAAGAAATAGTTAGCACAAGTATTACTAGATGCCAATACTGTAATATCAAGTATAAACACCAGCTCACTGCAATAAACACACCAACTGATGTACAGCACGGCTGCAGTTATAACTGAATACCTTGGATGCAAAATCAACAAACAAGAAAAAAAGCCAAACAGTGCACCACTGAAATGGAAGATCAGGTTGGAAAATAAGATCAGCATGCTAAGATCAGAGGCAAAGCAAGCTAAAACAGATGAAAGAGAAGAAGCTGAAAATAAAGAAGACCAAAGAATACCTGATCAAGAAATATCACCTAGAAACATGGAAGATCAAAGAAGCACTGGAAATAATAAAGTAGCAAATAACAGCCATAGCCAAAAAGATCAGCACATCTGAAGCTCAAATTGCACACTATAGGCAGAATCTCCAATTTCAATTGAATCAGAAACGTTTCTACCAATCCATCAATGGAGAGATTGCAATGAACCAGCCAACACCTGACAAAGAAGAAACACGGCAGTTCTGGGAGCAGCTATGGGGCAACCCGAAGAAATATATCAAGAATGCAGCTTGGATAAAGGAGATGGATAAGAATAAAAAAGAAGCTGAAATGAAAGAACTTGTAATAACAGCAGAAATGGTGGAGAAAAGAGCAAGGAAGATCAAGAATTGATGAGTACCAGGTGAAGATAAACTGCATGGTTTTTGGTTGAAACATCTGACTGATCTGCACCCACTCATTGCCAAGAAGTTTAACAACATACTGCAAGGAGGTGAAATTGAAGATTGGTCAACATCTGGCAAAACCTACCTGATAATGAAAGATCCAGCAAAAGGGGCAGCACCAGACCACTACAGTCCAATTACCTTCTTACCAACAACTTTCAAATTGCTAACTGGTGTGGTAGCTGTTGCAGTCCAACAGCATCTAGTTGAAAACAAGCTCTTTCCATCTGAGCAGTAAGGAAAACCCTCAAACAGCAGAAGAACAAAAGATTAGCCTCTAATTGACAAGATGATTTTGGAAAATGGCAAGAGAAGGAAGACCAACTTGAATGTAGTTTGGATTGATTACAAGAAGACATTCGACTCCCTGCCACATGATTGAATAATCAACTGTCTAGAAATAACAGGAATCACTAGAAACATCAGAAGCTTTGTGCAAAGATCAATGGCACAATGGAAGACACAGTTGCTGGCCAATGGTAATAGACTGGGAGAGGTTAATATCAAGAGAGGAATCTTTCAAGGAGGCTCACTATCACCACTACTGTTTGTCATTGCATTGATTCCTCTGTCAACAATACTGAACAAGTCAGGCCATGGCTATCAAACATCAAAAACATCTGCCAGGTTATCCCACCTCCTTTGCATGGACGATCTGAAGCTATATGGAAAAACATCATCTGAAATAGAATTGCTGCTCAACACTGTGCAAATATACAGCCAAGATATTGCAATGGAGTTTGGACTGGACAAATGTGCCACCCTTCCCATCAACAGGGGAAAAATAGGGAAAACTGAAGTAATCAAGATGCCCAATGGAAATAATATCAAGAGTCTGGATGAAGAAGTTCACCACAAATACCTGGGTATCCTTCAACCTGACAACATCAAGCACATTGAAGTCAAGAAGAAGGTTAGTACTGAATACATCATGAGAGTGAAGAAGATCTTAAAGTCCAAACTCAGTGGAGGAAATACCATCAAGGCAATTAACATCTGGGCAATTCCAGTCATTAGATACATACTGTACCTGGAATAGTGGACTGGACTCAACTAGAAGCCCTGGATAGGAAGACCAGAAAAATAATGACAATGAATCATGCCCTTCATCCATGGAGTGACGTTGACAGATTCTACTTACTAAGGAGCATAAGTGGGTGTGGAATGTTACAAATACACCTGACAGTTGAAGAAGAAAAAAGGACATTAGAAGAATATCTGAAGGACAGTGAAGAAGATGCACTGAAGCTAGTACACCATGAAGGCTTACTGAATACTGAAGAGACCCAACTGGCCTACAAGACCAAATGAAGAATAGAAAAGAGACATGGCAAGGCAAAGTATTACATGGCCAGCACACACACACACACAAACTAGCAGGCAAGCAGATAACAAGACCTGGCACTGGCTAAGAGCAGGAAAGTTGAAGAAAGAGCAGAGGGGCTAATTCTGGCTGCACAAGACCAAGCCTTAAGAACAAATGCATACAAAGCCAGAATTGAGAAGACAGCAACAGACAGTAAATGCTGACTCTGCAAAGAATCTGAAGAAACAGTGGACCACCTAGTTAGCTGCTGCAAGAAGATTGCACAGACTGACTACAAACAACGGCATGACAAAATATCAACAACGGTGCATTGGAACATCTGCAAGAAATATCACTTGCCTGCAAGCAAGAACTGCTGGGACCAGAAAACAAAGTAATAGAAAATGGAGAAGCTAAAGGGCTCTGGGATTTTAGAATTCAAACAGACAAGCACTTTCCACATAACACCCCAGACTTAACAATTGTGGATAAGAAAGACAAAAAAGCCTGGATAGTGGACATTGCAATACCTGGAGACAGCAGAACAGAAGAGAAAGAACTGGAGAAAATCACAAAATACAAAGACCTGCAAATAGAAGCAGAACGACTGTGGCAAAAGAAAGCAAAGATAGTACCAATAGTAATAGGTGCCTTGCTTGCAATCTCAAAACATCTGGAGCACCCTTGAAGAACATCAACATTGACAAAATCACCATCAGTCAATTGCAAAACACAGCTTTACTTGGGACAGCTTACATCCTGAAACAATACCTTTAACACCATCAAGCAACAACATCTGCCTATCCCAGGTCCTTGGGAAGGACCCCATGGGTAGAGAAAAATGAAAAATCCAGTCTAAACATCTGGCTGACTGCGTGAACAATAAAATAATAATAAAGAATAAAATAAATAATAATAATAGTAACAATTGGTTTTTAATGATGATGGAATATGTATAATAGAACCAAATGTATGGCATGGATGATTCCCCGTGATTAAACTTAGCAGATCTGCTGAAAAAAGCATAAAATCTTTATGTTCTTGAGAATGGCTTGAGAATGAGTTCCATCTTTACATCAGGAGATGGGCTGTTCCAGGGAGGGGAATCCCAACAGACAAGACCCTCTGTTGTACCATTCCTTGTTGCCCTTTGCAGTAGGACCTGGTTATCTGAGGACCTCCTATTCCCCATACTCTCTGTCCAAATAAAGAAGGAACATTCTCCCACATGGGGTAGTTATTTAAAAAAAAACAAAAAACCCAAAGTATTGGAAGGCGATACACCAAAATGTTCAGAAAAAAATAAAAATAACATTTGAATGGAAACCACAAATACGTTTACCAGGAATAATTCCAGGCAGCATAAATGAAAAGGATCATGATCTACTAAGATACATGCTGACATCAGCAAGAACCAATTTGGCGCAACGTTGGAAAATGAAACCCTGCCGATAATATAAGAAAGGGAGGGTAAAATTGGAGAAATGCAGTGATGGCCAAGCTGACTGTAGATTCCTCATAGCATTTTATTGAATTTAGTTAAATTCAAGCAAGAATGCTCCCTTAGATATGATACATTAAAGAACAAGGCAGGTTTAGACACTGGGAATATGGTTTTTAAGACAAAAAGTTAAGAGAATTAAAAAATATCAGATGAAACAATTTAGATAAATCTAAGAAACAATCTCCAATATTTCAAGAAAAGGGCAAATATGTAAACAGTGATTAGTGGCTAGGGACAATGGAAGGGAAAAGAAAAATGAGCCGTCCAAAATTCTCCCTTTAAGATTTTTTGGTATGTTTTACTTTTTTACTTTTTTTCTGTATTTCACTTTTCTATGCTATTTTTTGCTATCAGCTCGAATAATATAAAGCGACTAGATGTTTATAACAAAGTTTCATATTAGAAAAAGGTATGGTGGTCACCAGGATTGCCTCACTGAAGCTCCACCCCTTTTTACAAGATGCATGAAAATAGGCAGGGCTTCAGGGGTGCCCCCTTTCCTTTTTTGACTCCCCCATGGACACCCCTGCACCGAGGCATCTACAGGAGAGATCAAATGATGGAAGCCCCATTGCCCTGTTGCGTGACAAGCTCCCCCCTTCTTGTATGTGTGTTGTGACTTTGTGCACACGTACCAAAGATGTGGAACTTGCCGTGTGCATTTGTCATTTTGACAAAAGCATCAGATCCTTTAGATACTTTGGCTTGAGAGGAACACACACCCTTTGTTGGGGAAGAATTTGGGTGATCAGGGAGATCTTTTCCTCACTCCTCATTTTCCCCCTAAGCTGCGTGTAACGGTTAGCATTCATGAGGCACCTTCTTCTTCAAAGGCACTGCTGGTTCTTCACATTGAACTTTTTAGCTAACAATGGAAGGAACTTTTTCCCACATTACTGAAAGGGACTTCTGATTACCAGCACAAAATGACAGCCGTACTAATCTTGGATGACATCCAAATCCTGCTGTATATGTATGCATTCCTTCAATTTTCTTCTTTGTCCTCTTTTTTTTCCTCTCTATGGACGACCAAGGTGAACTTTTCACTCTTCTGAGCAAGATTATGGGGATTTAATGTACTGCAGAGAAGTTGGCCTTGTTTTACCTCCTCAAGGATATGACTCAAAGCTGAGTGAAGTTTCCTTTCGACAGCAACAACAACAGCAGCCACAATAATAATAATGGATTTGGGGCTTTCTACTCTAGAATGTAATTGTGCAGAGTGTCCACAGAATATTGTCAAAAAACTTAAAATGGCAGCCACAATGGGACAACTGAAACACCACAGTCATTTTTTAAAAAATGGGTGGAGTCTTGATTATACCATCAGGGCCACCATTTTGACTTTTTTGACCATACCCTGTGGACACCACTGTCATGATGTTTTTGTAGTCTGAGAATTACATTTCAACAAAATTGTGGCTGTCATTTACTGTACATTCCTGCAGTGTATTGAGTATCATTCCAGGCTGCTTTTCCTCTGACTAAGCTTAGCTGTAGGCTCACTAGGTACTGTAGAATTCCCCTGTGCTTCTCCAAATATTTTGGGACTCCAACTACTATCAAGATGATGCAATCTGGAGTCCTCCAGATTTTTGGGGAGTTCTACTCTCACAGATCCTTGCCGTTTGACAGGAGAATTGAGTTGATTGGATGTGTTCAGAAAATCTGATAGACACCACAGTGCTATCCCTGATCCTTATCGGCCACAGTCCTGAAACTTCTGGAGAACCTCAAGTTTGCCATTCTTGAGATTATTGCTTCTTTGTCATGAGAAAATGGCAGAGGTGATAATGTTTTAACATGGAATGGTGTTCCCAGAGGGGTATGTAATTGAAATGTACTTTAGGATTAGGGTTCATGTAAGACAGTAGACTAGGCTGATATGCAGTTGATTAATCTGGGGTTCAGTGTGTTGGGTAAACCCAGACAGCATTTAAGCATGTTGTGTGAACTAGGCCCTCCCATTAAGCCAGAATACAGCTTAGTAGGACATGGCATGTTACCTGAATACAGCAAAGGCGCTTCATTGACTTGAGTTCAGGGTCTAATGTATTGTGTACTGCAAAACTATATATTGTTGAAATCAAGTACGCTAAGAAGTTTTAATAGAATTAATTCCAAAATAGAACCTTGGTTACATTTTATCTTGTAGTTAATGTAGTTTTAATGAGTGAAGAAAGATGACTTTTAGGAAGATAAACTGAATATGTGGCAAGCTTTAACATAGGAGAGAGGCCCAGAATGGATTAACCTGTCCTTTTGGGGAACAAGCGGTAATAATTTTTTCCCTAGTTTTTCTTCATGTAAGAGGAAATCACACACTATGGAAATGAGTGCAGGAGGTACCAGGCAATCTCTTTGCTTGGCCAGAAACAAAATATTTATTGGCTTGACAATAAACTTCATGCTAGCAAGTAACTCTAATAAAATGTGAGTTTGATCTACGCGGTACTTATCGGTAGAGGCATTAAACCACCTACTGGAATCTGGAGGATGAGTAAACTGTGGGAAAGGGAAGGGAAGAGAGAAGGAGAAGGAGAAGGGAGCGCAAAGGAAAAGAGAAAGTGGCAGGGAAAGATGGAGGGAAGGGAAGGGAAGCTTCAGTGGCCAAACTTGCCTTTAATTTTCAGAAATATTGTTTATCTTTATATGACCAAAGGCAATACAATACAATAAGGCAGAGAGAGCAAATGGACTCTGGTGGAACCTGTATTTCATCTTTTTACGCCCAATGTCAATTACTTGAGGGTTGGACTGATGATCCGTCTGCTTCTTTCCAGTTCTACAACGCTACGATTCTGTGAGTCTATCACCACAGGCAGGGGGTTGATCCTTGGGGGTGAGAATGGGGCTTCAGAGTGAGAATGCAACGAGACCTTGTGGACAGCGTGGGACGGCTTTCCAGTTGGGTTGGGGTCAGATGGTTTTGTGACATCTGCAATTTTGCTAAAGGCAAGCAAGGGAAAACACTCGAGTGTTAATTATTTTCAGTCCTCCCCGCAAAGAATTCCTTTAGTAGTCTTGCTAATAATTGCAACGGAAGTAAAGATTGATTAAACGGGCCATATTATTGCAGCCATCATAATTCTGGTGACTTATGTGGTTTCTTTAAACCTTCTGGTAGATGTAATTGTGTTAGATGTGTCCAGCTGGCTTATCTTAACTAGAAGTCTAACTTTCATCTGTGTTACATATGAGATAAAAACAGCCTCAGGATTTCCTACATTCAAACTTCAAAGAAAAGATGGTTAGCAATGAACATCTCACTGTTCGTATATTTAGCTATATAGCTAACATTGTTATCTTTGGGAACAACAGCAACAGAACTGAAGTAGAAGAACTTTAAAAAAAGGAAAAAGCAATCATCAGAAAAGTTAACAGTCCTGTAGTTTCATTTTGTTTCAAGCTGGGATTTGAAATAGCATATTTCCAGATTCCGAAAAGCAATATTGGGAATATGAAGTGACTTTGATTTTGTCATCTGGCCAATGTAAAGTACCAGGGTCAATTCTCTCATTTTATATTTGAGGAGGCGAGACTTTTACAATATACACCAAATGTTGTAACATGGGAATAAAACATTCATCTTAGAAGGCTAACCATTATAATTGCTATGAGCAATCGTTACAAATGAAATCAATGTCCATTAACTTTAAATCTCCATAGATTTGCAGAACCCATCAAACCTTAAGGGGTTTCTTGGTGTTAATGCTGGCTAAAAAGGCATAACTTTTAAGATAATGAGTTCCAAAGGTGCATTTAGGCAGCTAATAACTTTTGAGAATATCAACGGAATTCTCAGAAGTGTTATTTTCTGACATTTTCAGGAACCTTATAGCTTAATTATACTTGATGCAAATGAACTAAATAAGGCTATGGGTGACTCTATCAATTTTGATTTCTCTCAGATTTTGAAAATCTGTCAGAGTTTCATTTTCTCAGTTGCTCATTTGTCTGTCAAATATCGCAAGTCTGGTCAAATCTGAGAGGTATTTTAAAAGTTCCCATTAAAAATGGTGTGCACTTTCCATTTCATGCAGGCTTTTTTTGCTGAATGTTTTATTTTTGCAACAGTTTCCTAAGTAGTATACTTTTGTATATTAATTTTGCTGTGGATATGCATTTTTGTACATTTTTCCCTGGTATATTTTTGAAGAACAAAGAAATAAATGGCAAATTCTTTAGCAAAATTTGGGAAAGGGCAAGGGAGCCTCGTTTCAGTTTGTGTGATGATTAAAAAAAATGTGAAATTAGTTCACTTTTGAACAGTTTTCCCCTCTCCCTGTATTTATTTGTACAGTCAACTCACCCAAATCCCAAAGGGCTTCAGGCAGCATAAAACATCAAAGAAACAAAAAATAATTAATAGCTAAATCAGAACAGTATCAAATATCTCTATCTCTCTATCTATCTACAGAAAGCAAAGATGAAATCCCAAATTAAACTAGGAAAACTGCCCACAGCCTATCAGCTGGGCCGAAAATCAAGTTGAAATAAAAGAGTTTCAACCTGTTAGGAAGTCGGGGAATAGTTTTCACTGAGATACGTATGCAGGTATGTATTTGGCCTATAAGTTCCTTCATTTCTGAAGACTCTGTTTTCAATTAACAACATAAAACCTGGGGGGGGAGGTAAAGGCTTGGACTCAACCCTAGCAAGACAGAGTGGCTCTGGGTTTTTGGTCCTCCAGTTCTGGTGAGGTATCATCTTTGACTTTTGCCAAGGTAGCTCTCCTCTGGACAGAGCTGGTGTGCAATTTGTGGGTCCTCCTGGACTCGCATATTGTGAGAAAATTGAGGAGTTGGAGGAGCAGGTGGTAGGTGTGGCTAGAGGGTCTTTGCCCGGGTTCATCTTGTGCGCCAACTGTGCCCTTCCTGGACCAGGAGGCTGGGTTCACAGTCACTCATGCCCTGGTCACTTCCTGTTGGACTACACTCTGGAGCCCAGTAAAGTTGTGGGTGTGCATGCAGGGATGCTGTTTTGCAGGGCGCTGGGAGTTTTTGTGATGACTGCTATGCTTTTTATTGTTGCTTATGAGCTGCACAGGGTTATGTTGCATAAGATGGGGGGGCTATATAAGTCTAATAAATAAAACAAAGCAAAACAAACTAGAGACAGAAAATCGATAGCATAACCCTCTTTGCATGGGAGGAAGGTATGAAACAGCCCAAATCCCAGATTCAGGGTCCGTCATTAAACACGGGCTCCGAAAGAGCCCTTCCCTCACCTCCCATCTCAATCATTTTGACCTGGCTCATAGTTCTCCAAAGATTCAGGTTTACCACTCATTAGCATGGCCTGCAAAGGACACAATTTATTACCTTTTTGTGCATCTGCCAGAATGAAATCTCAGTGGAGTTTTGTTATTACTCTTCAAAGCACATCTTGCCTGATTTGTATTCTGCTAACTTCACTGGTATTTTCCAGGAGGAAGGAAGGAAGGAAGGAAGGAAGGAAGGAAGGAAGGAAGGAAGGAAGGAAGGAAGGAAGGAAGGAAGGAAGGAAGGAAGGAAGGAAGGAAGGGTCCCTTCCCCATTCCTTGATAGAAGCATTTCATTGAGTTTGGGCTGGTACAATCTAGAAATGAATCAGACAACGTCTATTGAGAGAGTGAACCAATTCTCACAATTTCTCACAGGCGTTTCAGCTGCCCTCACCTCTTTGTCTTGCAAAGTGTGTCGTGGCTGAAGTGCCAAGTTCAGGGGGGCTCCAATATATTCGCTCCTCCACTTTCTCAGAGACCTTCTTCTTAGTTGCTTTCTGTTTTTTGAGACTATAGAAACAATGATAAAGAAACCTCTCTCCCTTTCTTCCTCGCCTTTTCTGTGTGGCCGTGAAGTTATAAATGGAGATACAAAGACAGAGAAAGTGAGATACTCAATAAGTCTTCAGCTCCTTTAGTTAATTAGATTTGGATAGTTTCACTAGATCATTCTGCTTTTTATTCTTTTTCTTTTTTGTTTTGTTAAAAAAAAAAACCAAGTTTACAAAAAGGCCCTTTCAAGGTATATTGGGGGAGAGAAAAAAAGACATTCTAAAAAGGTTTGGAATTCCATTTTCTCTCTTCCATTCTTTTCTGCATTTTTCTCTTTTCAAATAAGGAATGTTTTATAAATTGCACCATAAACAAGTCACATTGCTCGAGAGGAAATAACCTTCGCTGAAAAAATGATTCAGGGTTTGAGGAGCAGTTTGGAGCTCATAAAAACCACACACAGGGCTTTAACTTGGGAGACGATTATCTGAAAATAAAAACTACAAAACCCACCGATTCTGATGACATGGTTGGGTGTGAATTTCATCTGTTATGCATTTTTAAATAAACTGTTATCTTTCACACTTCCTGAACTAGAATGGGATCAAAGCCCAGGTATTGATTGGTGCATTTTTCCAATTTTTGCAATAATATTCTCTTATTCAAAAAAGCATATATTATAGTTGGTGTATGCATATGTGTGTGTGGAAATGAGAAAAATAAATGTGCTGTGAGAGTGTCTTTCCCTCCCTCCCTCCCTCCCTCCCTCCCTCCCTTCCTTCCTTCCTTCCTTCCTTCCTTCCTTCCTTCCTTCCTTCCTTCCTTCCTTCCTTCCTTCCTTCCTTCCTTCCTTCCTTCCTTCCTTTCTCTCTCCTCTGTGTCTGTCAGCCCTTCAAGATTGTCCAGACCAGGAAACAGATTTGACAAGCAGACTAGCACGATGCTTTATTGAGATAGGTTACATTCACAAAATCTTGCAAGTCTGATTGTAACTTCTCCCCTCCCTCTTATACCCCAGTGAGCTAGGGAGGAGCCAGCCTGAGAGTATTCCTAATACTGTCTCTTTTCCCATGGCTCAAGGCATGTGCTTCTGCCCTTGTTGTTTATGTCACTTCTGAATATTTCTCTCAAGGCTGTCACTATGGCTCTCTACAGTGTCCCTCTATGGAGGCAGTACGGTTGGTTGGAACAAGAGTAGACCTTTTTCAAGAACTATCCATAAAATATGGTCTCCATCCTTTGGAAGACTCAGCTGGCACCTTCTGCTAATGGAGAGGTTTTCGAACTTTTTCAGGCTGTGGAACTTATTAGTTAAAAACAACAACAACAACCCAGAATTCCTGGTCAAGAGCAAAGTTCTAGTGATAAATATTGTCTGCATTTGAATGAACTCTCCACCCTGCCTTCATCTCTCATGGAATCCCATCAACTTCTCATGGAACCCAGTCTGAAAAGCCCTGCACTAATGGGTCAAGACAGTCATTTTTAGGAAGATATTTTCTCCACCTGCAATGCAAACTTTAGAATTTTTTATATCCTGCCTTTACCTAATTAATTATTTTTATTAGATTTGTTGACTTATTTTGTTCTGCCTTAGGTAACCCCCCCTTTAAACATTTAACATTTTGTATTGATTCAAATGCTGTGAACCTCTTAGGTGATATTATATGCATTAGAAGGATAAGATAAGATATAGATTCATTTCTAGATGTGAATATTATAGACTAGGTGAACCTGTAGAATTAGTGTTGTAATTACAATTTCCAGAACCACTAACTGGCAGGATCAATTATGATTGAAGCTAGAAGGTCTAATTCAGCAACATCTGAAAGGACACAAATCCCCTACTACGGAGTAAACCTTTCAGGGGATTATAATTTATAAAGGGGAAATCAAATTTCAAAACTTAGAAACTTTAAATCAGCATGATATATCTTCTTTTCTGTGTTGTCATCACACCAGTCTTCTCCAATCTGATGTTCACCAGATGTTTTGAAACAACATCTTCCAGAATTCCAGGCCAATATGGGGGATCTTTTTAATCACTCATTACAAGTATTACTACAAGTAATGGCGACAGGCAATGTGTGAGGAGAAGAACTTTGAGGCTGTTTAGATATCTAAAGTTGCCTGCTGCATTTCAGTGGAAAGGTTTATACTAGAGACTCAGATCTCTAACTCCTAGAAAGTACTTACTGCCAGGTATAGCTACTACATAGCAAGTAGGATATTCAGTGCTTAGGGAACCTTCAAACTGAGAAAAAATAATGAAAAGTATGTGCTGTTTTTTCTATAAGGGAGAAAGTAAGGTAGGTAGAAGGGCAACTTCCTGAAGAGTTGTTCCTTATTGCAGCAACTTAAGCCATTCCTGATGTCTTTTTCACATTAATCAATGACCTTGTGAGTCCATTATTGACTGTGGCCCACATCTAACAAGCAGTAAAAACAAAATCAATATGGAATGGGAAACTGGTAAGAAAGGCTAAAACTATATAGTTTCTCTGCAGTTTTCAACTTGCACCAGCTTCACTCCTAATTAGCCTAGTGGGAGCCCGAGCAAACTTGGTGGAAAGAATGTGCAAGAAGTTAGTAAATAAAGGAGTATCAAAAGAAGATGGGGAACTTCCTAATGAAGTCCCTTTATCCCACAGCTCTGCCACCAATTCAAGGCTTTCTCAGTTGGTCTGAATTGAACTTTTTCCAGCTGAATCTCATTCTTTGGTGCTTCTGACTTGTGTGAGCAATGGGACATTCCAGTGTGGAATGACAATGAGAAGAAGCAACCCCAGAAGGTTACAACATGTTTTTCAAGAACCAGTTCATTTACAAATGGAGCAATGGAACTAATAGGATGCTCAGGATGTAGACAGATCTTAGACGTACAAATCTCTCCTTAGCTGTAGTATTTTAATCCCTGTGTTATGATCCCAATTTCCCATAGTTCATTCATTGTAGGTGGCTTTGCCTATTTCTTAGGAGTAAGAACACTGAACAATATATAAATAAAAGTATCCATATCACAATTATTATGATTATGAAGAACAGGAAAGGCAATGTAGCAATGGGGGCAATCGGGCTGGCTCCCATTGATCACAGGGTTGATTCAATTGAACTGGCTGGCTAAGGTAGTATCCCCTTTCTCCCTCACTACTCCATGTGAACCCCTTTTGAAGTCACATGATGGGTGGAAGAGAATGAACATCCTAGGTCAAAGGAGTGTGATCTTTGGATAAGAATACCCAATAGCTGCATTCTTCTCCTAAAACTTCCAAGCAAGCTTAAGGCCCATTTGTGGTTAAGGTGTCAGCTGAGGAATGGGGGCACTGCAGTTCAAGTTTGCCTTCATCCTTGGAAAGTCACTGGTCTGTTATTCAATCTCAATCCAACCAATATGTCAGAATTATTGTTTCAGATGATATCTATCTATCTATCTATCTATCTATCTATCTATCTATCTATCTATCTATCTATCTTCGAGTTCCTAGATTTTAATCTAAAACAGTGCAAGAATGGCCATCATCATCATCATCATCATCATCATCAGTCTCTGCAAAGAAGCTGAAGAAACGATGGATCCCCTAGTTAGCTGCTGCAAGAATATCACACAGACTGACAAAGTAGCAACAATGGTGCATTGGAATATCTTCAAGAAATACCATTTGCCTGCAAGCAAGAACTGGTGGGATAGCAAAACAGACAAAGTCATAGAAAATGAAGAAGCTAAACTATTCTGGGACTTTAGAATTCAAACAGACAAACACCTGCCACACAACACCCCAGACTTAACAATTGTGGATAAGAAAGACAAAAAAATCTGGATAGCGGACATTGCAATACCTGGAGACAGCAGAACAGAAGAGGAAGAACTGGAGAAAATCACAAAATACAAAGACCTGCAAATAGAAGTAGAACGACTATGGCAAAAGAAAGCAAAGATAGTACCAATAGCAATAGGCGCCTTGGATGCAATCCCAAAACATCTGGAGCACCACTTGAAGACCATCGGCATCAGAATCACCATCAGTCAACTGCAAAAGGCAGCTTGACTTGGAACAGCTCACATCCTGCAACGATACCTTTAACACCATCCAACAACCACATCTGCCTATCCCAGGTGCTTGGGAGGGACTTGAGAGGTGAATAAAAATGCCAAATCCAGTCTAAACATTTGGTTGACTCTGAGACCAACCATAATAATAGTAAGCTAATAAAATTCACTGCTAATTGCTGCCAAAATTGAAGAACACACATCACCATTTCCCCAAATTCTTTCCTCCTTGCTCTTATTACTCTTTGATTGTTTTCCTTCTTAGATCTCCTATGCTACACATTCCTATGGAGTAGACACCTATTTGGCATACCTAGCTGATATTGGACTTCCTTTTTCTGAAAATTTACTTAGGTTTAGTTAATGCAATTCGGTAATTAAAAAAAACAAACAAACCTTAACTGCTGGACACACAATTGGACATGGAAATGACACAACATTTATGAATACCTCTTAGTTTCTTCGTAACTGAGTGACTTCAAGAATACACGACTCTATGTAAATTCCAAAATTCTTTGGGAACAAAAATGAAAAGCAAATTCTGGTGGGGTTTTTTTTTTTTTGGATTTTTTGCATGAAACAGAAAAAAATGAAATTATGAGGTATGGATTTGATTATTAGAAATAATACTGGACAATAGAAAAAAATGGAAGTTATGTTGTAAACTTAGAGTAAGAGTTTAGTATAAACTGATACTTAATTCTGTTGTGAGGAAAGTCAGAAGTCATTCTTTTTTGTACTTTGCTCTTTCTTTTTCATTCTTTCTTTCCTTTCTCACTCTTTATCTTCAGTATTAGTTTTTGTTAGTTTTTATTGTAATCTTAAAATCTAATAAAGTGATTTGGTAAAATAAGAGAAAAGCAAATTCTGTTTCATCAGATTGAATGAGAGCTGGTAGACCCTAATTCAGACAAAGTTTGGCTGACAGTACTGTCCATCATGTTCAGAGTATTGCTGTGCTCTCTTTTGCTGAATTTTTCACTCAGTTCAAATTCTTCTTGGCATGATCATGGATTAACATCTATTGTGAAGGTGATGTTCATAGACTCTATTATTTCTTGTCTGTATCTCAGGGATGGCGAAGCTCCAGGTCCTCAGATGGGTTGAGAGATGGTAGGAATTGCAATTCATCAAGATCTGGAAAGACCATGGACCCCTTACGCTTGCTGTAAATGATGGTAGATTTCAGGTTTTGATGAAGAATGCACAGGAAATGTAATTCGCTATGTATAATAATATGCCTACTTGTGATTAGAGGGAGGCACATCATGCTGGCAAAGCTATTTACTTTTCCAAAATTAATCCTGAGATTATGTTGTGCAACATAAACTCAGGATTAACTCAGTTCCAGTCTTTGGTTCCACTCCTGATCATCACTTAACCAGTTCTGGTCCCCTCAGCTTTAAGAAGAAAAACATTGTTTGGATCACTTTTGTTTTATTTCTTTATCATGCTATTTCTGAAAGAACAAAAATAAAGCTGTGGGGGCGAAGAAATAGATTGCCTGGCCTTTTCAGGATCAGTGCAGAGGTGGTGAAAAGACTTAAAGAGCCAAAGCTGAAAGTGTTTGTTTGCCAGGCAATTTAAACCCCACGTTGGATGTGATCCTTTGCCCAGGCTGGCAAACAAAACAAGATTGAACAAATCATTAAAAGCTCAGTGGGTTGAGATGGCTGCTGTAAACTCACCTGCTGGAAGATATTTTGGGCAGAAGAGAAATACCAGTTCAGAGAAAGAGAAGCGTTTTGCAGAAGATTCTGTTGGTTCGTGATGGAGCAATCTTCTATTTTTTCTAGCTCAGCTTTGCCACGGAAAAAGAATGAGCTATAACAATGGGAGGGAAGTTGGTCTGCTTTGCATTTGAATCTGATTCTGCAGCTTCAAAACAATATGCCAAGCAACCATCAGTTATTCTTAGAAAGATCCATTTGTCTGAATTTTGCAGTACAATTGACTTATCAAAATAGTGATGTATGTTGTAGAAAAGGAAACTCCAACTTGCCTTGATTCATTAAAAAGAACATAAGAAGGTTCAGCAAATTAGAGGAAATGGTCTGCAAAACTTGTGGCAAAATTGCAAACAATTTTGATTTGGTTTGGATTGCATTTCTAAAGCAAGCGATGATTAGATATGGTTCTCCAATGGAATTTATTCACTGGATTGAGATTTATTATTTGCAGCCCTGTTCCAAGGACGTAACAAACTGAATGATTTCAGACTCTTTTGAAATCATTACAGTGTGGTATTGGCAAGATTGTCCATTTTTGCCTTTGCTTTTTAATTTAATTCTTGAAACCTTAGCTATTATAGTAAGACAAACTTTGGACATGATGGGTATCATTTTGGCAGGGTGTGAGTACAAATTAGTTTTATATGCTGATGATATTTGAGCAATTTTGCATATAGTAAGTACTCTATTTTGAAGGCTGTAATGCTGGGAAAGGTGGAAGGAAAGAAGAGAAGAGGAGGACCACCAGCAAGGGGGGTGGTCTCAATTACAGTAATGTTATGTGGGAAAGACCTTGGGAGAATGGGTTAAGAAATGCTGCCTAGGGAACAATCAGATAAGAGACAGCATAGCCCACAGCTGGATAGTGGGAAGGGCAAGAGGCTCAGAATATTCCTAGAAATACTTCTAAATATGTGGAAGTAGATACATTGAAATTTTTACATGCATTTAAACCACAGGAAGTGAGATCCCAACTGAAAGTCAGAAGAAGTTGCTAACTTGAACCGGTGGACAGTGGAACCAATGACCCAGAGAGATGGTGGACTCCCTTTTGCTGGATATGGATATATGGAACATAGAGTGTATGGTATGGATATATGTGAAATAAAATACTTGTAGTTACAGTTCTGGTAATCATAAAGTATTTTACATACAATTGTTTTTTTAAAAATTGTTATATGCCGCACAGAGTCATTTTGTGTGAGATGGCGGCTATATAAATCTGACAAATAATAATAAAAAAGTTTTATCAGAGATATTGAACCATTGGGTGGAAATGCTTTAGTCTGGATACCTGCACTGAGAAACTGGGTCAGAGGCCTAAGTTGCTTTGTCCAACTCTAGGAATCTAAGTCCACCCTCAGCCAGCCGTGGAAGCCTCTGGATGACTTTGGCCCAACTTACTTTGTGTGGCTGTTGCTTTGGGGGGCGGGGCGGGGAATCAGAGCAAAGAATGCTGGGCCTTGAGTTCTTGAAGATAGGATTGGCTTAAAATTAAACCAAAACCAAACATTCCCTCTTTCCTCTTCCGTACTACTGTGATTTCTTCTTCCACTCTTGCATGATTTTTGTATTCCAGATTCTTGGAATCCTAAACAAATGCCAGTTATGGGATCTATCAGAATTCATGCAGGCGAGCTTCTCTTTGCAGAACAGAAACTGTATAGGTGTAACCCTGTGCAGCTCTCTTGCTTAATGGCACAAACCTCTTTACAGCATCTCACTTCTGACAGATCGAGTGCCCATCTGGCCTCTAGGTAAGAAGAGAACACAATTAGCAGAATTAAAAGGCTGGGACAATTCAGTTGCTGTTACTTGGCACACAGGGAGAAGAGGAAAGGTAAGATAATTACCCCAATCAGGTCTGAAGGCTGGGGGAAGTTCCTCGAAGGGAGGCAATTAAATGCAATAGAATAAAGCCCAGAGGAACTGAAGCAGTCACAGGGAATAAAATGCTGATGGGAAGACCATTGTGGTGGTCTCCCTATCTAATGGTCAACCTTCAGATCCTGTGGATGGAATAAAAGTGGCACCAAGTGAATTTGTGAGGAATTGGTTGAATGGGGAGGAATTTCCTCATCCTGTCTCTGGCCATGCCAATAGCCCCTTTCTGAATTCCTGTGGGAGACCATGGAAGAGAGGGGAGGGATTGCTTACAGTCCTTCTAGTGTAATGGAATGGGACGGTGACCTTGGAAGATGGGAGGAAGAGATGCCACCTATGGAACGATCAGATAAAAGAGAAGGCAGTCCACAACAGAGTAACAGTCAGAGAAAAAAAATTAGGAAGGACCCATCCTAACTACTCAGGCAGTAAATGGGGAGGGCAGGAGATTTGTACTTTCAGACTTGCAAGAGTCTGTTAATGTAACCTTACAATAAAGTAGAATTAACTCATCTGGTTGTGATTCCTGTTTGGTCTACCTGGGCGGGCTGACATGATTCATAGCCATGCTGTTCTCTCAATTGCTTCAGGCCTTCTGAAGCTGAGCATCAAGATCAGATTTCTGAGGTTGAATCCTGACCAGATGGAGACAATAGTAGGCAGGTGGTTTTCTGGAAGAGGAATTGGGGAGTTGCCTGTTTTTCAACAGAGCTGCATAGAAACATAGTTTGGGGTGCTCCGCTGCAGGTCATGGCTTCCCCGTGGTTGGGGGTACCTGTTGCTAGCTTTGGTTGGTCTATCAGTTATTGCCAGGGACAGCCCAGCTTGTACCATTCATGCAGCGGTGAACTCACCTGTAGACTGCTGCTCTTGTCCTTCATCCAGAAGCTGGAGAGGGTGTGGAATATGTTGGCAAGGTTGCTATGTGGAATGCTTGGCTGGGTGGATCTTATGCCTTCCTTGACGCAATTGCAGTGGCTCTCCATTAGCTACTTAGTAGGAATCAGGATTTACTGTTGCAAGCCTAGTTGACTGTGAGAGCTCCCCTGATTATGAGAGCTATTAAGCAGTGGAACAGCCTGGGATCTGGAGGCTCCATCACTGGAGGTTTTCAAGCAAAGTTTTGCCCAAATTTGTGGTATGGTTTTATTTTGTTTTTTCTTTTTAAGACTTTTTATCCCGCCTTTGTTACTTTTATAAGCAACTCAAGGTGGCGAACATACATAATACTCCTTCTATTTTCCCCTTCCTCTCCAACCTTATGATCCTGGGATTCTGTGACCACTGGGATTTTCAGCAGTGTTCCTCTCCTCGTTTGCTGTGTTGGTGCTTCCATGCTTCCATGTTCTCTTTCCAGGAATGTATTTAAACAATAAACCATTGTTTAAATTAACGTATTATGAAGGTGAAGGTGGAGGCAGACCTTAAAAGTTGCTGTATAAATTGGACTTACAACCAACCCAACCCAGCTGAAACATGATCCAAACCCTGCCCTTTTTAATGGCAGTCACTACAGAACAATGTTCATAGAATGTCAACAGACTGGCCTGCTAGTAGAAAGCACCCAACCTCTATTTCCGGGCAGCCATGCATTTAGTAGAGAAGGGGTTATTAACTCAGAGCACCAAGTTTGGTACAAAAGGCAACACAGCAAGATCTGCACTAGACTATCTTGACGGCATCATCTGAGCACAGAAAGAGGCACTCCAAAGAAGGGAAGTGACTGACCATCCTCACGAACACCTTCAACAGCAAGGCATTGAACACCACTAGTGTAATCATCTTTCTATGCAAGGCAAACAGCATGCTGGAAATGCAGTTAGGAATGGCAAAAAGTCTTTTACAAATGTAATAGTAATAATAGTCTGAAGTTATTGTTCTGCAAGTCCATGTCAAAGGTTTTCTGTGCTTTTCAGCCATTTGGCTAAGATCATTGTAGCATTTGCATTTATCTGAATGTTTCATGAATGGTTACAAACAGACAAGACAATGATGTATATTTTGGGTGGCATGTCAAAAGCATGAATAAAGTCAGAACTCCCCCCTCCCATATTTAGAGAAGGGAGGGTCTTCTCCTTCTCCTTCTCCTTCTCCTTCTCCTTCTCCTTCTCCTTCTCCTTCTCCTTCTCCTCCTCCTCCTCCTCCTCCTCCTCCTCCTCCTCCTCCTCCTCCTCCTTCTCCCCCTCCTCCTCCTCTAATCCTATTTTGGAGTATACAATTGTGTATGTGATTTGCCTTAAAACTACAGGGAACCACGCTACCTTTTTAGGACAGATGGTAATTGAAGAGGTTTCCAAGGTACAAAATTCAGATTCAGGGTTTGGGGTCATATGCTTTCTAGGAGCCTCAGATTGCTCATCCTTTAGATAAAGGAAACTACTGGATGGCTGGATTTGCATAACACACCTAATGTGGTTAAAAGTTAATTGGTTTTGTGGGTTCAGACTCTACCCCAAACCAGTCAATGCAGCTGCGTGGTCTTACACTAAACCAGTTAGTGCATTCAGTCACTTCAGGCAACATACACTGAGAGAGCAGATATCACCACTGTCATTTGCCTATTTATTTATTTATTTCATTTATTTCATTTATTTCATTTATTTCATTTATACACTGCCTGACTCCCAAGAACTCTGAGCAGTTAGGAATACCCAACCACTCTGGCAACAAAGCTTTTTTACCAGCCATACCAACCAAGTTGGGGCACTGTAATTCAGAAGATGGCTTGGTCACCACCCAGCAGATCTGCTGGAAGAGACTTCAGCATTTTCCAGAGTGCTGCTTGCTGGTTTCCAGATATGGATTTATGGTGTTGAGAAACCCTACCTGACATCATTCCATTCCCAGATATAAACCTAGCAAACAAACAAATAAACAGATGAGTCTCATCTGCCTTTAGGCCCTACTAAGCCTGTAGCCACAAAAGAATTTCAAAAAGTAATTATGCACTGGGAACCGTATATTGCAAAATCTGAACTACAAATAATCCCATTATGAAAATCAAAAAGGATTTGCAACTCCTTTGAAATGGCAGCACAGGTTAACTCCCCACCTTATCCATCTGCTGGCTTTCTGGATTTGATAGCATCGACCCTTTGATTAGGAAAAGAAGTGGATTAAATGAAACCATCTCTCTCGGTCAATCATCCTCAAGTGATATAAGAAGAGGGGAGCAGGGAGAACTCATAAAGGCAGAATCCTTTCAGGAAAAATTAAATCAGCGCATTTTGTACGTTATTATTTTTTATCAGCCGCTCACCATCATCCCTCCCAACAACTATCATGAAAATGGAAAAAGTGGGAATCCAATTACAAAGGCGAGATAAGAAAGGGGATTCTTTTTTGAAAAAAAATTAATTGGATGATAAAGACATTCAGCATGTGCATGCCAGCTTCCCATAGCTCTGGTTTTAGAGCCGCTAAAGGAGACCGAAAGAGGAGGTGATTCAGAAATCAAGGCATTGCTATTCTAGCTTCTATCGGCGGATGTGAAACAATTTGCAGAATCCATGCCTGGAAGGGAATCAGTGGGGAAAGCAAAGAGGCTTCTGACTTTTAGTGTACTTTGGAGAGAGAGGACGTCCCCCCGAATGGAAAACGCGCGCAGGTTTCATATGAGTCCACTCAGATTCAGAATGTGAAATTTCAGACTCGGGCACGGATTTTGCCTTTGGAATATCAGTCGCTGCCTCCCTGATGTATGCAATGTATTTATTTGGCCTCTCTTCTGTCTTGTTTTGTTTATTTGTTTTGGGGAGGGGGAGGAGACTGGGTTGCCAGGGTACAATCACATAAATTGTAAGATGAACATCTTATTATTACGGGTTGACATTCAATTACTAAAGACTATCAAACGTAAGCCTAACTCATACCAGCTTTTTAAATGCAATGCAATGATATGCCATTTTCTCATCCATCAAATCCTGTGAAGTAGTCTACAACAACTATAAAATGTCACGTATAAAATTTACTCCAGGCTAGTTTTTGGAGTCTCTGAAATTCCAGTTGTGTAGCTAGCTCCTCAAATAACGCTAAATATTAAACTCTGTTGCATGTCAACTATAATGCACAGTAAATCAAATGCTTGCCATTGTGTAGGGTATCAGATGTTGAACTCTGGGAGGAATATATTGAAGAAAGACTTTGTCTAGTTAAGAATATCCATGGATCAAGGATGAAACCCTCCCTCCCTCCCTCCCTTCCTCCCTCCCTCCCTCCTGAATTTTGCAAGTTTGAAAATGAGATATCTGGCTAATAATGACACATATTAATGCCCAATGACTCACTTGACATCTTCACTGTTGCCCAACCCTCAACTGGACCTTCTCACCAACCCTTTGTACCCTTAGTTGTACCCATGTCTCTGAGATTCCAGTGCACTATCACGCATCAGCCATCAGGGGGCAGTATAGCCTAATGAGATGAAACCTAGAACTGGATACTTAGTTGACTCAAAATCAAGGATCACAGGAGATGAATGTGTCGGAAATCCAGAGGTGTCTCATGGCACAATCCAGTGGCTTCCATTTTGTGCTGATGAGCCATTACATTTGGATGATATCTGCAGCACGTTCCCTGCGTCCTGGGCTTTGTGGCTTGCCAGTTGCTTGATAACTCCATGTTTTTGTGGTCTGCAGAAAAATGAATAGGTGATTGAATGAAACTGGGGTAGGCCAGCCTGCCTGCTTGGTAAGTTGGACTGACTTTGATCTAATGGGTCACAAGCTTTGCATATTTCTTATGCCAACTGATGTTTTCATCACAGGGGTACAGAAATGATCATATCCAAATGACAGGGGAAATGGGTTATTTGCTAGGAAACTGTACAAGGCAAAGAAAAAATCATGGGGTTTTTCTTTTTTAATATTAGTTGAGATGTTTAAAGTCTCGTTTTTCCACTAAAAGTCTTCAAGCTGATATATAATAGTGCATAGGAGCAAAGAATCAACATTTTAAAAAATTATAAGCTTTTTTTTTTTTAAAAGTATCTCAAATAAAATTAACAATTTAGGGAAAAAATCACTTGAAAGCTTGGAGGGTAAAGATCTCTTAATCTGTTGCCTAGCTTATCTTCATGGCCCCCTGGTTGGTCTGAGGAAGCTATTCCAGAGATGGATGGCTTCAAAGATGGCCTTCTTCCAAAAGTCTCACTGAACAGGCAACGCTTCTTTCTGACTGCAGGAAGTATTAGTTCTACCTATCTTCACCCTAGAAACTGGGGCATCTTTTTTCATTTTTTGTTGACCCATAGATTTAGATCTACCATATCTGGTCTGCAGAAATCCAGATGACCACTAGATGGCAGTAAGGAGAGGCTGAAAACTGTAACTCTTTTATCTAATGGTTGTCCAAATCTCAGATAGGATATTCCTAGGATGAATTGGGCTGTACTTTTGGAAGATCATTGGGAACGACACAGAATTCCATCTTATACCTTACATGTATCCTTTCAAATCTAGTTCAGCTGGAAGTAGCTGAAAATACCAGACCGAAGAATTCCCTTCTAAAAATGGAAATCTTGGGTTGTCCACCTAGGATTAGAAAAGGCCAAGTGAAAATCTCCTGGAACTTAATTTGGTATCTTTGAGCCAGGGAGTAACAGGTGATTGGGGTAGAGAAGAACCACATATGCCATCACAACTTCTGTGATGAAGCCCATCTGTAAAAAACAGGTGGGTCTTTGATTATGCAGTCACAAAAACTACCTTGACTTTTTTGACCCCTATCTCCTACCCCATGGATGCCCCTTCCAGCTCCTGAAACTTTTTTCTGGTGACACACTCGGTGCCCCAATCCATTCAGGCATCATTTATTACAAACAGTTTAATAGTGCTCTTTCAGGGGTGTCCGTAGGGGTATGATCAAAATGATGACATACAGGATGCACTTAAAAGCAGACAAAGCTGTGATTGACTTTTTGGACCATATCCTGTAGACAGACCTTTTTCTGTAGTGATTAACACAAATGATTAAAACATTTAAAATTAGATTAATAAAAGTCATAATAAGGCCAAGGGACACTGTGGAAGAAATTAAACAGGCTGCAATTGACAAGTAGAGTAAAATCTATCCCTTCCATTAAATTGGAAGATTTCCTCCAATATGGATATTTACTACTAGTTGTACCTTGCTGCTACAGTATTGCTTCATGTCATTCCCTCCTAGGGGACACACGGTCTGCTCTTCTACTGATAGTAGTCCTAAAGACCCTTATAGACTTCTGCATTGGGGAAATCATAGTGGCTGAGTGCTGTTTTTGAAATAATCTCTCAGCCCATCCCGTACTCCTTGACAGGAAAAAAAAATTAGCAAACTAGGAATAAGTAGCAAAATGGTAAAAGGATGAAATTTGAAATGGGTGAATCGATATAATTAAATAAGTGAATCAGAACTTTGACTCATGAAGTTCTGAATGCATGGTTTACCTGCATAGTTTTCTTGTGTTAAGACCATATTTCTGAGAATTAAGAAAAACACTAAGCAGTTTGTGCTTCAGCTGTACTTCAATAACACACATTTATATATACTGAGCCACAAATGCACAGTTCATAGGATAGCTGCTTTCCCATTCAGACAGTAGACCAGGAATTATTAACTAAGTCCGTGGTTAAAAATATAGAAGTCACCCATTTCTCTGACTTCCCAAACGTGTCCTGCTTTTGTCAACCTTGAAGCTTGGTGATGGCTCTGTGAAAGTGTTCTTTCTTTGCCCTGGTACTGAGATTTTTTTTTTTAAAGAAACTTCTAAGGATTTTTTTAAAAGATAGTTCTAAGTGGAGATGCCAAAAATTGAACCTGGGTCATTATGTCTGCAAAGATGTGCCTTCTTCTAGAACGTGTTTCGTTTTCCATAGAGCTGAAGGAGTGGGTGTGCTTGTAGTGCACATAGCTTGATACCCTAGATATCAAGTTGGATCTTGTATAAGAATGCCATTAATAATATCTCTTTAGTGCTTTATTTAATAGCCTTGGGCCAAATCCAGCATTTGTACAGCAAGCAGCCACATGGAAAAGTCTCCCCATCCTGGCACCTCGGAGAATTGCTGAGACCATAACACCCAGTAATCTCAGGACGCTGGCTGGGAATTCTGGGAATTGCTGTCCAAACTCACCAGGAGAGTGCTGTGTTGAGGAAGGTTGACATGAACTATAGATAGGAATGTGATGTTCCAGAGAAGATTTTTCTTGAATATGATGCAAGAAGTTCGGGTGTATGGATTTGGACCATGAGATTTTGCTTCTGCAAACATTGGCATGATGTTGTCCAGAGCTGTTCTGTACTACAATATGAGTTTTCATTTTAGGCTAATCCTTTTGACTTCTACCAAAAAAAAAGTCCTGGTATGGTAGTTTCATGATGGTGCTGAGAATTCCCAGATTCCCTAAGGTAATGGACACAGGGCAGTAAATTTGCTGAAGTGTAAGTGGAGGTCAACAAAGGAATCTGATTCAGAAAGGCATTAGATCTTCTTGTTTGGTTAAGTATCAATCATGTGCCAGACTGTAATATGTATGATATTCAACCAGAACGCCCACAGAATGTGGAGGATAGGAATTATATCCCAATAGATCTGGAGAAGCCCAGGTTGAGATGCATTGATCTAAAAAGAGGAATATCTTGCTTCCAGATGTTCTTGGAAGCTATGGTTGTATAGAATATTTTAATTGCTGGTTTTATTGCATGCCACTCAGAGTCACTTCATGTGAGATGGGCTGCCATATAAATTTGACAAATAAAATAAATAAATAAATTTGAAGGCAGAGACCAATTTTTACTCTTTCTTCCCTTCAATTGGTATTGTTGATTACAACACAAGAAGCTGGTTTATACTCAGATGGAAATGCCAGTGATACACTTGATACTTTTTACAAGAAAACCATATGCACCCCTGCTCTTTTCCAAAAGTTGAGTGGGACCATGCTATTCTTTTTTCCCTTTGTGATCCAGCTCCTATCTTCTGCTTCTCGATTCCTTGTCCTAAGACAGTGTTGTCCAAACTTGGCCACTTTAAGATGAGTGGATTTCAACTCCCAGAATTCCCCAGCCAGGCATGGCATTGGATGAAGTCCAATCCAAGGCATGAAGTTCATCCATGGCATTGGATGAAGTCCAATCATCTTAAAGTGGCCAAGTTTGGACAACACTGTCCTAAGAGATAGCAGACATTGGAACTGTCAAAGAAGGTTTTATAAGACCCACTATAGCTAAAAGTCACTGAGGATCCGCAAGCGGAATCAATGCTGATATATTTGGAAGAATGTTATCCAACGTGAGCTCTACCAATGCTATTCCATATTGATCTGGACACACACTTTCTTAGCAGGAGATCACTACATATTTCTACCCACTGTTTCAGATAATGCCAGAATCAGCTGGGACCATAGCATTTCTGTAAATCATTATTCCTGCACTCACTTAGAGGGAGTAAACAAGTTTTGTAAACTATTGTGGAAGAGGGGAGGTTACCATGTCTTCTTAGTGGCTGGTGCATCTGTTTTCTTTCCCTAGGCACATTGTCAGGTTGACAATGATCAACAGACCATGCATTACAAAATATGATGAGAAGATAAAGTAGGCCTTCCAACCACCAACAAGGTCAAATGGGGATTGGATCCAGGACCAGATAAAGCTTTGCATGGAAAACTAAGATTGACATTCCCAAAGTGGCACAGTTAGAATCAGTTTTTGGAGGGGGGATTTCAGAGGTGAGACAGGTCCACCTAAAGTGCCAAAAAGAAAAAAAACAACAACCCAACTTTTCTGGCCCTAATACACTGGGGGACTTGTCCAGGTCTCGTTTTTTGTATTCCAAGTTAAAAGTGCCCTCCCTTCTCAAGATTTCCTGGACTTTCTAATTGTTTCACTGAGGATGCCCCCTCTGCACTGTATGAATTTTAAGCAGACAATTGCTGGGCACAACAACAATTTTGACCACCTCCCAACAAAACCAGAAGAGAAACAAACCATTCTGGTGAGTTTGGTTTATTAAAACATACAGTCATAGACCAAACATACAGGAGGTTCTGGTGATGCAACATACAAGGAATTCTGGCATTAGTTGTCAGTGTGTGTGTGTGTTGCTCTCTCTATTGCCACAAGGAGAAGAAAACCAATAGCAGTCATAACGTACCATCCAGCAAATGAATGCTGAATTGAATGTGATCTCCATGAAATAAGCATTTAGTACTGAAGATCAGAAGGCAAATTCTTTTTTCACCTCTAGTCAAAGGAATGAGGCAGAACCAGGAAAGGGTTAGGACTGGGGCAGAAAAATGAAGATAGCATGTTTTAAGGAGGAGGGGAGAAAACAAAGAGGAATTCTAGTTATCCCTGGATGCTGAAGGACCAAGAGCGGTTGAGTTTTCTTCTTCCCAGCATACACAGAACTGGGCCAGCAAAGGGCAGAGTGTCAACTGTTTCTTGCAATAAAACCAGCTCAGTTAAAGAGCAACCTCAGTATCATCCTGCCAAAGCAGGAGATGGAAATTTGCACACTCACGGAGTCTTCCTTACTGCTGCCCCACCCTGCTCCCCTCGTCTCAATTTTCCAACCTCCCTTAGAAGGCCTCTGTTTTCTCCAAACTTTGGAAAGAATGCGAGTTTTTGCTCCTTGGAAAACATTTGGAATGAATTATGGCTACTTCTGGAATCTCAATAAAGGAAAAGTTACTCTCCGAGGAGAAATAGCAGTGTTGAAGACGGGATTCTCAGAAGGCCAATGGATCGTCCTTTAAAACAATTTTAAAGAAATAGAGATAGAAACTGTCTGAGAAAAGGCATTCTGCATGTCAGAAACTGCTATCAAGAGCACAGTTCCTTAAAACACATGGAAATATCAATTCACTTCCAGAAAAAGCCACATAATTGTCTCTTTTGGTGGGCCTAAAATAAAAAATTCTGGAAGCCCAAGGTTTTGGAAAGGAAATTCGGCATGGAAATATGCAGAGAGATGGGTTGGAGGCTTTCATGTTTGAAGCTGAACTCTGGTTGACCAGCTAGTTAAAATGAGACAGCTACCATGGAGGAGTGTATTAACTGAAGTGCTGAAGTGTATTAACAACATGGAGTCCAAATCATGGGAAGTAATTGTTCCACTCTACTCTGCCCTGGTCAGATCCATCTTGAGTCCTGTGTCCAGTTCTGGGCACCACAGTTCCTAAAGGACAGGGACAAATTGGAGGAAGTTCAAATGAGGGCTGTCAAGAAGGTGAAGGGTAACCAAGCCCTATGAGGGAGAGTCAAAGGGTCTAAGAAAGGGACTTTAGCCAACAGAAAAGACAATTAAGGGGAGACATGAGAGCAGTCTTCAAATATCAAATATCAATTGTCTTCCGTGTGACAAAATAGCTTGTCACACAGAAGTGGAAGTGCTTATTCTCTGTTGCCCTAAAGGGCAGAACCAGGACTGGTGGATTAAAATTACTGAGAAGGAGGTTCAGACTAAACATTGGGAGGAAGAACTTCCTGACTGTATGACCTGTCACCTCATGGAACAGGCTACTACATGAAATGGTAGTTTCTCCTTCATTAGAGGTCTTCAAACCAAGGTTGGATGATCATCTGTTAGAGATGCTATAGTGGATTCTGCACTGAGCAGATGGTTGGTCTATAATTGTATCACCCGAGCAGGTGTTCCAGAATGAACAATGCTCAAAAACCCACCTTGGCTTCTTCTTGTTTAGACTGAAGTCATTACAGATCAAGATCACCCCGTTCCATCTTTGGTTGGATCATAACTGTGAAGACATTAGCTGGGAGTGGGACTGTCATCCTTGAAGGAACAATGGCTGATAGGGATATGCAGCGGGATGAAATAGGAATGAAATGTTTTTATAGGACCTCAAACTGATGAAGGATGTCCAATCTCAGAGACTTTTCAAAATTCAATTAAAAATCTGAAGTGGAAAAGGCACTGCCTGTCTCACATGCAGCTTTGTTGCTCCATGCATTTCCCACCATATGCTGCAAAGACTTACTCTCTGTCCAAGAATGCACGTCCGTGTCTGTTTGGCCATATAGTATGGAAGCTTTTGTTCCATACCCCTAAGCAGCACTTCGTTATTGGTGTTGTGCCCTGTGCCATATGGATTGAGGAGACAGAGGGGGAAAAGAATCTTTACCTTGAAATCTTCATCTCTGCCAAACGGTGCCTCTTCAGCTAATGAGATATCTGTCACTTAAATTCTCATTGTTTTAAGAGTAAGTGGTGGCTGACATTTCTCTTTCAAGCTTGAATGATGAAAGCAAAACAGCACGTGGTCTCCTCTGCTCCCTTGCTGAGAACTAATGAGCCTGAAGCTGCAGCCATTTTTGTGAGATCGCCGTGACCCCGCGTCTGCTAATGCACGGGGAAGAAGTGAAAAATGTACTGCAGGTTCTCTTCGGCAATCCCCCGGGGATATCTTGAATATGCCAAACAATTTGGGAAATAGATATTGAGTTACCGTGTTGAGACACAATTCGACCTATTGCAATACTGGATAACTCAACTGAAAGATCGTCCTTTGATCGTGCTTTTAGGTGCAAAGCATCCCCCCCTCCCCCTGTTTTTTTAAATTACACGCAAAACCAAAAGAAGGCAAGCAGCCCTGGTTTGCATTTTTTTTTCCTTCGACATTTTGAATTGGAGGCTAGGATGATATGAAACCTGTTGGGAAGACATTTGAAATTTTAAAAAAGTCAAGTTTTTGTATAAAATCCAATCAGGGGCTACACTTTTTTTTTTTTTAAAGAAAAGTTTGATTTTCTGCACCTGAAGCTGTTGGCTGGAAGGCATTAAAAAGGGATGGGGCTTCTATGGGGAAGAGATGGCTCCATCTTCATTTTTGTGGCTTCTCACCCACCCGTGGAGTCTTCTGGTGTGATCCTGTGAATTGATAATGGGTTTGCATTTAGTGTTGTTGAATGCACCCGTCTCTCATTTTATGCATTTCCCTTCTCTTTTCATCTGTTCATACTTTAAACCATAGACTGTCACACAGGGAGGTCATTGTTCCCACCCCCCACTCTAGAGATTCAGGGCACACAGGCTTACAACTTTCTGAGCAAAAAGCCACTTATTCACACAACCTTGCATACCTACCCAACTCGAAGCCTAGCTGGCCAGGGGTCCAGCTTTGGTCAGCCAGCAGGACTGGAACCAATTAAACAAGGCCACAAGAACCTCCGAGAATTTGCTTTTCTTGAAGGTATCAAAATTCCAGGGACTGCAGTGTTTCAAACGGCAAAGCCAGTTCATAGAATCCATACACAAATCTTTGGTTTGTCTTGCCCACACTACTAACAGTCTATCACTCGGCCCTTCTTTCCATCCGTCCCTTGGTTTGCAAGGATTGGATCTGCTATCATGTTGTTTTCCACTGATGGAGTGAGAACTTACTCTCATGCCAGGCTGAGGTTGAGTTCCAGAAGACATGTTGTCCTGAGGACTGCAGTTTCCAATATCTTTATACCTTCCAACAAGGCTTGCCTAGTCTGTCAAACCTTGACCAGGACAAGCTCATTATTCTTTTTCTCATATCTCCTGGTGCTTTTCCACCAGCCCTTGTCTTGTCCAATTCACCTGAGAACCATCTGTTGTTTTGATAACGACCTTCTGTTGTGAGAACACTGCCTCTCATGTCTTGTCATGTTGTCATTTGGGTACTTTTCCACAGGCTGTTAGCGGACATCTTCCACAGGAAATCTTTCTGCCCCTGTGGTCTGCTTTGAATGAGACTCACATACACGAGCTTTCATACTTGTCCATTTGTATGAATATATGGCACAGGGGCTGCCTATTAACACCCTATCACAGCATTAGACACTGATTTGCATTCATATATTGATATATGGTTCACTGATGTTGTGGTTATACAAATCCAACATGTTCTAGGAACATGACAGTTTTCTGTTTTCCCATTAAAAAGGGGCAGAAAACTGCATCCCTGGTCTTTAGAAATCACAGTCATACATGTCCACTGGGGTGGGTCACAAACAGGGTTTTAGGGTCACATGAGGTCTAGGATTGAAGAACATCTTGAACATCACATCGGCTTTTCCATTCTTGAGCAACATGAATTCCTCCATTTGACAACCGGTATGATGCAGTGGTGAAGGTGCTGGACTAGGAACAGGGAGATCCAGGGTCTAGTCCCCCTTCAGCCACAGAATCTCCCTGGGGGACTTTGGGACAGTCACTCTCTTTCAGCTCAACCAACTGGGTGGTTGTTGTCAGGAAAAACAGGAGGGGAGAGTACTGTATATAATGCTGTGAGCTCCTGAATGAAGGGCAGGATATAAATCTAACAAATAAGTGTATACACACCCAAACATATATCATATACAATTCCTGCCCCTCTTATTTTTGGTTTTGCAGAAGGAGATGTATTTGTAACGAATGTTTTCTGCCATAAATGCAATAAGACTCCAGGCTGCTTGGCTCAGATGTCTTTGATATATTCTCAAATACTCTCTTGAAATGGGTAAACTCCTCCATTTGACCTCCTTCTCCTCCTCCATCTCTCTCATTCTCTTTTTTGCTTTCCTTACCAGATTTTTCAATCATTGTTACTCTTTTCATATACCAGTTAAAGGAAATGGAAATGAAATAAAGGGAGACCTAAGACAGATGAATAAACAAACAAATGAGTGAATAAATCCCCACAAAAACCGATAGGAAAACATATATTACAAAGAAAGAGATTCATTGAACCCAGTTTTTAACACATTGTTAAATCTTGACCACATGAAAGAATATTGATCCATCTTTCCATTACACCAGGAGAGCTGGTTCATACACAGAAAATGAGCAGGTATCATCAATCCAACATTGTAGTCTTCCCAACAATGAAAAGTGATCTTTTCACTACACTTCTTGCTCAGTAAATCCATAGTTCTTCATATAAATTCCAAATTCTTGGTCGATAACTCAACCCTACATTCACATCTTTAAACTCTGTTGATCTTTGTAAAACCATATTAATAAACTTAGGGAGATTAAATGAGAACCTGGCAATAGTGTCACAAACTCCTATGAGGTCAATAAATATCCCTATTTTAATCCTTGAGAATAGTGAGGGACCACCAATCCTTTTCAGACATTCTCTGAGATACTGAATAAACATGAAAAAAAAAATCCGTTATTGACTTAATCTCATGTTAAATTCAGAAGAAACATAGTTGATATTCTTTAAAATCCTTAACTAGAGACTTATAATATGGGTCATGCCAAATCTCCATTCCAGAATCTTTACCAATAACTGAGAGCTAACTTAAAGACTTAATCTTTTAATTGTTAATTAATACAAACTTGGATGGCTTGAGTGGGGTGTGTCCGATGGCTGCTGTGTTTTGGCACCATGTTGTGGTTTTTAATCTTTCTTGCATGTTTTATATTTGTTTTAATTCAACATTTTCATTACTTTTGTATTACTGTGTATCTCTGAGAGTCCCTTGGGATTGAAGCATATAAATTTGATAAAATACTATAGACTTAAAATAATCTAAAACACATACAAATATTAAAATAATTTGGGTGTTTTAAATACAGGTAGTCCTCGCTTAACAATGGTAATTGGGACTGGAATTGCCGTCGCTAAGTGACACGGTCGTAAAACGCAACATCACATGACTGCACCGCTTAGTGACAGCAGTTCTGGCACTTTCTGGTTATCATTATTAAGCGAATCATGTTGGACCATTAAGTGAGGACCTCATGTGACCATAACGTCTGACTTCCTGCCAGCTTCCCCACTGACTTTGTTGTGGGACGTTGTCAGGGAAGGTTGCAAATTTCGATTACATTACCATGGGGGTGCTGTGATGGCTGGAACGTGACGGACTGGTCATAATACTGCTCATTCAGCACTGTTGTAAGTTTGAATGGTTGCTGAACAAGTGGTCATTAACCAAGGACCACCTGTACTGTTACTGCATCTGGGCCCCATTGTGAAACCAAACGGTAGATTAGATGCTTTGTTTCAGGGGTGTCTATAAGAAGGTGTCAAAAATGACAAGTTGGCAATCACAATTGTATGGTTGAAGCTTTGGTCCTATTTTATGTGTGCCAATACTTGTAACAGGTGGAAGGACTTAGATCACATGATCATGGCTGCCAACTTGTCTTTTTTGATTTGGCTGTGATGCTGGCATTTTTCTTATGAACAACATGGCTTCTATTTTGTTATGTAATGCCATCTTGATTTGAGGGGCTTTTTCCAGACTTCATTATCTGGAAGTCTTCTTGATCCAAGCTACATTCATGCTCTCAGAAAGAATCTAGCCATACCCTGCCAAAGTTAATTCCACATTATGACCTTAACAACTACTTCTACAAACGTAGAACACATCAACGGTTATGTGGGAGATGTCCTACTTCATCTGTACCCCTTAGTTTTTAAAATTTTATGTTGATTATACAATTTGTTCAGAGATTTTCATACTAATGGGGACATTGCCAGTAATCACCGTCATTATGAAAACTGATTCCATCTGTATTCCCTCTTGGGGACAAGCAAACTTAGGAGTCCAAAGTCTGTATACTTTTGTTATTTTTTTCTGAGTAGGTGAAATAAAAAATAATGTTCTTATCCAAATACTGGTTGTAAAATATTGGGTTGTCAGGCTTCTGGACTTGCCATCTAGTACTACTAACAGGTTCAAAATAATGGATGAGCAGCAAGCAAGAAAAATAAGACTAAATACAATATTATGGGGGAGGAAAAAGCTCTTTTGAAAATGATATTTTGCTGGGAATCCTCTGAATCGTGAAAACCCACGCAATTGCTTTCATTTAAGAGTAGTCGCATGTGAGACACCCAAAAAACAGGTGGAACTCCAAATAGAACTTCATGGCTGCCATCTTGACTTTTTAA
Organism: Python bivittatus; assembly: GCF_059951505.1. NCBI lineage: Eukaryota > Metazoa > Chordata > Lepidosauria > Squamata > Pythonidae > Python > Python bivittatus. Next base: position 17,983,563 of record NW_028277097.1, read on the forward strand.
ACTGATGCTCCTGAATGGATGCAGCTTTCTTGAGGATGAAAAGGATCGAGTTGTACCTCTGTGCTAAATGACAAATTCCCCTCCACAGAGAAAACCTCCAAGCGCAACTCTGGAACAGACCCTCCCTCCCAACCCACATTACCATATGGACCGTCCAGGAAGAGCAGGTGTACTGTGTGAATGGTCACAAATGACAGTGGCAAATTCATCACTATAAAGATGGAAAATGACAAGGTTGAAAATGTTACCAACGTGCCAGATCAATAGTTTGCATCATTGCTGCCCTGTTAAGTATTGATTACTGAGAGAGATGCACCCAAGTAGTAAAAAATATTATCTGTGATAAACTGGACAATGACATCTTGAAGGGTGAGCATGCTTTGAGCGCGCTGTTTCTGTACCAGAACAGAAATCACCTTTGAAGCATGCTGTATATTTGTTTTAGTGAGACAAACCAATTATTATCGATGAATCAACAAACTGCAAAGCAACCAGAAATGTTGAGTTATAGACAACATTTCAATCAACCAAGTGAGTGATAGAGTGATTCCGCTCACTCAGTCTAAGGATAAATGAAAGCAAATATATTAGAAGGATAAACGTTGTCCAGGGAAATAAAAAAGAGGTTTAATGTGAAGATAAGCATCTGGTCAAAGCCACAAGGAGGTCATACATGTCATGATGCAGTTGCACCATAACATCACTTGCCCTCTTGCCCTCCTCACAGATGTCCATATAGGTGACTATGAGATAAGTAGCTTCCCTGATTGTTTAATAACAACAACAATAACAATAATATCTAAAGTGCTCTGGGTCTTTAGAATTCAAACAGACAAACGTCTGCCACATAACACCCCAGATGTAACGATTGTTGATAAGAAAGACAAAAAAGTCTGGCTAGTGGACACTGCAATTCCTGGAGACAGCAGAAGAGAAGAGAAAGAACTGGAGAAAATCATAAAATATAAAGACCTGCAAATAGAAGTAGAATGACTGTGGCAAAAGAAAGCAAAGATAGCATCAACAGTTATAGGCGCCTTAGGTGCAATCCCAAAACATCTGGAGCACCACTTGAAGACCATCGGCGCTGACAGAATCACCATCAGTCAACTGCAAAAGGCAGCTTGACTTGGAACAGCTTCCATCCTGCGACAATACCTTTCACACCATCAAAGAACAACATCTGCCTATCCCAGGTCCTTGGGAAGGACTTGAGAGGTGAATAAAAATGGTAAATCCAGTCTAAACATCTGGCTGACTGTATGACCAACAATAATAGCAATCTTCCCTTTGACACGTAAAGGGGAGTTTGGGTTATTCTGGGGAACAGTTTCTTATTCATAACCTTTATTTCTTCACAGGGTTCAGCCCCTCTAAGCAGAAGACTGTTAAGAACACTACAAGAATGGTATAGTCTAATAAAACTTGAAACTCTGTTCAGAAGTTTATTTCTTAGCTACATACTACACACCCTTACCTCAGGATAAGCCTCAGGGAATTCAACAGGGCTTTCTTCTGAACAGGCATGTGCTCACAGGATTGATAATCTGATAAAATAAGAAGAGTCCCGCTGGATTACAACGAAGACCTATCCAGGTCCAGCATCTTTCAGTCCAGAGATGCTCACCACAGGCTCTGCAGCAGACCTTGAACATAGCAGCAGTCTTAAAATCATGCAGTCCAGCATGTGCTGTTCAGAAGCTTATTGCTTCTGATTAACACTTTGGGGAAAAGAAAAACAACCCTCCTACCTCTGTTTCTACCAGTTTCTCATTCATCTGTATGGAAGAGAATTTCATTCAAAGGAGAAGAGAACATCGGTGAAAGGTACTTATGGGGTCAGCACTGTCTGCAGGGATTCAGAAGGGCAGCAGCCCACCTGAAGCACTGCCTTTTTTCTACATGTTTTGAAGTTCCACTCCTATACAAAGAAGCAAGGCCTTTTAACTGACTGATGTGCCCGCCATCTTGCCTCTTATGACCCCACCCCCATGAATGCAGTTGTATGAGATGTTCTTATGAGTGGCCAAGAACCGTGTGGGGGAAGGTCTTCTCTTTCATTGATCAATCCCCTCTCTTGTGCTCTGCAGGCTCCTGAGAGTCCCACATTTCCATTCAATGCTAGCAGAGGACCCCATGAAGAAGACCCACCTCTTGAGGTTTTTCCAAAGAAGAACCATGGGGTCTTCAGAAGAAGGGCAAGATGGAGAATGCAAAACAGCAAAACCACTAGCAACGTCTTCCACCATCTTCAGCAATACTGTAAAGTAAATTCAAAAACAGCACGACAAGACATTCTGAAAAACATTTCAAGTACCCTGAGGGTAAGGAGAAGAACAGAAGCTTCTGAAATGGCAAGGCAGTTTTGGCAGAACATTACTTCAATACTGGAGGTAATAGAGAACCATCAAGCCTAGTGACCATCAAAAGCCTTCCTCTCCATTAATTTATCTAATTATCCTTTAAAGCGTGCAAGCTGGTAGCCATCATTACATTTTGTGGTGGAGAATCCTGTGGGACGCTTCTGTGAAGAATTATTTCCTCTTATGTGTCTTCAATCCATTGGATGACTCCCTGGATCATGATAAGGTAAGAACAGCCAAGCTATGTCAGAAACAAAAGGCTTCTCTTCTCTTCTTTCATCCAACCCTGGACCAAGAAATAACACCGATCCAGGACAGAATTTTGCCACACCAACACTGATGGATGAATGGTCCTAGACATTTCACCACAGTACTGGCTAGCCACAACTAGCTTGCCAGCAAAAAATATCACAGAGATCTGATTAAAAGCCTAGCTCACATCAAGGTATATTATGTCTAATGCCTATCCTCTATCTGTTAGGCTAATGACACTGTCAAAAAGCATGGCCCTACAGATGTTTTGAATAGTAACAAACTTAGACTGGAGCCCATATCTTGTGGTTCTGAGATCAACCACATATCACCCGCCAAGATGTCTGCCAGGCTCCCTACCCCTATTTTTTAATACATTGTTTTTTTAAATAGAACAGTGAGTCTGCTGCAAAGTCAAGCCTTTAGCTTTATCTTTATCTACAAGAATGTCTCTGGGGTCCCAATAGCATTCTTAGAAAATAAAATCCAACAGATGCCTCCATGCTTTGATATGAAGTGGACCCCCCTTCCCACCAAAGGTGAGCTGTTGGGGGTAGGGCAAGGGGGAGTGAGGAACAACTTCATAACTGTTTTCTGGTGGTGGCACCACCATGACAGTCATCTGGGAACAGTGAAGCTCACCAAGGCAGCCATTTTATGACTGCCCATAACATGCTCTTCGAGTTTCTGAAGGGTCCACCAGCCTTAAATGGTTGAAGATCCCTGCTCTAGTTTGCTACAAGATATAGCATATTTCTGATACAGATCAGCATATCTTTGTCCATGGATTTGCTTTCTCTAATTTCTGATGGGCTGCATTTTTACCTGAAGAGAGCTATTCTTTTTATAAAAAAGAACTAAATGTCCATCTCTCAATTTTGCAAGTGGTAGCGCCCTTAAAGAGCTATGTTAAATAGTTGTGTGGAACATCCCAGGAGCTGCCAGCCAGATATCAACAGAATAAATTCCCAGTAGAACTAACTATCTGTCGTTCAGGATTTTGGACTAGCCATTCCATTTTTCTCAGCCCAGCCTACCTCACAAGGTTGTCGTTTGGGGATCAAACAGGAAGGGAAATCCCTGTGTAAGCTGCCTTGAGCTTCTGGAGTTGTATATAAACCTAACAAAGACCCAAACAATAAATAAGAGGAAGAATTAGCTGGGATGCTAGATCCCATGTCACAGATCTGTAAGTTTTAGTTTAGAAATGTGCGATCCACCGTCCCCTGGCTTGATATATTTACACAGTGCAGCTGAAATAAGTTTTTTTTTTTCCTTATGATTTTGAGAGGGTTTTGGAGACAGAGGGCTTGGTTCTGACCCACTTGTAACTGCTTTTTTAATTCAACAAACAATTCATCAAGATAAAGCTAAGAAAAAAATTGAAAAGGGAAATAAACCAAGAACCATGACCAAAAATAGAGAGTGCGTACTTCAGCGATCCAGAGAAAATATATGATATTTAGAAGAAACAAATGGAAATACCCGTATTCAATATTTCTGCCCAGAATGACAGTTGCACAGATGAAGATAATCTGCGAGGAAAAACGTTATTAATAATAGCTAAGAAACAGAGACCAGATTTGGATAAATGATCCGTAATTGTGGGTTTCTTCAAAGCTGTTTGGTGTTGTACAAGTTTTGCAGCCAAGCAATTTCCCGCCCATTCATACACCACTGATGCACTTCAGATTTTCAGTGTTTTGTGCTGAGAAACCTAGCGGCTAACATGAATCCATTTTTTACTTTTCTTTTTATACAGCCCACCTGTCTTTTCCTGCAGCTTGTTGTAAGAGAGCAGTCCTTCATGTGGACGTGTGAATTGTGTCTTTGTAAGGCCAGGTCAAAGGAGAACGCAGTCCTTACAGTGGACACACAGAAACCTGGGTGTCCTCATAAAAGGAGATGGAGCTGAGATTCCATTACTAACCAGACAAAGGTTGCATAGGCTGAAGAGAAAATGTCTCATTCATCAGTACCAAAGATGAAACCGAAGCTGATCTAAGAAGTCTGTGAAAAAAGGTCGGGATAATCTCTGCCCATGGCCAGAAAGATGTCATTAAGTAAATTGAGGGGTGAGACCGTGTGGTGGCTCTACTGTAAAATGATCCTGGTCAATTCCAAACACGTGGTCAGCAAAATCTCACCGTCCCTTGAGAATTTCAGGTAGGACTAAAGAAGCTGGAATCAGACAGGAGCTGGTTCTGATACAAGATTAACAACAGCAACAACCCATTGTTCCATAAGGCACTCTCTCTTGTTGGCTACATCATCCCCATTGGCCAAATTGTTTCTGTCATGGTGCAGAATAGAGGAGGGAATCACCTGGTGGCCTACTTTCCATCTCTATTCCATGGGCATTACATACGTAGAAGGGTTAAAGCTGGAATAGCCAAGGGGCCCTCCCTCTGGGGCTGTCCATGCTAATTCCGGAAAGTTCTGTGCCTTTTGACGTAGACATAGATGCAGTAATGAAAATGCTTGCCCATTGTGTGTGTTTCTCTCTCTCTTCGCCTTTCTCTGTATTTTATCCCATTTTTGCCCCTTAATATTTTGATATTTTCCTGATGTTTAATAAGTAACCCTCCAGCTATATTTTTTGCTAGCTGAATCGAGTGGCGCGGGTGCTTGCTTTGATCCAGATCTAGGGACTGACTGGGAATGTGCAAAATTAAATGGGGTATTGTTTTCAACAAGGTGGCTGCACTTTCTGTTGCTATATCCCCTCTCCTTTGCCCCTCTGCAGCTTTCATTGTTTTCTGCCTGGCACCTCCAGCCTGAGCGCCTCCCCTCCAGCATCGCGCCAGGTCTCAGTTCTTGCAAGATCGGGAACTCCTTAGCATCACTTTTCTATGCAGATTCCCAAGAGGTGAACCCCTTGCGTTCCAATTTCCCTTCTATTTAAGTAGAGATTTCACCCTCGAGCATAAACGTAGCTCTACAACCTACACCTCTCGTTCTTTCTAGCCTATTCTGCTTTGAACCCCACTTCCCTGCTTTTAAGGTTATCGGATAGTTCAGGAATATTTAACTGTGGTGGCAGACTGAAGGCCAGTTGAAGAGGCTTGCTGTCTCTCCCTGTCCATCACTCAATAAATGCAAGTACTGACTGAGAATCTCCTCTTTTTTTGACTTACATTGATGCGCACCTGGCATATATCCCAAAGATCCCTTATCCATAGCTTTTGCTTCCCAAAGTATAGAAACCTGTAAATACAGCTTTGGATGGAATATGAGTTGTTCTTCAAAAGTGCTGTTTTTCAGCAATGGGGCTGGTGTTGGGAAGGACTCAGATTGTTTGTCTGCAACCTTTCTTTCTGGAAAAAGCTGAAGACTGAGCTGTTCTGGAGGGCTTTGGGGCCCTGATGCCACATTTGGGTTTCATTGGCTTCATCTTTTAAATTTATACTCTTGTTAGCCACCAAAAATCTTGCGATTGCCACGGCGTATACATTTGATAAATAAATCTGTAAGTTGACGATAAAGAAGACACAGTCACGTGGGTCATTTTCCAAAAGGCCTTGATGGAATATTGGAAGCGATTTATAATATACCTGAAAGCAATTGGAAATATTCCTGGGGATTTGCCATTTGGTTATTAATCGAAGAAAATAAAGAGAAAAGACAGCTCTTCTAACGCTACTGGAGGAGTGTATCATCTTGAGAAGCATATTATAATAAACGGCTGTGCTCCAAAACTTAATAAAATTACCAATCAGAACATCACCAGTGAAATTAACGAGCCAAAATATTATAGTCAGGCAGAAGTCAGTGAATTTTGAAGGTCATCTGGAGCTATAAAAAATCATTTTAATATTTTATGCCTTGGAAAAATAATAAGGCCAAAAAAGACATTTGGCGGTGGTCTGTGTCTGTGTCTGTGGGTGTGGGTGTGGAGGGAGGGGGGAAGAGAGAAGAATTCTTGCCACTTTGCACTGTAATTAATTTCACATGAACGCCGCAAAATACTGACTTCCAAAATGCCGTCATGGAGGTCATGGGTACTTGAAGCTGGGTCAGGAATACTGGGAGCTCTCAGGTCCTTGGAAGACCCTTTGAGGCAGGGTCTGCAGGAGGCAATCTCTGCTGCTTTATGTCCTACGTAATCCCTGATCTGGCCTTCTACCAAACCTGGATTATGAAGCATTAGGATTGTCCGTGAAGCAAAAACAACAACAACAACTTTGTTCCATGTATGAAGCCAGTGCATGGAGCTGCAACAGTTCAGCCAGACAATGTTGAACAGCTGACACTTTTCAGGCCAAACTCAGATCACTGGGGCTCATCTGGGTTTCAACCAAAGCAAATCTGGAAGGGTCTTAAGGGGCAAGAAAAGCAAGATTTCCCTTCTCTCCTCTTCTCTATGATCTGTACACCAGTCCAGGTCCTATGTCTTCCTCCTCCTTACCACCCTACCTCTCTGCCACTGTCACTCCAAATGCTTCTGCCACATCGACCCTCTGCATCTATGTGCCAACAGCCTTCCTTTTCCCCACTATCTCCCTCTGGAATGCCCCTGCAGGAGCCCACATGCTCCAGACCCAGGTCCAGATGAAGCACATCTCCTTTGAACCCTGGATGGAGCACCCTAGGGAGTGATCTTGGGTGGACAATCAATTTAATTGATGGCATGTCTATCTTCTATCAAGAGACTTCATCATTAAGGACACCGTTTATTCTGAAGAGCCTGATACTAACTTCAGTTATCCTCCTAGAAACAGATATTGTTCTCCACCCACTCAGGAGGTCCTTTAGAGCAGATTGGACAATTTATAACTCAAAGAAGTCATAAAGAAAATCAATATGAGCTTCTATATATATGATTAGAGGCTATGAACTGGATAATCTCTTCAGTTGCGTGATTTTCTTCAGGTGGAAGCAGGGAGAGAAAGAGTGTTTGGGGACATTAGATTACTTCAAGGAGATCGTGTTGACCTTGTTTTAAGTCAGGATGGTACCCCATGTAGCGTACACACTTCCTGTAGGATTTCCATCCCTTTATTCCACATAGAGTAGGAATGGAGCTGAAAAGAACAAAGGAGTAATGGATAATCAGGAGAATCTCAGAAGTTATATTTATATTGAGTCTACTTCAGTGGTGTCAATCACTAAGAAAAATGGAAAGGGCCACTTTTCTGTAGACCTTAAAAGGCTCAAAGAAGGAGTACTTTGAGAAAAATATTTACTGACTGACTTAATTTATATGCTATCCATTCCTGAACACTCAAAAGTGACTGGACTATTTTCCAAATTGAAAGTCGCCTCTGGCAAATACATCTGACCAGAGTGCCAGATTGAAAACATTCATAACATCCCATGGGAGATTCTGTTTCAGTGCTTAACTTATCCTTCAGAATCACCAGTGCTCCTGAGCATTTCCAGTAGAAGATGACAGAAACTCCTCAAGGGTTCAAAGGGGGTTATTGTTTTCACGGATGATATTTTAGTAACTGGCAGATCACTACAAGAGCATGACAAAACTCTTAACCTTCTCCCAAATCTGATCCAGAAGACTGAACTTTCAACAAAGAAAAATACATGCCCTCAGAAAATAAACGCTATAAGAAATTCAGAAGCACCAACAAAGATTATTCGGCAGAGGCACCTTCTGGGAATAGTGAATTATCTTGACAATGCTTAACATGATCGCTCTGCAGAGATACAGCCATCAAACTTGTTACTGAGATCTGATACATCCTGGATCTGGGAGTCAGATCAGGAATGAGTCTTTACCAAGGGAAAGGATATGAATTCAAATGACCCAGTCTTACAGCTTGATGTGCAAATGAGTCTGCCATAGGTAGTCAATGCAAGTAGAAGGTGGGCTAGCTGGAGTACTATTTTAACTGCATGGGCCAGAGGAAATGCCAGTTGCCTTTTCTTTAGAAATTATTAGAGAAGCAGAAGAAGATAATTTCTAACTAGGGTTTGGGCTTGCAAAACCTTCTACAGATATTTTTCTGCTTACTGACCACAAATTCCTGGGTGGGGTTATTCTGAGTTTCTTTCTCACACTTCCTTCTATCTTGGGACTGTGTCATTCCTTCTGCAAGTCTCTCCTTAATGTCTCTCTTATACCTTTTCCAAAGCCAGCTCTAAATTTTTTTACAGGGGCCTGCAATCCCAAAGGTCTGGCTTCTTACTTTGATACAGAGGATTTTAAAGATTAATATTCAGTTGAGAGTGGAACTTTTCCTTTTAGGATTAATGGACAAACAGTTAGGAAAAAAGCCATGGAAGATTATTTCAATACATGATTAGTGCGGCGAGATTACTATATGCCCAGAGATGGAAAGATTCGACACGACCCACTATGGAGGAGTGGTTGGCGAAGTTGACAGATTTTGCTGAAATGGATAAATTGTCTTCTTTGATTAGAGAAAAGACACTATCTACATTTATTGGAGACTGGAAGCCTCTTATGGACTTTTTGCGCAAGAACGAAAAAAATGAACTTGTGATTTATGGTTTTAATGATTAGACAGGATAGATTATAGAAAGAAGAATAATATGATGTACCATTAGAGCGAGAGGTTAAAATATAGTTGTACTTATAACTGTTGTGAAGAATGTTGGAAACCACTTCTTTAATTTTTTTTCTTTTCTATTTTTTCTTAATGTCTTCTTTCCTTGCGCTCTTTGCTTTTTCTTTGATGTCCTTCTTTTCTCTCCTTCTTTCTTACTTTATATTAGTTGGTGTTAGTTTTTATCTTCTTGTTTAAAAGCTTTAATAAAATTATGTTAAAAACGAGAAACAAAAAGATCAGGCTTCTTGTTCATCCTCTCCTAACCTTCTGTGGAGGACACACCCAGAACAGTCTCTCTGGGAATGTCTTCACAGATGACCCCTGGCCAGGTGGAACTTTACCATACAAGACTTCGTAGGGGATAAATCAGTACTTTATTACTTATTTATGGTATGATCTTTGTTTTTTCTTAATGGAACATTCCAGAAACCAGTATATATATGTATGTGTGTAGAGGGAGTGATATAATGAAGTACCAATGACGGTTTTAAAAAATAGGTCAAATTTCTGAGTTGGGAGCAAAAGGGAGAACATCAGAGTTCTTAAAAAGAAAAATTGAGTGGGGAGGAGCAGGTTCCCCATCAACCTTTCTTGCTTTCTGTCATGGCTGGATGCCACCCCCCCCCCCCCAGATTGCTTGCAGGAGTACAATTTTTTAAATTCAAAGTGTTTCAAGTTCAAAATGCCTCACCAGAGGCATCTCCAGGATCCAGTAGGTTCATCAAAACGATGGAATTAAAGTTGCACTGTTGTGACCCTGGCTCTGCTCTTTTCACAAGGGTGTGGGACATCACAATGCCTCACAGATAAAAGAGGGAGAGCTCGCGGTGTGACATCGCTTTCATCATTTTATTCTCCCCTTGTCCTCCCTGTGGACATGTCTGCACCCTACTTTGAGTTTTTTCAACCTTGCGGGAACTTTCCAAATGCTGTTTCAACTGTTCTGGAAGTGTTTACAATCCTCACCTTAAGTTCAGGACATTTCCAGACTGTTCAAACAAGAATCCTGTCTTTCAAACTGGAAGCAGCTGCTTCATATTCCAAATAAGGTGCTTCAAATCCCAAACATTTTGCACTGGAAACATTTTGCACACCTGTACTTAGAATGAATTCTTTCATTTAGGGGCCAGCGTGAAAGCCAATTAAAAATTAACAGCACTAGGGAGAGAATGGGAATGCGGAAAGATTTTGCACCATTTCCTTTTCCTCGAAATTCACTCCTCCCTAAAACCAGTCTGTCTGCCACCGTGAATTGGCCTGCAATTGTTGGTGGGCTTTTTATCCAATTCCATTAAAAAAAGAGAGCTACAGGGATAAAACTTCCACAAATGCTCCTCCCTTTCCAGCCTTGAACCTCGGTGCTCTGCCATAGCATTGAATTAGTCAATAGTGTCATACTGACACTTAAGCATATTTATTAAAATAGCCCTGGGCATCTCCCAAACATCAAGCTGATTTTCTAATTGGTTTGCAGCTGCATGGCTGTCATGCAAATTATTCTCCGCTGTTATGTGAAAATCCAGCTCTATCAGCAACGCAGAACAACTGGAGTCCTGTGCAGAGGTCAGGCGATGGACGTTGCTGCCTTCGATAGGGCAACCCCAAAGGATCCCTTGAGTTTGCTCCTATAAACAAACCTTTGCAGGAGGCAGCCAGCAGGGTTGGGATCTTTTTAGCCCAGCAGGTAACAAGTGCTCCAATGCAAAATCGGTGCAAGCCGGTTAGCCCCTCCAGGTGCTTTTGAGGAGCTCTGAGCAAGAAGGACAGTGGTGGACTTTAACTTTAGCCATATGCCTGAAATGTGGCCATGAGCAAATAAACTCCATCTGAATGCATGTGCACACATATGTGTGTGCATGCAGACCAAGAACGAGGCCTTGAAGAGTAGCAGGGGAGCTGTTTATGAAGCCCTTTTTCTCATGATGTTTTCCTATTCAAAGTCACCCTCCTCTAGAAGAAAGTGTTACAGATGTGCAATGGGTGGGGAAGCTTTGTGTGAATCTGTACGTAGGGGACGGGTGCAAAAAAGAACTGGAGGGGTGTGCTGAAAGGGAGAGGTCAGATATGAAAAAGTCAATCAATCAATCAAGATAGCACACAAAAGGTCAGCAAGCCCTCCCCCACCTCAAACTCTAAGCAACCAATAAGAAGCAATGAACTTTGAAAGGGGAGGCCAACTCCATTTTCCATCCTGGGGGAGGGACTCTCTCCCCACTGGATTTGGTCAGATAAGGACCAGCAGTCCCAAGCTGGGAAATCAGATGGGTGAATCCAAAGAAGATAGTCATCTAGGGAAAACCTGGAGCTAGATGCCCTCAGGTTCCTTTGGTTCATTAATATTGTGGGTTGATCTGAACTATTTTTTGTCCAGCATTACTATTTTGTTCTACCTGGGTGTGTGTTGCTAGCAGGAATTCTGATTTCCCTTCTTCACTCATTGTCTTTCTAATGCTAAACTGGTTCTGTAGCTGTTCAAATACATCACAAACAAGCGTATCTTCTCATTAGAGTGCTACGATTATAATGATAATTATTCTCATTATCATTCTTTCTGCCAGGGATGTAGCCTAACTCACCTTGGAGCCACAGCAGAAGGTGCTTCTATCTTCTTCCTCTGGAGTAGGGTTACCAGATGTCCAGCAAAAGGAGGACACATCCTCTTTTTTGCCCTCATGTCCTCCATCCAGCAGGCATAGCCTTAAAATCAAATATTGCCCAGCTTTTTGAGGGTTTATTTATTAAATTTATTTTGGACTGTTCCACAACAATAGTCGTTCAAACTTTTGTGTATTCTGACCTTGTAAATGGTTGGCTTCTTTCTTTCCTTCCTCTGTCAACAGACTCAACAGCCTAGATTTACCTTATTTAATTTATTTCCTGATTCCAGCCATTGGAATGCAGCCCCTTCAATGCAGCCCCTTCAATCTATGATTGCGGTAGTCTGTAGATCGCATGACTTGTCATACTTTTCGATTGTGAAATTTGAAAAGCATGTTGTTGTTGATTCTACATTATTGCTGGTCTATATGAAAATATATCCTAGCCATAATGTAGCGTATATGACATAATGCTCTTGAAAATAAAGATTTGTTGGAAAAATACTGCAATTCAAAAACCAGTCTTTCTGATGCTGGAAAAAGTAATTTCATATACATGTAGGCCTAAGTACATTTTTTTGGCAGTTCTTTGCTGTAATTTTTGTTGAGGATGACAAGAAAGTTAAAGAATTAGTGTATCCTCCTTTCCCCCCATTTGTCCTCCTTTCCAATTGTCCTCCTTTGCCTGTTCAGATATCTGGTAAGCCTACTCTGGAGTCAAAGAGATTCACTTTGCTTGTGAATCAAAGTCTACAGAGATACACACACTCCACCCCCCAAATTGTGGAAGGTTGCAAGAGACAGGATTGTGGATATAGGATTTGGGGACACCCCCCTCCTCTTGAGGGATCTAGAGGAGCCAGCCATCCTATGCCTTTTCTGCATTCCACTACAAAGCTTTCATTCTTCTGTGGATGCTTTTAAAAAAGAGAAAAGGTCAGGGAAAATTAATTAGGTCAAGCATTATTTTGCAATGTCATTTCCTTCTTTTAAGAAAGGGAAAAGCCAAGAGCAGCTTGGAATGGAAGGAAGGTGGATGTAAGCCTTTTTCCAAGGTGCTTCCCTGGCAGTAATCTACCGTCTAAAAGCTCTTATAAGTTTGGAGGGGAAATTGTACTGGCATCAGGGTTGCCTCAGGCAGTATATTTCCTTCATGACATTTAATAGCGGCTGTAAAAAGGGAATTTGGAGTTGGTTTCAAGAAGGGGGAAAGCCTTAGGCCCTATTCCAGTGGTACGATGCACCAAGCTTTCTACAAAACTAGTGAAAGAAGGAGGAGGAGGAAAAAGCGAAGAGAAGAGAAGAGAAGAGAAGAGAAGAGAAGAGAAGAGAAGAGAAGAGAAGAGAAGAGAAGAGGATGAGGAAGGAGCAGGAGAAGAGAAAGATAAAGAGAGGGATAGGGAGAGAGAGAATGGGAATTTTCTTTTTCCTAAAACCTTTCTTCCCAGCCATTGGAAACCTTTATACCGGATGGAATTAGGAATCAAAGTGGATATATTACAGGACAAACCTGATGGTCTGCACCCATTTCTAATTATGTGCAACTTAAAAGCCTTGGCTAAGTCAATTCTTTTACATACAGAGACCAGACCTTTCAACTTTGGAGCATCACCAACCGTGAACCCTTCTCTGAATCAGAATGATCAGCCTTGAAGAACATTTACGTATACGACTAACTGAAATCCCTTCTAATCTTTGGGGGAGGGGAGGGGGGCATGGAGTGTGTTATCCAAAGCACCCGTTTCCCTGCAGGAAAAGCAACATGCATGCAGATATCTGTGCGCTAGTGTGCAAATATGCAAATTAAATCCAGCTTTGATTTTTCATGCTTACTTTTCTACTCATCCCTGTTGTAAAGCTAAGCTGCAATTAATAATAAGAGGCTGATGATTATGCAGCATTAGGGCTGGATGTATAAAGAGAAGATACAACAGGAGGTTCCCTTTTGGAGAAAAGAAAGATCAGGAGCTTACGAAAAGGAATCTTTAGGCACAGCTCAAATTGCTAGGCTGAAGCCCTTTCTCAGTCATTAGTGTCAATTCAGAATCTCCCCTTCAATTTCTAGGTCCTCGTTTCATCTCTGGTACACAGGCATCTGGATTTTTTTTTACAAGTGGTTTTGAGCAGTGACCCCGTACTAGGGCTTTAAGATGGGGTGAATATGTACATTTCCTGTTAATCAGTGTGTTGTTTCACCAACCACCAACCCATTTCCACATCAACTGAGAAATTTGGCAAAATAGATCTCCCTTCATCCTGCAATTTATTTATGCTTCTATGCCCATTTCTCCCAACCTTTTCCAATTTCCAACAACTGTTTGCATTTTCGTAAGGCATTTTTCTTCAATATAATATGTTATTGTGCATATTTTATTCTCATAGACACCATTCTTCCATACATTGATTTTTCTGCATATTGTTTTAGTCACAGTTCAGGTCACACTGTTTTAAAGTTTTGGTTTTAATAAAACTCCATAGCCTTGTTGCTAAAATAATTATAATAATAATACAACACACCTTTAGAGGTGACACCTTCTTTAGGTCAACTTACAGTTTACAAAATAGCTATCAGGTTATCATCATCATCCTTCATTATGGGCAAGATCCAGGAACATTAAACACTAGTACAGATAGTAAATAAAATAAAAGATTGGGTAACATAATAAACTGAAGCTGGAGATCTTGCATGCATTTTTCCTGCTGCTGTGCATATTTTACTACAATCTGGGTAGATTTGAAGTCTGAAAAATGTAAACTGAAACAAAAGTTCTGTGTTCTTCCAGGGTACGGGTGAAGCAGGGGTAAAATGTAAGGGCTATAGATGTCCCTATAGATCACAAGCTTTAGGATTTTCCAAGGTGTGGAAAAGATGGTTTGGAATTCCACAAGGAAGAGGATGAACACTGTGGCTGAAGACTGAGCTAACACTGAATTGTTCTTAGTGAAAGTTCATCATTTACTAGAACCCTCTCCAAGTTGGCTTGGAAGAAGTAAGTCTCTCATTTTCAAAAATGTTAAATAATCCTTTGGAGAACACCCTCATCTCTTGGTAGGAGAGAAACAGAAGACAAATTACGTATGCAAGCTAGAGATCGCCCGTTGTGTTCAGTAAGAAAAGTCAAATGATGTAGGGTTATCAAGAACATAGAAGGGTTGCACTTGGAAGTGATCCTGTACTGTCCCAGAATAGATACAGTAATATCTTCTTTGTATAAACTTGCTGCTCAACTACCTCATTTTATATTTTTTATGCTCCATAAAAAACAACAGTAGTCATGCTACTTACTGTTGGTTCAGCTCATAAATTCATATAAAATTGGGATAGAACAATCTTTCCTTCTAAAAGTTGGCTCATATCTGCCTAGTTGCAGTGAGTCCTCTTTCTGAAAAACATGTTCTGCGCTTGTAGAAAATCTAGGACTTAAGGATGAGGTTTGCATTTTTAAAAAGTACTTTTTCCTACCCTGATGTGGGAAAGGGCAATTAGAAGGTGAAAAGACCCAACACGTCAACCGGTGGGCTTGGTGGGAAGACTTTGAGACTGGTAGAACGAACCAGCTAATAAGCTTGGTTACTCCCCAAGTTGGTACCGTACTTTCTTGTGTTACCATAGACTAACATAGATCCTCCCTCTTTTCTGCTGGCTAATCTGGTTCCAGTCTTTGAACTAGAGGTAGAATGTTCTTAGATCTCACCCACTCGGCTTATCTTTATTTTGCTGTTTCTGGTTGCTATTTATATTGTGCTTTGCTTTGGTTGCAATCCTTGTTTGCTGCCTAGAGGCCCTGCACTGTTAGATGGATGGCTCTATAAACTGTACAAACAAACATCTCCAGTGTGAAAAGCTTGTCACATTGATAATTTTATTTCTGAAGAAATGTTAAAACGTTCTTTCTAGAAAAGAATGCAGTAACATTCATTAAATCTGTGTGTGTTGCTGAATATGTAAATATGAGAAGCATGCTTCCAAGGAGACCTTGGTTGATCATCTTTATCAGACGAGCCTTATTAGTATTCCTAGCAGATATTAGTGACAATTCATATGGTGCAGTGGTTAAATGTTGGATTAGGAGTAGGAAGACCCAGGTTCAAATCCACTCTCAGCCACAGAAGGTCCCTGGGTGACTTTTAGCTGGTATATCAGCCTGACCTATCTCACAGGGTTTTCCTTGTGGGATAAAATATGAAGAGGGAACATTATATATACTGCTTTCAGCTCTGGAGTGAAAGATGAGATATACATCTAATAAATCATCATTATCATGCCAAGAGTGGGCTTCCCAACTAATAGGTCACCCCAGCTATGGTTTTCTTTTTAAATAATAATATCTCTATTTCACCCATAGCTAGGTGAAACCATGCAAATAACAAGTGCTGAATTCTCCAGATTTTTTCCTCAAGCAAGATGAATCAGGCAAGAGAATAGCGAAGAAGCAAGTCCAAACATTAAACCACAGATTTCAAGCCAGGGGATTTCTCTAGAGCAGTGTTTCTCAATCTTGCCAACTTTAAGATATGTGAACTTCACAATTACACCCAGAATTCCCCAGCCAGCATGGGGATTCTGGGAGTTGAAGTTCATGCATCTTAAAGTTGCCAAGGTTGAGAAATACTGGTCTACAGTATAAAGCCAAATGGAGTATAAATGGAGTTTGTTGACTGAAATAGAGTTACTGTACATTGGTAGGTGTTATTGGTATGAAATTATACCTACTTTTAAGGGGCAGAGGATATGAAAGAGCCCCCTGGCTCCAGCTCTGGAAACACCCATTGAAGACATTCTAGATATTCCAAGAACTTTTAGCCGATATCTGAGGGCACAGAAGATAAACCTGACCACAAAACTTTGCTCTCCATTTTTGACCCCAAGTGGGGAGGGAGATTTTAGTGAAGTTGGGGGAATGGGGACAAAAGAAAGACAAAATTGGCCTTGCCAATTAATAATTAATACCAACTCTTTATTCAAGCAGTTACATTAAAACGAAAGGAGAAAAGGAGGAAAAAGGAAAGATGATCAGGCCATGGAGGGGATTTACAATAAACTGCAGATTTCAGGCCAACATTCTTAAACCAGCAGAGTAACCAGTTAGGAAGCAGAATTTGCAAATTATTATAGGAAATGTCCTAACCTGTGTGATTTGGACTAATATGCAGATCCATACTGAATATCCATGGTTCTTTGTTCTTCACCAAAAGTTGTGATGACATTCTTAACAAAATATCAAAATCTTCCTTTAGATCTGCATTTCGAGGTAATAGGTAGGCTGAAAGGTTTAAAAATGCACACTTAAAAAAAAAAAATCAACTGAGTTAGTGCAAATTGGAGAAGATGGAAATATGGGTAAGAACATCACAAAATGGGATGGGTTGAAAGTCTGGGAGGCCTTAATCCTGATGTGAAAATAAATCTGGATGAGTCATTCAGACATCTTGCTATGGCTTATCTTCACCTACTTTCACATCAGATTAAGGTCTCTCAGGGTTTTGGTTCACGTGAAAACTCACATGCATACCACAATATGTGTGGGAGCTTTCCCCCTAAGACAGTGTTGTCCAAACTTGGCCACTTTAAGATGAGTGGACTTCAACTCCCAGAATTCCCCAGCCAGCATGGCTGGCTGGGGAATTCTGGGAGTTGAAGTCCACTCATCTTAAAGTGGCCAAGTTTGGACCACACTGCCCTAAGACATCATGCACGAACCTCCTGCAAGAGCCAGCATGAATGTCAACACAAGCAGGATACAGTGGTACTCCCACTTTCTGAATGCCTTTATTGGGCTGGAAGGAAAATAAGGATAACCTTTGCACCAGCATAAAAGGAATGCTTGCTAGCTAGTCAAGAGAGATGGAAGAAACTATGAGGATGTTGCTTGAGGATATTACAAGGTGATCCTCATAGGTGACCATACGTCCTTCATTATAATGGACAGTCCTTTATTTCAGAAAGATGTCCTTTAGATTTATTTAATTATTTGTTTTCTTGGTTTTGCTCTTGAATTTTCCTTTGTAAAGCAAAGTTATAAGCCTAAGCAATATATATATATATATATATATATATATATATATATATATATTAATCCTTATGAACCTCTTTCAGATTTGCCTCTTTTTCAGGTTTGGCCTTTAGTTTTTCCAAGACGAGATGGTCACTGTATCGTAAGTGCAAGGGGTTATTTTATGAGCTGTACAGATGGGCCTCCTACTTCTAGCATCGACATGTCAAGCCTAGCAATGCATCATTACTGGAACTGTGCCCATTGTGCAGGTCACCAGGGCAAATGTGTGCTGTGGTAGAAAGTATACCTGACTTGGAAGTACAAATGATGAAGCTCAGCACATCCTTTGTGTGCATGAACAACTGGTCATGGGTTTTTTGAGTTGGTGAGGGAGTAAAAGAGTAAGGTCTGCATTCACCTGGATCGATTTCATTTAATCTTTATACTGCCACAAGAATGGATTTTATAGGCTGAGCCTAACGATATACAGTATCCTGTTTTCTGCTTGCTTTGTACCCAAATGAGATCATGAGATCATGCATGGACAACCAATGCTTTGCTAATTCTCCTTCCTTCCTTCCTTCCTTCCTTCCTTCCTTCCTTCCTTCCTTCCTTCCTTCCTTCCTTCCTTCCTTCCTTCCTTCCTTCCTTCCTTCCTTCCTTCCTTCCTTCCTCCCTTTTTCAAGACTCCGCTAATCGGATTGAAATATTCCTGGAGTATATATTTGACAACCTCAAAGTCCATTTCACACTGCTAATGACTTCATCGTGAGCAAAATAGTCATCAGTCAAAGCAGTTGCCACGGCAACACCCTCGCACAGCTGTTTACCCGGCGAAAAAGCACCACAGCTCCTTAGCTGCACACACAGGCGGATCAGGAGATTCCTAGGTAGTGAAATTGAAATAATTCAATTTTCAACGTCTCTCTTTATGAAGTGATTTTGCCGGCTATAGGTATTAGCATATCAATGTGACTTTGACGGGCTTCTGCTGCTGCAAGAGATATTTTCACACCACCACCACCCCTTTTGGGGGGGGGGGGTTGCTCTCACTTCATGTCAATTAGAGCCGTAACTGTTTCATGGAATAATTTTTCCTGCCAGATTAAGGTCAGGGAGTAAGGTAATTTAATTGGTGCCATTATATCTAGAAGAGGGTGGATGGGGAATGGGGTGGGGGTGGGGATCTCTAATAAAGCTTGCACATCTACTGAGGCTGACAACAGCAGGGTTATGGGCATTAAAAGGAACTGCCTGCCCCCTGAAAATTCATGGGCATACACTTGCAATGGAGTGGGAGAGAAGAAGCTAGATTGTGGTGGCCATCTTGGTCTTCCAGAGATGGACCGCATTCCAGGGTGGTTCTCCTCTCCAAAGAATGCCTCGTCTCTGGAAGTGAAAGTTGCTTTGTTTCCAATTGCTTCCTCTGGTGGGGAAATCACATGGAGGTGCATTTGCATTAACAAGCTGCCAACTAGCTGCAGGGGTGTCTGTCGCGTTGGGGTGAAGAGGGAAAAATGTCAAGATGGCAGCCAGGACTGTGTGAAGCCCCCCTGTTTTTGTACAGAGCTGCATCCTCAGTTGACCCATGCCGTGGAAGGAAGGCTAGAGAGTCCATTCAGGATCCTCCTATCAACTCCCAGTTGCTGGGAAAAAGGCAATTATGATGCATATTTTGTTCCCTCTCCCCAGATACTTGGGTGTTGTCATAGATGTCTGGTAGAAGCCATGATGACATCATATGCTCCAGGACATCATTATGTTCATGAAATAAATGTCATTTGGGTCATTTATGCAATGCATAGGATGCAGGTAATAACACTTGTCCCCCCCACCCTGCCAAGGATTGGGCCCAGCAGAACTGGGAGGCAGGATAGGAAGCAGCCACAGAGGAAGGGTGGGGAGAATAAAAAAATGCAGAATCCCACAAATTTCTTGCCCAATCTTCAATCTAGGTTCATCGCTTGGCAGAAAAATCCTCCTGCATTTTTTTCCCCCTACCACTTGTCATTCAGTTTAATGGAGGAACAGAAAAGGCTGGTGAACCTACTTTCAAAGGAGAAGGTAATATTTCACAAAGCTGAAAAGTTGAAGATGTAAACATCTAGCAGCCCCATAAAATGTTTCAATATATAACATATCCTTTGCCCAGCAAATCAATAAAGTAAGCTTAAAAACACCCTTAAGAGAAATGGGGCAGAAATTCTCAAGCACCCTGAGATAAGGTAGAACAACAAAAGTCTCTTTCAGAGGAGAAGAAAACTTTTGAGAAAAGGTAGGGCTCAGCTCAGCATGATCAGAGATAGTAAAATGGTACGGGGAACAGAATAAACACTATATCTTAGATTCTCTACCACCACCTTCTGAAAGTCTCCTTCTAAGGACAAAAGGTATTAAAAAACAGTATCTTCAAGATGCATCTTAGCCAGGTACTTTATGGTGATAAACCAGCAGATAAACCTATTCTATTCCAAATACTCCCCTTTGGATTCCTCCCATGTATTGGCTGCTGTGTGAAGAACCTGGAAGAAGAATCTGGAAGAAGTTCACCTTCTCCCTTTCCACTTCTTGTCCAACAGGGTGGTTCATTCTGTCTAAAAATTTGATACTCAGCAATAACAGCTTTCAGACAAGGGGCTGTCACCAGGATTATTTACAGCCTAGTCTGGGTGCAACCAACGTCTTAATCAACCCACAATGCATTATTTTAGATGATCCTTAGGGCTTTGATGCCTCTCAGAAGGACCATCAGCCTAAATGATAGATGTAGAACATTTTATCCTTGAGTGATGTATCAGCTCATATTCCAACAAGTGGATAAGATGAAGAAGGAGGCAGGGAGAACTAGTATAACATTTTCATTGATTACAATTAGATCAACTTCTTAGTGCTTGTCCTAGCCCTCCCTCTTTGTTTGCTCTTAATAGAATTACTTCCCTTCTTGAAGATAAAAATAATTTCTTGGGGCACATTGAAATTTATGATTCGGCAGCACTTTTTGGAGGGTTGGGGTCTTGGTGTTCCCTGAGCTTGGCTGCAGATGTTTCTTTACCAGGCTAGGTTACATCATCAGGTCAGCGGGGAGTTTGTTTATATATGATAGCTGGCCCTGCCAGTTGGTTGGGGTGTGATTTCTTCTTGATGGTTCCTTGGTTGGGGTACTGTTTCTTTCTTCCCTGATTGTTTATCTGGGTGTTGCTGCTGGGGAAGATGTGTTCTGCACTATTTCTTTCCTTCCCTGAGCTTTGGTTATATTTTTTAAATGGCATGTTTAGGATTTGTAAGGTGAAGAGACTCAGACGCAGTTACAGTGGAGATGGGGGCACCACTGGAAGAATGGAAGGACCACATTAGGGACAGATCATCGTGGAGGAAATCTATCTATGTGGTTGCTAAGAGTTGACAGTGACTCAATGGCATATAATCAATCAATCAAATTTTAGGGGTTTCGTGTTAGGTGTTTAAGTATGTTTGGATGGCATGGATGAAGGCTGCGGTAGATAGAGGGCTAAGGCTAGAGTTACCTTTGCCCAGGTCAGATGGAAACACTTAGCCCCCTTGGCTGAAAATAAAGCAGGGCTGGACAGGTTAGTATTTACTACTAAGTTAGTATTTAAATGAGAGATCCCAGGGCTACGGGCAAGGAAGTTTAAAAAAAAAAAATCCAGAAAAAGGCAATGACGTAGTGTTTCCATAGCTGAAATGAGTCAAGCCTGATTCAAATACTGTTGATGGTTTTTTGCTTGTTTGGTTTTTTTAAAAAAAAACCTCTGGGAACTTCACCCAAAGCTTTGGAAGCTACAGTTTGTGCATTAGACACCTGGCCTCTAATCCTATTTCCTGATCCAGCCAATTTCTAATGGAATGTTTATTTCTTACTTCTCTTTGACAATTAACAAAATGTAGGCCTTTCGGGTCAATGTATACATTTGCCCTCCCTGCTCTTGTTTAATTCTTGACATCCTCTCTCAGCAGAAGTCTGCTGTCATAGGGAATATCTATTGATCAGTCAATTTAATCTCCCCTACCTAGAGATTTATAAAGTCAACATTACTAAAAGCAATCAGGTTGTCCAACTCGGTGCCTTATCACGGAAGTATAGATGGTCAATATTTATTTCCAACTGGGCCATCTTCAGCTGCGTTGCCCCCTGCAAGAAACAAATATCAAGGGAGCAATTTTGCATGGGTGTTTTTGCAGGAAATAATGATCTGTCCAACCTAATCAGTGAAAGCACAAGAGCTAAGCCTGAAAATACACACCGACAGGTCTTCTGTTCCTCCACCGGAGGAACCCGCTCAATTTGACTGAACTTTTCTACCTGGCTGCAAAATGAAGAAGCTAAGTATGAGGATCTGATCTACTTGTCTGATACGCAGTGCACACATATGTGGAAGCAGATAGCCCTTACTTCGTAGTTTCTGTGAAGATTAAGATCCAAAGAATTAATTAGATGCACTGTGGAGGGCTATGTTAGGGAACTCCTCAGGGTACAGCTGTGGTAGCTGGCAGGATGGATATGATCACAGCTGGAATCAAGTTTGGAAGCCAGCGTATTACTACCCTGCAGTGATTTCACCAGCAACCAGCCAGTGGCATCCGTGTGTGTTTAGGTGTGCATGTGAAAACAGGCAAGATGGTAGTCACAGCATTGCAATCCAAACCCTGTCCCTCTTTCATAAGCGTGTCAATGTCTCATCACATACCAAAGGGTGGGGCTTTAATCGTGATGCCAGAGCCACCATCTTGTTTTGTCTCCTCCTTATCAAATGCAGCCCTTGTATTCATCTTACAAGCGCCGTCTTGTGGGACCCAGAAGAGAACTTCTTCTGTCGTGGTACCTGTGGTTTACAACAATCATCCCCCCAGATATTAGATCAGTCCTGACCCTGCTGGCTTTTGTAAGACCTTGAAGACACGGTTGTGTCGCTGGGCTCGGAGTTTGGAAGAGGTGGCTGAGCACGGGAGATGTTTCTGTCGATGGGCGTTTGTAGTTTTATCTCAGCGGCTGATTAAGTGTAGATTGTTGTAGCGTTTATTATGCTGGGTTTTAACCATGGTTAGCCACCCACAATCCTCATGATCATATTTGGTCCTTTGCCTAAAAGCCCTGTAACTGGTACTGTTAGAATAAGGATGGCAGGGAAAGTACAAGCGAAGCATAAGAGATGTTCCATGTCTTTTCAGTGCTTGTTCAGATGTGTACTTTCACTTCTGCTCCCTCCCTCCATCCCTCCCTTCCCTCCTTCCCTACTCCCTTCCCTCCTTCCCTCCTTCCCTCCTTCCCTCCTCACTCACTCCCTTCCCTCCCTCCCTCCTCCCTCCCTCCTTCCCTCTCTCCTTCCCTCCCTCCTTCCCTCCTCACTCACTCCCTTCCCTCCCTCCCTCCTCCCTCCCTCCCTCCTTCCTTCCTTCCTTCCTTCCTTCCTTCCTTCCTTCCTTCCTTCCTTCCCTACTCACTCCCTTCCCTCCCTCCCTCCCTCCCTCCTTCCCTCCTTCCTTCCTTCCTTCCTTCCTTCCTTCCTTCCTTCCTTCCTTCCTTCCTTCCTTCCTTCCTTCCTTCCTTCCTTCCTTCCTTCCCCACTCCCTTCCCTCCCTCCCTCCCTCCCTCCTTCCTTCCTTCCTTCCTTCCTTGCTTCCTCTTTCCCTACTCCCTCCCTTCCCCCCTTCCATCTTCACTTTCTGCTAACCATTCTTAAAGGACATATTATCCCCATAATCATGGGTGTCTGCAGGATGTCTGCAGAAAACATCTTCCTGCCCCACATATCCCCCCAGAGCCTCTCAAGAATGTTTCTGGCTACTTTAGGACACAGGTTTAGCATTCGTTTAGCCAATAAAGAGGGAGGCAGTTGTGAGGTGCAGTGAGAGAGCTTCTTCTCACTTCACGTCACAGCCCCAGCCCTTTTTTAAGGCTACTTTGAAACATGGCTTTAATGCTGCCCCAGAATAATGCTTTTTCAAAATAGCTCTAAATTCAGGTCCAGAATAGCACTAAACCCACTAAACCCTTGTTGACATCCATGCCAAAATCAAAGCAAAAGTCAAGATAGCAGCTGTGATCACATGACTGAAGTCCCACCTCTTAGCCATGTTGACATTTTTATACTTCCAGAGAAAATGGGGTGGGGGGCTCCCCACTTCAAAATGGATGGTGGCAGCCTAGTTACCCACTTGTAGGGCCTGCTTCACCTGATGTTAGCCCCTTGAGGTTGACAGGGTCAAGAAACAGAAGCAGCAAGGATTTCAGGAATACCTTTTATTGTTGTAGGGTAGCATAACAGTATCTTGAAATTCTCTCTCCATTCCCTCTTATACTAAACAAAATCAGTTATTTTGAGTGCCAAGACTGAATAGTCTTTTCTCCCCCTCTAATGGCTCATTGCTTGCTTCCTCTTTCCCAAGGCCAAATTGACATTCTTTTACATCTGAGGAGACAGCCACACCTAGACACCCCCAGAACTCAAGTAGGGGCTTGGAAGATGTTGATTTCCAGAAGCAATTTGGCAGGTTTATGTTCTGAGTGTCTGTCAGATCCTGCTGCAATTCCATCTTTCACAAATGTTACAGAAGCTCTGCCTATATGCATCTGAACTCACCACCCTTACGAGATCTGACTTTCATGAAATGGAAGAACCAAATTTCCCCAACAAACCTCACCAGGTCAATATCATAGCATGTGTCTACAGCATAGGCCTATTTTCTGAGAGACTTCACAAGCCTAGAAACTTATTTGATGCATAGAACTTAATCCTATGTCCAATTACAGAATAAGGCAGTGTGAAAAATGTTTCCTTTTTGTAGTTACACACTTTTTATATTTATGCCCTAGCTAGTATCCCAGGACACTCCTTCCTTCCTTCCTTCCTTCCTTCCTTCCTTCCTCCTTCCTTCCTTCCTTCCTTCCTTCCTTCCTTCCTTCCTTCCTTCCTTCCTTCCTTCCTTCCTTCCTTCCTTCCTTCCTTCCTTCCTCATTTTTGGACCCCTGAACTCATATGCAGGAGTTCTAAAGCATGACAGCCATCAGTAATGCATCAATTCAGTGAAGCAATGAGGAGAATTTTGTTAGCTGGATAAGATAACATTCCACTGTTAGGTTAATCTACAAGACTGGGCTAGACAAAGCATGGAATGGCTTTGATACTTTTATTTCTTTTCTGTTCCAGAAAATGTCTTCATTTTCTTTTGAATCATTTGTCTATCCCTATGATATAAGTGCATGGCAAATGAAAATACTAATCTTCTAAGTGGATAAGAGGATTTAGCTTGATACATGAATAACTGTAGATGGACCAGCCTCTTCTAGTTTTCCTTTTATCATCTGAGATTGGATTTCTGCTTTGCTTGGCCTCGTGTTGTAAACTTTAGGGTGTTCCCAATCATTCATTAGAATCAATTAAAGACAATGAGATTCCCACTCAGTGCATGATTAGTACAGCTGTATAAAAGGTCAAAGAGATGCTTCTATTCAAGGAAGTGATGATCAAATTATCTCATCCAAGCAGATTTGCAAATTGAAGCAAAGAGTCCTTTCAAAGCAGTGAATTGAATCTGGTGGCTTCAGTGGGCTTCATTGCCTTCCAAAGTGCTTCACTGGTTTGATGGCTTTTCTATTCCTTCTGGCCTTAGAATAGATAATATACAACGTTACAAGTTCATTCTCATAATGGAGAATGATGTGGAGGAAACACAGGGTGGAATGGGCCCTCTGACGTGGTGCTTGGGCTGTAGACCTTAAGGGCCTGAATGGACTTACTGGGCTACAGTAGCAATTTGCTAAACATCCCAAGCGTGGAGTAGATGGTTTCAAGTGGTTCATACCTCAATCGAAAAACAGGTATTTCTGATGTTTTCTTCTATGTGGGGGCTGTTTCGGGGCTATGGACCAAAACATGGGTGTTTCAGGATCAGAGCAGGAAAAAACAAGGACATGGGTGGCAGCTGAGGAGGGGAAGGGAGGGAAGGAAGGACCTGGGAAGACAGGGTAGGGGGGTAGGCTGGTGAGGTAGCTGCACTGGGATATCAGCAGTAGTAGCAAGGGAGGGGAAGCAGGAACAGAAGGGAACAGAATGACCGGGGGAAGAGTGGGGAAATAAGCCACAGCAGGGGAGGAAGTGATGAGAAGGCCCTGGGGAGACTAGGGTTAGGGACATGGCAAGTCCCGCTCTGCGGAGATATCACTGCATAAGCCCTTCCATTATGAGCCTATGTTGGGACATTGCTGCAGGGTTCACATAGTGACATCATTGCATACACTCAGATGCTATGAAAGCAGATCTTGTTCCTTGCTTGCAGGCAAAAAACAGGCCTGCTGCCCAGCCTGTTTTTTTGCTGGTAATTGCTAGTTAGTGGCTCAGAGCAGATTGGCAATAGCCCTGCTACTTGCTTTTTTTTTTTTTTTGCTGGCAAGGAATAATTCAAGCTTGCTGTTTGTTTGTTCTGCTGTCTTCTGCTTGGATTTGTTTTTTTAATTTACTGGGTTCACTTGCTAAAAAATGGACACCTGTAGGGACTGGTTAGTGGAATATACCACAGCGGGAGCTGCTGAGAGATGAAGGAAGAGAGGGGAGTGATGCACACCAGCCGTGCCTTACTCACCCCATAAAACCTCTCCAGGTTCTCTCTAGATTTTCATTTATCTGAACTTTCTGGGTACTGGTTCTACTAAGCTAAGGGTGACCTGAAACTGTTTGGCAGAATGTCCGGAACACAAAGTTTAGTTCCGGGTCTATCTACAATGTATTTTCTATTTCATGCACACTACTGGATTAAGTTATAGGAAACAGATCCTGCTCACACGTTAGGAAGAGCTTTCTAGTAGTAAGAGCCATTCAACAGTTATGAGGAAGGTGCCGAACATCCCTTCACTGGATATGTTCAAGGGGAGGCTAAACTGGTATTTTGGTATGGATGTTTTAATACAGATTCCTTGCCCAACTGCATGATTTTAAGAGTCCGTCTTGCACAATATGTAGATCTAAAATTAAATTCATTTGACAATTGAACGAGTTTATAATTGGTGGACGTAAGATCCAGCTTGAGGACTATCACTATCAACGCTTCTAAATTTTTGACCTGGAAATGTGTAGGCTACCATATTTTATATTACATCACGATATATTTGTTAGCATATATGATATTGTATGATATTTTATAGTGTTCAATTAATGACATGCGTTGGGTGCTCTGAAAGCCTACCCATTTTCTCCTGAATACTAACACCAACAAATCGAAAGTTTTCAAGTTTCAGCATCTGGATATCTGAAGGTGAAATTTAGAATTTGACATTCAACAAGATGGGGCAGTTGGGTGGTGGATGGGGGGAATCTTTCAACTCTTTGCAGGCATTCCTTCCGGTGTTGGTTTATTGCTCAAAGTTAGACAGATTCTGAAATATCTCTTAGACCTTTGCTCTCTATGTATTAATCATCAGGAATCCCAAGGGTGTTTTATCTGTCAAAAAATTCATCCTAAGCTGCTTTTACTGTAACATGGAAGAGTGTTGAGGGAGAGGGAAAGTACCTACTATATATTCACAACATATTTTCAAGCTGACTCCAAGCATTTGGGGTTAGAAAAGATCATTGAGGAGATGCAGACGGCTGCAACCACTTGATATTTTCTCTATATTCATACAGCTGGCATTTCAAGACAGGTAAAATTCCAGTCTCCATTTCTGTAGATTACATTATTATTGGGGCAATATTCAGACCTATATGGCAAGGAAATAATTTGAATGTGTCTGGCATCAGGAAGGGGAAAGTAATGTGTTGGTTTCAGAGTTGAAAAGAATAGGTCCAAGTGCAAAGGGCATATGTATATAATAAGGAAAATAAATCAGAGGCAAGTTGTTATGTGCTCTTGGCTTAAATTTGGTGTTTGTGGGGGTCAGGAGGAGATGACTTAAATTAAACCTTGGAAGTGGGTAAAAGCAAGAGGCAAAATGATAGAAGAACTAGTAGCATGATTGGAGACAAAAAGAGAAAGATTGCAAATGTTTTAATGGATGTAAAAAAAGGCAATAGTGAAGAATGCAGAGAACTGCATTCTGCAAGTGGAAACAGATTCTGGAGTAAAGAGATTGTCTGCTGCAATACCCTTAAACCAGGTTCTCCAGCTGCTTGTATCTCATTCTCCTTGGGCAGATCGCACTACGCCTTTGCTGGGCTCCCATTGCCTGCTAGAACCTGAAGAAGAGTCTTCAGTTCTCGCATACAGCTGCCCAATCAACGAGTTCTCATGGTCCTCTCGGAATGTAATGGGCAGAAGAAATAATCTTGAGGAACAGGAGGAAGAGCCGCAACCAGGACAATGGTCGGATAAAAGAAACCCAAGTCCTGGGCAGAATTGTAACCTGAGAAAACATCTCAGACAAGACTCTCCCTAGTTCTCATGAAGATAAAGGGAGGGAGGGGGAAAACACATTCAGACTTGCAAAAGTGTTACTATAACCTTATAATAAAAGCAATATTGGCCTGCATGGCTTTGGTTTCCTAGTCTGGTCTACCCTGAAGGGCTGACACAGAAGGAGCTGGTGTTTATGAACAGGGTCAGCATATAAGAGCAGGGGACTGGTTGTTTGCTCCCCCCCCCCCAAAATGGCTCCTGCAATAGTAGGAACATTCTTGGTGCCACCATTCTTTTCCTTGCCAGATAGAGCATTGCTCCAACCACTGCTCAGTTGAGTTGGCCAAACAACCGGCTGTTCCAAAGCAAGTGTTCCAAATGCCATTCTTCATTTGTACACCTTGCAGGTGGGTGTGCCCATCTCAGGCATCCTTTCACAAAAGAAAAGCCCATTAAAAACCCAACTTGTGAATTATTTAGTTTTACTTTATATTAAGCTGCTAGGAGTCAAGGGATGTGTATGCAGCCTGATAACCAGTCCACTGCTTGATCAACCCATTAAAAAAAAAAAAGACGACCAGTGATCTGGTCCTCATGGAACCAAGAATCATGGCCCTGATCACAATGACATCTGTAGGGGGGGTTGGTAAAAAGAGACAAGATGGCAGCCATGACCACATGATCGAAGCTCCTCCCCTTTTTAGGTATAATGTCCCCTTTAGACACCCCTTCTCAGCTTTTCACTACTAACAAACATGGAACTGGGGGCCTTCAGGAGACCCATATCTTCAGGAACTTAAAAAGAAATGCAGGAGAAGGAAGAGAGGCCTTGGAGCGTGGGCAGGAAGATCATCTTCCACTAATCTACTCAATATTTTCCTGTTCTTTTGCAGGGCATGAAGTCGTCTTCTCTCCATCTCTAATTTTTCAACATCTTTTGGGAAGTACATCCAGATCTCATTGGAACTGGAGCAAAAACTCTTTGGCTTCCATCTTCTCCCACACTAACTGTGCTGCCCGATAAAGGTATTTCTTGATTTCTTTTTTCCCTTCTCCTTCTAGAGTAATAAGTATAGGCCTTGCCATCCCTTCCTGGAGATGACCTCTATGTTTTTGTTGCTGTTGCTGTTCCTGTTTCTGAGAATGCATCTTCAGAGTGAGCTCAAGGTTCAATACACAGCAATTACTGCAGAAATAAAATGTTATTAGCTCCAGTGTTTTGGCTGCATTCTTCTTGGTCTCTTCTGTTTTCAGTATATAATGTGCACTGCTCCTCCAGTGCCCTTGAAAAAGAAAATGCTTGTTAACTCACTACCTGCATTATGCTGCAGATGAAGAGGAGAAGAGGGAGGAAAATGTCATCTTCCAGTTAATGAATTCTGTTAGCTTTTCTCCTCACTTTCATATCTCTTTATACTTCTTTCCAGGGGTATCTGCAGAGTATAGTTAAAAAAAAAAAAAAGTCAAGATGGTGGCCATAAGGGCACAATCAAAGATCTACCTGTTTATACAAGGTTCCTCAACCTTAGCAACTTTAGACGGGTGGACTTCAACTCCCAGAATTCCCCAGCTGGCTGGGAATTCTGGGAGTTGAAGTCCACCTGTCTTAGAGTTGCCAAGGTTGAGAACCCTGTGTTTATATGTGTACTGCAAGCTTCTTCTACATGGACATCTGTGACAGTGGGGTCAATATGGCACCTATGCCTTTGGGATCAGAGGGCCACCCCTTTTACATGCATCAAGCCTGCAACACTCTTGAAAAAGGGACAGGATTTCAGTCATGCAATTGCACCCACCATCTTGACTCTTTTGCCCTTCCTTCTCCACAGTAGATGATCCTTTCCTTCTAACTCATTTCCAGTGCAATACAGTGGAATGTAATTAGGAAATCTTTGTGTTCTCTTTCATGCTATGATGGTTTTTAAAAAATGAAACAAACATGGACCTTGCCTTATATGGAGCAAATGCTATCATTCTGGGGCTTGTCTCTAACCTAATTTCACTGGATAAAATCTATTTTTTAAAACATTCTTTTCTTCCTTCCCTCTCCAATTACAAATTGTGCTGTGAAGTTCTGTGTCACATAGCTTTCAACCTCAGCTGCTTTATAAGTACCAGTAAGGCAGTGATTGCTAGTTACAGCATCTGTAATATTCACATATTATTCTAGCCTAGGCTAATTCTTCAGAAGAAAAAGTAGATATTGGAATGTGTCAGTCATAGTCTCCCATCCGAATACTCACCTGGTATGGTCCTGCTTAGTTTTTTTAAAGATGAGCAAAGGCCTACTGACCTAATGGAATGTTTTAACTGAGAGTTAAATTAACTAATGAAGCTAAACTAATTAATGAAGAGTTACACTGGTAATTGAGGCCATGTACCAACTGATAAATAAAATTTCTGTCCTGAACAGGGACTTGGGTTCAGTGGCCTCCAACGCTGTGATTCTGAGACTCTCAGAGAATTTGGAGAACTGTAAATTGCATGAAACAGAAGTATATTTGTGATGACTCAGTCAAGGCTTAAGATTTGGCTACCTGTAGAAGAATACAGAGAAAACCTTGGAGAAGATATGGGAAGACCGTTAGTAAAACATGAGCTCAGCCTGGGAAAAAAAGACAGTGTGAGACCAGATGTAATGGAAGAAAACTATGAGGAAGTACATTCAGGTTAGACATCAGGAGGAACTACATGAAGTTATGAGTTCTCCTTTACTGGAGGCTGAAAGGTCATCTGTCCGTGAAGCTCCAGCTGGACCAGATGACTCTAAGGTCCCTTCCAACTGCATTATTCTACAAGATACAGTTATTATAGTTATTCCCCATGCATTTAAGAAGTGTCCACCACATTAAGCATTACACTTTGGGGGCATTTTTGGGGGAGAAGAGCCACCCCAAAGTTTTTAATGGAAGCTTGAAGGCCTGGGAAGGAGGTCTAAGGATATGCCACAGTTTCTGCCATTTTAGCTTACACATCTGTAACCATCTACTTTCCACTGTATTCAGCCTGGAAAGTATGGGCCCAGCAAGACTTACTTTTGCTTAGGCTCATCAAAAAACTCTCTGCTCTAAGATGTCCTCCCTCATTTAGAAAAAGAGAGAAAATGTAATAGCATCCCACTCCCCCGTTTTGTTTTTGTTTTTGGTCAAGGCTTAAAATAATAAGTGTTTAAGGAGGGAAAAAAAAAACTCTGAGAGGTAGCAGTGAATTTCAGAATATTCATCTGCTTCAAGGCATAGTTCAGGCAAATTGTTTCCCACAGAAGAGCATGCACAATTTTTGTTTTTCTGATTGTACCTTCTCCATAAATTGAAATGGCTCTTAGGGTAGTAAGAGGAGATCAGAGTCATTGTGTTCTTGCCCTGATTATCATCTCTGTATTATGTTTACTTTAAGAAATGTATTCTCATATGAGATACCTGATTATAGGTACAGTAAATTATAGGTGAATATGAGATAATAGGATTATGGCTTGTGTCTCCCAAATGTTCCTTAATCTCCTTTGGGATTGGTTATGGCTGTGCTGTTTAGCTGGTCTCTCCTTGTTTTATGAGGTTGAAAGAAGAATTGTTTGGCAACCCTTGGATACAAGAAGGAAGAGTGAAGGAGAGGGTTAGCTGTAACCCCCTCAAGGCAATCTCCATCCATAGGTCTGGGTTTCCTCTCCAGGGACAGCTGCAGATTATGAACTTAAATAGGGACCTAGTTAACCAAACCAAAGAGAACCCTGGAGTTCAGCTTATCTCCTGATTACTTCATGGTCACGTCCATGTAGCTTTCTTGGCAACAATATGGAATTGGTTGGATCTTGCTTTTTTCTGACCTCATGTAAATGTGATGCAAATGCCATTTCTGCCCATCCCACAAGATCTGGTGGGCATGCTCCAGGTCCTTTCTATCAAACGATGACATCTGATGAGATCCCTATGATTCTATGATTTATGCACTGTTATTGTTATGATTGTGGCATGGCATTTGCATCTTATAGAAAGTATAGTGATGTCACGTGAGTTATGACATCATTGGCAAATTGTATGATGATGTCATGATGCCTGTGATGTCACACACGCATACATGTGGATGCCAATAGGTAGCATTTACATATGAGATGCCTTTTCACTTCCTGCCTATCCTCTAAAGCAGGGGCCCTTAATCCTGGGGGTCCATGGATAGATTTCAGGGGGTCCATGAATTTGGGTAGGAAAAAAAAATAACAATGTTTCATTCAATAATATATGGAGGTACCAAAGTAATTTATGGCCTCTAGACTTCAAAAAAATTGTTAACTTTAATAATTCCCAATGTCTAGAATTATTTTACCCTAAAAGGATATTATTATTGATTTAATGGCTTATTATATATTTGCTATTTTTTAACATATTGATCAACCCTGATTGCTCATTGGAAGGATTGATAACGAAGCTCAAGCTCAGATACTTTGGCCACCTAACACGAAGAGAGGACTCTTTGGACCCTGATGCTGGGAAAGACTGAAGGCGAAAGGAGAAGAGGACGGCAGAGGATGAGATGGTTAGATAGCACCACTGAAGCAATGAGCATGAAACTGAGCCAACTCAGGGAGGCAGTGAAGGACAGCAAGGCCTGGCGCGATATGGTTCATGGGGTCACGAAGAGTCGGACACGACTTAATGACTGAACACACACACACAACATGTTGATCACTGCATCTGAGCACAATTGGTTTCCTCTGTAATACAATCTATATCTATGCATGCTAGTGTATGCATTTAAATGCATTTTTTCTGAGGAGGGGTCTGTAGGTTTCGCCAGACTCTCAGAAGGGTCCCCAGGCCCAACATGTAAGAATTCCTCACAAAGGAAAGATACTGTCTCTCCCTTTGCAGTCAAGGACCAGTCAATGCAGCACCCCTTGGAATATTTCATGGCCTTTGCATGGAGAAATCAAGACAAAGAGCATAGGGAAGGGAAGAGAGAGGGAGCAGTGTGTAAGAAGAGAAGAAAGCCAACTTCTTGCTCAGCTCAACTAGCAATGCGCAGCTGGAATTAATTGGAGAGAATGTGCAGCAATGCGCCAGCAAGCAGGGAATGGCATGGAGCCCTGCCTTGTGGCTTGGAGACTTGAACAGGGCCCTGGCAGTACATAAACCTCCTTTTTGGCCTTGCCAAGGGGAAAAGAAATGCACTCCGTCTTTCTTTTGGCAAAATGAAGATTTAGGATGATTTCAGAATCTCTGTAGAGACTGGCCAAAACATCAGCTTCTTGGGTGCCAAGCTGCCCCTCCTCCTTGCTTCTCTGTGCTAAGGCCTTGGCTGAAAAAAGTAGCTCTCTGCCTTGAACAGAGCTCTTCCCTTATGGAGAAGAAATCAAGAGTACCAGTATAGGAAAGAGATCTTGGCAAGGGTATATATTAAAAGGTTCTTGGAATCACAATCAATCCCAGACTGAGGATGAGTCAGCAGTAGCTGCCAACTTGAAAATTTTGAATGCAGTTTTGGATGGCATCAATAGTGTGTGCTTTTCAAGTCTGGGGAAGTAATAGGTCCACTCTTTTTTGCATTGGCTAGACCCTATCCTGGGCACTGTGTCTAGTTTGGGACAACACACATTTTAAGGAAGATGCCAGCAGGGAAGAGGGTACTGATCTCCATGGTCTAATGTTCTGATTCAGTCTAAGGCCCTTAGCTCATTCATAACACCTACTTTGCATTACCAAATGTTGCAGATTGAATTGCCAAACATGGTTGAAAGTTGCTCCATCCTCAGCTTCTGGAGAGCTACCACTAGAGTGTAGATCTGGCTGGGCTAAAAGACCAGCAGACTGGCTTATACAATTCATTTCTTCCAACTCTAAAATCAATCCAGTCTTGCAGGTGATGCCTTTTTCCCGCTTTCTGATTTCAATGTATATTGTTTCACCAAACTTAGACCTGAACAAACTGACCTATATCAACATCACTTTAATTTAAATTCAATCATTAGTTTGTCCCTTCAGCATTCCATAACTGTCTGCAATTTTCATTAATGGAGATCTCCATGCAACAACTCCATAACAACTCCCTACTTATGGTCATTCATGCTTTCGTCATCTCCGGATTGGACGACTAAAATGTGCTCTACATGGGGCTGCCCTTGAAGAGTATTCAGAAGCTTCAGCTGGCACAAAATGGGGCCGTGCAGGCAGTTATGGGTGCCAGTTGTTCAGCACATGGGACACCCCTGCTTCATGAGCTGCATTGGATATTAGTATGCTTCTGGGTATAATGCAAGGTGCTGGTGGTCACCTTTAAAGCCCTTCATGGCTTGGGGAAGGGTACTTATGGGACCATCTTTCCTCAGTGCTTTCATCTGTTCTGTTAGATCCAGCAGGAGAGGTATGCTCTGGGTCCTGTCTGTGAGAAAGTGCCACCTGCCATCAGACCCAGGAAGAGGGCCTTTTCTGCCATGGCACCTGCCCTTTGGAACATCACCCCCTGAGATCAGATCTGCCCTGGTCCTCCTGGCCTTTTACAAGGGATTAAAATCTTGGTTCTGCCGTCAAGCCTGGGGACCTGACAGTGTGGGTGAGCGCACTTCCTGGTTATATTGATTGTGGAATGCTGTGAGTCTCTTGGCTGCTATTTTTATATTATTTGTGTTTATAATTATTCATTGTGTTTTTATTTTGTTTTTGTCCTGTTTTGTTAGCCACCCAGAGTCATGTATATGAGATGAGTGGCCATATAAATTTAATAAATACATAAATAAAAGAAGGTAAGTCAATACAATCATTGCAAATCTACTAATATAACTCACAATTTCATTTTTTATCTTATTTTTTGCAATACAATGGGAGACTCTGTGAGTTTGTAGCAGAGGCCAAAGGCTGCAGAGAGAAATATTTAAGTAGAAGGAGATGCTGCATTTGAACATTACCAGTCCTACACTGAGTGTATTGGATCAGGGAAAGGAACATTTTCCATGACACTGTCTAAGGATTTCAGCAGGCTGTGATATGTTGTGGTGAATGGGTGGAATTTTCACACATTATGTGTTGCAGTGGCAGATGTGGAGTTTTCAGAATATACTTTTCTAGGTATGTTAGAAGAATCATCATGAATTTTCTTTGCACTCATTGAGATTTTAATTTTTTTCTTTGCTTACTACATGCATAGTCTATTGTTGCACTCTCTCCTTCATTGTTTTTCCCATAGAAGTGAACCTGTGCTGTGAGTGGGGAAGCACAGATTCAAGTCAACTCTCATTCTTGGAAGATCACTTGGTGACTTTAGGCCAGTTGTTCTCTCACTCAGCCCAACCCACCTTACAGGGCTGTGGTGGTGGTGAAAAATGGGAGCAGAAAGTGCTACATGCAACCTTTTGAGCTCTTGGAGGCAAGCTGAGACATACATCTACCAAACAAAAAATATCAACTATCTTAGGAGCACCCAAAGTCACCCAGTAAGTTTCCATGACAAAAGATGGACTTAAACTTGCTTTCCTCTACTCCTGATTCAACACACTAACCATTACATCAAAATAGGGTCTCTGTAACGTGGTGGCTTGCTGTTGAACTTTGGTGACACAATCACAATCCGATGAAATGAGCTGCAGCTTCTGAAAGCTTCTACCTTTTAATAAAATGTGTTACAGTACTCAGAAAAGGTGCTACCAGATTTCCTCTGATTCTTGGCCACTGTAGACTAACACAGCTGTCCCCCAACAAATGCACAGAGGCAATACTTGGAAAAAGCTTAAAAATCCTTCTTCCGTAAAGCCACAGCCTCTAATGATTGCATCCTCAAGCAGCCATCCTTTACAAACAGCTCCTTTGCAAAATTTGGGAAGCCACCAAGTGAAGGAGGCATTGTCTCCGCTCCTTCTCTTCTGTTCAGTCAGTACATTAGATCCTTTCAAATCCTACTTAATAAAAATAAGATTAGGAAAACTAGGGCAGTTGAATTAGGTGTACATGTTGGCATTGATCTGATTACATCAGGTTACTTTCGACCTTCCTTCATTCGGTAAAATGCACTGGGATGGAAAATGAGATCATTAGGTTGTGTCAGGAGGCAAGAAGTGTGTGTGTGCAGGAGAGGGGAGAACCTCAATAATAACCATTAGGCAGCCTACTGTAGAAAGTAATTTTGGTTGAAATTGACTGGAAATATTGATTGCTCGTCAATCTCTCCAACAAGTGACAGGGCCAGTAGTCCATTTAACTATGCTCCTTTAGATGAGGGAAAATGCCACCATGCTTTCAGGAAGCTGTTGGTGGAACTTGCAGGAGCACCATGTAGAGACCTGTTAGCATTTTTGACTGATGGCAAAAGAATAGGGCTTATTGAGAGGAGATACAGACCCTTTGGGCAAAGGGGAAGATACTTTTGGGCACCCTGAACAGACCTGGTAGGGATGAGCAACTTTTTGATGGCTCAGTCTCATGGCATGGTAGGTGGCAAGGAAGTGGTGCCAACTTGGTGAGGCCAATCCATCCCCATGATTGGGACCAAGAGTTTATCAATATGATTTGTGGGGATTCATCTGAAAGAATGAATCTGTGTTAAGCTGATTTACAGTTTACACTAGATTTCCCATTCATTGTTGGGAAATTAACATAGTCTGGTGCTATTAGGAGCATTCA
This sequence comes from Python bivittatus, assembly GCF_059951505.1. Taxonomy (NCBI): domain Eukaryota; kingdom Metazoa; phylum Chordata; class Lepidosauria; order Squamata; family Pythonidae; genus Python; species Python bivittatus. Next base: position 18,020,248 of record NW_028277097.1, read on the forward strand.
GGAGTGGCCAAATAACTTAATAAGTAAATAAGGGCTGCAAGAGGTTTTGTGGCTGTAGGTTGCCCACCCTTACTCTACAGCATTGACATTTGATTCCTGCAGATCAGCTATCCTATCTCCATCTAGCTGTGACCTTCAGAAAGACATTCTTCCCTCTCATTTTTCTTGATGCTGTAGCAGTATATTTCCATCCAACTGTATTACTTTTTGTGTCTTCTGTACTGGGGCACAATGAATTAAGCCTATCCCATATTTGTGACCAAAAGACTCAGCTTTTTCTTTCAAATCTTCACCTTGACTCCCAAATCTTCATTTCTCAGAAGAGATAAACTCAACAGAGGTCCATAGAAGAAACTAATGGGCATGTCATGGCTATCTTCCATTCAAAAAAAATTGCAGAAATGACTCTTGCTCTCTGCCAGGGTTATGAGCAGCAAAACATTCTGAGGTTGAAATATCCTGATTATAAAACATCCCTCTCCAAAATCGCTTAGAGTGTTTTGACCTTGGTGTGGCCTGTTCTAATTTCTGTTCACAGTTGGGATGACTGAAGAATTCTGCTTTGGGATGGGACATTTTGCACATCTCTAGCTGGGAAATATTTGGAATGCCTAGATTCCTAATTTTCTTCCAACTTCCCACAGCAATCATGACACACCCTTTCAAAATTTTCAACCTAGATTTCTGATGAGAAAAGTCCGTGGAATAAGACACAACCATCATGAATGTTTCAGCCTCTATCCAGATTAGCAGGAACATCCAGAGGGTGTGATAGAATGTATCTACGAAGAGGAGGGTCATATGTTGGATAGAAGCAAAGATCAAGGCTATCAGGGAGGAGGGGTGCATTCCAGGAAGGGAAAGGAGACAAGAGACAACACAATCCACAGGGGGAGCGTGGGAAGCATAAGGAGTTCAGGATAGCCACTCCCTAGAATCTCCCAGGGTATATCCACTAGTTGCTGCTGTATAGATTTAGTCTGGCAAGATTCTGTCTATACGGTGTAAGCAAATAAAGGAACTGAACTCAACAGGGTTGTTTCACCACTGTTCTTGGGCTGGGCCTGACAGGGGGTATAAAAAAGTCAACATAATGGCTGAAGCCATAACCCTGAAGCCCTGACCCTTTTTTACATGCATCACACATGCAAAATGTGTAAAAAAGAGGGGGAGCTTCAACTGCATGGATGCAGCTGCCATCTTGATTTTTTTCACACACACACACACACACACACACACACACACAACCCTATGGATGTGGCTGCAGATTAGGCATATGAAACCAAAATAGATATACACGTTCTCTTGTGCTTTATCTTTTTGAACTCATCAATTATAGTTGATGTTCATACTACACCCTTAACCTGGTTTGTGCAATACATCAAACAGGCTTGGGTTCACACCACACACTAAGCCATGCAAAATTAGCCAAGGTTGACACTAAGGAAGGATGTCACCTGCTGTGCCTTAATGGATCTGGTGAAGAAGGTTGTGTGGACAGAAACCACCATCAATGGCCTAGGTCCTGTCTCTTGATCGCAGGACAAAAATATCCCCTCCAAATTATTCATTAACAATAAAATTCTTCATCCCGGTGAGACTAATTTGGAAGTAAACCCAATTAATTGGAATTCCATTTATTTGTAAGTTGGCAAACCTAGGATCCCAGTCTCAATCAAGAAAGCCCTCTATAAAAGCTCTATTTAGTATAGGAAGTTAATTATAATATGCATCTATTTATTCATTGAAGGTTTTTCTAGTATTTTTAACCTATATAGATTCAGAAATAGCTTGCAAACATTTTTTTAAAATAAAAAGAAATCACATTTAATATAAATCACCTTATGCACAAAATCAGAATTGTCGATTCTGTCTTCTGAAATATGGATACATACGCTATCTTCAGACCAGAGTCTGGAGCAAAGCTAGCTGAACTTTTCCTGGGAAAAGAATTCAACATTTTTCAAGCAACTTCCAAGTATCTGTCTTATCTTAGATCACCACAGCTCTATTAGAAGACGAATGAAACATAAGACTTCCATTAACAATCTCTGCATATGGGAACAGCTTCAGTTTGAAGCTATGGAATTAAGAAGCTTGAGAAAGGCATTTCTATGAGAAGACAACTGAATTCTCACAGAAAACTCTTAAATTATCACCTTAAATTGCAGTTCTTAAGGTTTTCTTGGGAAATCAAACAGCAGTTGATCTATTGCCTACTGTCTTAGGTCTGCAATATAAACATGTTCTCTAGGTAAATCCAGCCACCACCCAGAAAATGAAAAGGGCAGGACCTAGAGTTCTTCTGGATTCTTCATTGCATTAGTTCAGCAAATGTAAAAGCTGCGACTATCTATTGAAATATTTGAGTCACTCATTTTTAATACTTTTTATTGCTTTCCCACAAAGATCACCAAGGCAATGCGCAACAAATCTATGAGAACAAACCCATAATGGCTTCATAAAAACATTAAACCTGCAATAAAACCAACCTAAAAAGGGTTTTAAAAATGACGACTAGATGTATCCTACAAGAGAGAGAGCATACTATTCCACCACTTAGTCGGTCAAAAATTAATGCTGGTAGGAGTTGCCTACAACTATACCTTGTTAGAGGTGTCTGCAGTGGTGAGGGGAGGAGGTCAAAAAGGTGTGTTAAAATAGGTGCCATAACCATGTAATTAAAGCCCCACCTAGCGTGTAAAAAGGGGGCAGGGCTTCAATCACATGGTTGTGGCACCCATCTTGACTTTTTGGACATACCTCCTCCTATGGATACCCCTGATACCCCCCTATCTCAGCTCAGGTTGCTGTATTGCGGTTTGAAGATTGGGAATAGAGCTGGACACAAATAACCTTTTAAAACTCTCCAACAGTTATGTGGGTACAGAAATTGGGTGGATAATTTCTTTGAGTTTCTCTGGGGGAAGAAGAAATTCTCTCACAATTTTGCATGGTCTGGGCTCCTTCTTTGCAATGACCATACTGTTTGATTGATTATGTGCTATCAAATTGGTATCTCTCTCATTGACCACATAGATAGAGCTTCTCCATGATGATCTGTGCCTAAATTGGTCCTTCAGGTCTTCCAATGGTGCCCCCATCACAACTGTAATTGAGTCCATCCATCTTGCTGCTGGTCATCCTCTTCTTCTCTTTCCTTCCACCTTTCCCAGCATTATAGAATTCAGTGACATTAGTGCCATTATCAGGAAAAGCCACTGCAGGAATTCCCCCATGGTATCTTCTCTTGAGATTTAATGGAAGCAAGAGAAGGCAGGGAGGCTGTCAATCACTGGAAGTATACATTGAAAGGACACTCATCCCATCACCCAATCGATGAAAGAACATTCCGCTTGGCCCATGAGAATTTCTTTGAAATAATCTTCTCCTCTGAAGGAAATGTGAAATGCAAAATCTTTTTTATTTCATAGAATGAGAACAGAAATCAGAATTTCTCTGCAAGACAATGTTATGGAATAGAAACTTCCGGCACCTGTCCCCAAATAAACTTGAACAGTTTAGGATGCTTTACAAAAAGACAAGCAATGGAGACTTCATTTGATCAGGGGTTACCACAGATTCCCTTCTCCAGCTTCTCAACATCTTCTCTGAAAGGCCCACCTCTCCTTGTAGGTGTTTTTTCTTTCTGAAAAAACTTTCTGAACTCTAGTTGCTCAGGGATTTTTCATTTTGAAAGTTGTATGTTCTGTTGAAATTAGCTTTCAGATCATGGTGTTTGGTCCGTCATAGAGATATTTCTTCCTCTTCATTAAAAAAAGAAAATGTTGCAGAGCCTGAAGCCAAAAGAAATTGATGCTCAGGCAAGTTTCCTGCACAGAATAAGAGGGAACACCCACGTTGAGGTGATTGCTAGAATCTATGTAATCCTTCCACCAAGTTTTATCTCCCAGAATGTTTCTCCAAGATGATGAATTAAAGTTGTAAATCTCAAATGTCCAACACGATGTTGCAGTACCAGGACTAGCAGACCCATCATCACTTCTCCATGTCCTTGCTCATCTGCTTGACATCCATTCATTTCAGTGACAAGTTTGTGGATGGAGTGGAGTGCTCTTGTACTTATTTTGTGACAAGACAGCCATCTTCTCGTCTTCCACTGTATGAATGTCCTACCTTCCATGTCACAATCCTTTCTCCTGCAGCCGAATGCCTCCCTGCTTTCCATACTTCCATTAAATTCCAAGGAAATACAACAACAGGAAGAACCTTCTCCTATGGTCTTTTTCCAGATGGGAAAATTCCAGATGGGGCCGCCAAGGACATTTTTGAATGATGACACGATCCTCTGTCATCACCCAAAATAAAGCCAGCTCAAAAACAAGAGCACCCTGAGAATAAGATAGAAAAACAGAAGTCTGTTTCAGAGTGGAAGAAACCTTCTGAACCAGAATACAGGACCATGTTACCTGAAATACCTTCATATAAAACATCATGTTCTGTTACCAATACTATGACGTGTTACTCAAGCAGGAAAAACACAAGGCTTTTTTAAAGAGGAGATGGTGCCTTCTGGGAGCCATTGAGATGTTTAAATTCTACTTTGACAATAAATCTATCTACATGGTTGCTAAGAGTCAACAGTGACTTGATGGCACATAATTAATAATTCTAGGAATGGAGAATCCTCACAATGCCTGAGAACAGCAGGATGTACATGGCATTCTTCCCATCTCTGCCTTCCAAACTCATGACTCGCTATCCACCTGAAGAAATGCTGTGGCGATGCTCGGTTAAGGACTTCTCCCAGTAAGAAGAGGTGACTCAGTGAAGGATCCAACAGGCGAGTGAGCATTCTGGGGCATTTGCAAAAGAGACTAGAAGTACCCAAGACTTCCCTTCATGATAGGGATATAGTTCACAAAATTCATCATGCCATAGATATAGTTCATGTTGTTCTAGATATAATTTACAATAGATGATGCTATAACAAATATGGTCACTTCCTGCTCCTCCAATCCATGCTATGGTTTAATACTGACACTAATAATGATATAATGTGACATTTTAAACCTCTTAAATAGATCAATTCATGAGAGTTGACCAAAGAGCTTTCTTGCCCCACTTTTAAAAAAGGATTGATTTAGCTGTTGGCCAAAAAGAAATTCAACATTCTTCAGTTGCAGATCAGGGGTATATTTAACTTTTTTTTTTGGCTGCTCCCATGTAAAAGATACACCTGGCTCTTCAGATGGATCGATTGATTGATTTTCTATGCTGCTGTTCCTCCCATAGGAGCTCAGAGCAGTTTACAGAAGATGGGAAGGACAGATGTAAAAGATAGGGCCTCCAATTTGAAGGGGAAATTGTGATTCAGAGCAGAGGGGACGAACCTGTAGCATCTGGCTGTGAGCAAACTTTTATTTTCCCAGATTTGCGCAGCAGTTGCTTTAAGGAGCTGAAGACCAGGAACAGATCAGCTGTCCTAAACCATCTCTTGCCTCCTTTGCCTTTCACATGGGAAGCACTGGGCGGCCCTGTTAAATATAACTATCACAAGAAAACCCACAAGGTTTAGAAACAATAAATACAAATATTAAAAAAAGGAAAGGAACCCCCCCCCTCCAAAAAATATATTTGTGGGATTTGTTGTCCCATAAATGCCTGGGGAAATGGGCTTTCAGACTGCTGTCTGAAAGAAGACAATACGAAAGGCAGCTGAACATCTCTTGGGGGAGAACTGTGTAACTGGAGCGTTGTTCCGGAGAAGCCTCTGCTTGTAGAGTCATATTCTCAGAGAAGAACAGAAACAAGGTTGATCGCAGCTGATCACAATTCATAAGTTGGATCTTTGAAGCTATTTAGGGCTTTAGAAACAAGTGTCAGCACCTTCAGTTGGGGCTGGTAGGTCAACTGTTGGCAGATGTTCAGGGACAATGTAAAGTGGCCCCATAACTCACCCATTTTAACAATCAGACTGCTGTGCATTGCCCTTGAACCTTGTCCAAGAAAGAAATATTCTCAGCTGGATGGTAGTTGTCCAAAACCTCAGAGCAAGAACTTAGATCAACGTTCTAAGCCCTAAGTATCACAAGCAACGTGCCCACTTTCTCAGGTTGCAATAACTGAAAGGGATCCCATAACTTTTAACCAGATGGCACCTCCATAAATCCAAAGAGAGCTGCAAGAAAGGTGGTGTCTAAGTTGGAACAAATGTGACCAACCTTCCCTTCAAAATGCATTGCAAGCCTATTGGTATTGAATGACCAGCCATATCTGTTTCAGGAGTAGCCCTAAGCAGACTGACTACCATCCCAGAAAACCTTGTTGGAAACTCCATTGAGGATGCAATGATGGTGGAGGAGTAAGCTGTCTTTGGTGATACCACTGCCATGTTCCAGGCACAACTGTGTTCTCTTTCCTGTTGAGTTCCCATGAAATTGGTATGTTTGCTGCCTTGAGTTGTATATGGAAAAAAAAGTGGGATAAAAATCTAAAAAAAAAAAAAAATTCACCCCAAGCACCTGTCTACATGTTTGCTTCAATGCCTCAAGATGCTCAATAAAGTAAAAGGCATTCTAGTTCTCACTAGTCATCATGATCCCCCCTGAGATCAACAGAACTGCTTCCTATTGCACCTGGAAACTTCTCCAGATCATTTTGGAATCCCTTAAGTTCCTTTTGGCTCTTCAGGTGGGCACAGCATCTTAAATGGTTCTCCTCCTGTGCAGGTGAGGTCAGGTACAGGCAGCTGAAATCTCAACAGAAAGTGATTTGACCATGAAAATCAAATGATTTGCACCCATTCACCAACCAATGGTTCACAGCCAACTCATCAATGTGCCTTTCAATATGCATATAAAATTCTGAGATAGCCCTTTGGTGGCCATGTAGCTCTGAAGTCCTGAGTCTGTTCCAAATACTAGAGTGGTGTTGGTCAACCTTGGGAACTTTCAGATGTGTGGACTTCAACTCCCAGAATTCCCCAGCCAGCCATGCTGGGTGTTGAGTCTATACATCTGAAAGTTCCCAAGGTTGACCAACACTGTACTACATAGCTAAGAAAAGCATCTGCATCTTTAATAACCAGCAATCATTCTAAACTCAGGTTCACAGCCTTGAATGCAAGGCTATACTAAGGCAAGCAATAGGACAAGCCCAAACCACATGAGTTAACATTCCAACTCCTAAACTCCATCTCCAACAGCAAGAAAACCATAACCAACCCCTATTAAACATTTCTTAGCCTTGAAGTTCCCAGTGAAGTCTTTCTTGCCCCTCCTTCATTAGAAACCTTCAATGGGATGACTGGTCCAATTCTGCAAGCCCTATCTCTATGAATTTTAGCCGATCGCATATAATTTTCCACCCAAAAACCCTTGTAATGAGGCAATGTTCAAAGCCAGTGACTTCTGCAAAGAGGCATTAGGAGAAAATTGTATCTAAGACTCAGCCAATAAAGGAATCACTGGGGATTCCTGTATCTCATACTAGGTAGTCAAGAACAGACAAAGGATAATGATTCTTAACAAGTAACAGATTATTACTTTTCTGGAATCATAACTGTATTTTTAATGGCAGCACAATGGGTAGAAATTCAATAGGCAGAGTTTTCCCCATTAATGCATCCCATTCATATGAGAGCTAATGAGCTTTAATGTCTTGTAATTTACTGGTTTTTTATTGGTATTTATTAAGTTGTATGGTGGCATTTTATTACTCTGTAAGCTGCCTTGTGGGTCTTATTTTGGACTAAATGGCAGAGTAGAAGTAAAATCGGTTATTTAACAGCTGGGATGAGGAAGGAGCGAAGCAGGGGTCTGATTTCTGTCTGTGTCAGGATAAAGTTGTCCTTTCCAACTTATTGTCCTCCAAGTGATGGCTGGGAATCATAGGAGCTGTAATCTGAACACAACTTAAGGGGGAATCTCGGCCCAGCAGTCCTGGCCTGAAGATGAAAACAGAGAATGAGGGAAGGAAACATGGATAGGGGGCCAAATTGAAGACGCAGAGAGATTTCAACCTGACTGCAGCAGATACTGCAGTCTTTCTTCTACCTCATCTTTCTTCTGGATGTCATTCATTTTCCTGCAGCTAACACAGAAGAAGTTCCTAGTTGGCCACGTTCCACAGGGGACCTGCTGGAGAAGGGCGACGATTCACCAAGTCCCACCCCCGTTTCTAGCCCCAGCCATTCAGGGGCATGCTAAGCATTGCACAAAAGGACCAACCCTCCTAAATCATTTGCCCTCCAAGAAGAGATATGTTAGGGTAGACTACCTCTAAGTATGGAGGTTCCACTTCAGGCTGGATTGATCTTTCAGAGATTTGTTCTGTGCTGCTTTAAAGCCATCTAAGGTAACGTCCCTTGCCAGATCTCATGGCTGGAGCTTCTGAGAAAAAGCATATTCTTTTGTCTTTCCTAAGCCCACTTACTGAAATTTCCAAAGACAGCCTACCAAATGTTATCTCTACTTATTGCTGAAGGACACAACCCCTAATACGTGAGCATAAATAGTGAGATTCTGTTCTGAGGTCACAGAAAAGCACCAGTGCCTTTTGGACAAAACCCCCCAAATAGGCTTAGAAAGACAATATTTACATTTTATATACGTTTTATCTTATTTTAATACTGTGTGCCACAAAATTCTTTACCTTGTTTACCCTATTTCTTCTTACTTCTTTAAATAAAGTAGGCAAATTTTATAACTAATAAGTCTTAGAGGTTTAGTTATTTAGATTAGCTTTATAGGTCCTGTGTCTATAATATTCATGCGATGTTAAATTTACTGATTTACATACTTATGGATGCATGGGTGTTTTATTACGTTTTATTGTATCTATTTTAAAATTCTTTCTTTCTCCTGGTCATTGAGCGTAAGAAAGCATTCATTCATTCATTCATTCATTCATTCATTCATTCATTCATTTTTTCTTTTCTTTTCTGGCCTTCATTAATGGGAAAGTTTTCTTTGAGTTGAATTTGGCTCCAGGGGACCTCTCAGATACAGCCATGTAGCTCAGCTGATAAGCAGGAGAGAAAAGCTTTACCCCCATCTTCTGCTATGGTGTTCCATAGCCGTGAGATTTCATGGTAGTCTCCCATCCAACAAGGAACCAGGCCAGACTGATGTTTTTCAAGATCACTCAGGGTTGGCCCTGCACTGCCACCTAGAGATGGAGAAAAATACTGCATTTTTGCAGAGCCGAAGACAGAGCAGAAATGATTTTGGTTGTTAACACTTTTTCTTCATTTGCAGTGTGTTTCACAATTGGGGAGCAGGGTTTGCTGCAGGTGTTTGACAAAACCAATGAGTTTTGTAACTTTTGGGATACACAGCCCTTTCCCCTTTATTAATAGCCTGCTTGCACCCTGACACAGTAGTCGGTTACACTTCTATTTAGCTTACATGCCTCTGATACTGGAAAAGCAGCAATAAAAGTCAATAAAAATGCAACAGCACCATGTCAGTCGAAGGCAATGTAGCAATTGCTTTTGAGCGAATAATTGGGAAACTGGGCTGAAGACTCAATTGTAGCGTGTTGCAATTGATTAAAGATACGAATCAGAAAATTATAGGGACTCTTTTTGTTTTAGTTATTACCAGTTCCTTAATTTATGGAAGAATTACTTCGATCCTATCTCAGGCACTGGAAACTGGATGGAAAGATACTGCCTTGCGACCTGTTTATTATTCATACAGGAAGCCCAGATCTCCATCAATAATTCCGTGGGTCATTTTATTCACATTCTCTGGTCTGTACACAAAAGATCACCATTTGCTCCAGAGATGCAAACAGTGGCTATTCCCATTCCAGATCTGCCACAACTGGGTGACACTCTCAATCCCACCAGGCTGTTTTACACAGATGAACATACTTCTCCACTTGGGCTTTTTGCAATCCAGGAAGGTAGCAAACTCCAGTGTGTGTGCGTGTGTGAGTGGGTGTTTATGTTAATCCTCCAAAGTATAGGCGCACAGCCTCTTTCCCACCAGACTCTTGGGCCTTTGAGTAACATCCAGAGGGTTGCACACCAACATGTAGGTGGATCCATTTATTAATTGGGTCTTTCAGGGGCTAGATTAGAATGAAACCAGCATGGTTTGGACAACCGACAGAAGAAAACTATTTAACAAACGTGAAAATCAACGTGCATGATTTAAATCAGGGTTTTTTGGACTATGTGTCATGGAAACTTGGTGTAGAAGAGTACAGAGATAGTCTTGAAGAAAATACATGGTAGACTGTATTACAAAAACATCAGCTTTGCCCAGAAAGGCAGGAAGGGTGAGGAAGAAACTCAAGAATACCTAACCTTAATTCCGGCTTTCACAATTCTTTATATAGACTGCACCAATAAGATAAAGTTCTAGTATTTGGAGCGTATCTATTTCCTGATCTAGTCTACTTTGAAGGGCACACATCTAGGGTTTCACAAGAACTTGATGAGTTTCCATGAGAAACTAAGGTTTTAAAAAAAGTTTCCCCCAAATGCAGCCCATTTTCTATCACTAGAGCTTTGTGTCTTGATCAGGGTTCTGGGAATTTTTGTTTAATTTAACAGGTTATATGGGTGGAAAGTGTTTGAAAACAAGTGATCTAAATCATTCTAGCTTGTACAAGCTAAAATACCATTTTGTGCAAATATTTTGTATCCCGCTTTTTGGTCAGTCAAATGTTTCTTTGGCTTTTTAGGAGGCACAGCATAGAATAATAATTGATAAATTAGAATTTCTAGTCTCAAATCAAAGGCCTGCAAGAACAAAGCCTTAAGAAAGAAAGAAAGAAAGAAAGAAAGAAAGAAAGAAAGAAAGAAAGAAAGAAAGAAAGAAAGAAAGAAATTCAATACTAAGAATACAGAATTTAGCTGTGCATGTTTATTCATCTTCAGGGTGAGAGAAACCCAGAAATACACCAATATTTTTATCCCAAGCTTCTGCTGAATACCATATAGAATTAATCCAAAGCAGTTCATTAAGGTACATTAAGACAAAGCAGCAGACACAGATTTGCCAAAAAGCTTATTTGATTTTATTATAATTTCATTAACAGTACATTTGATTAATAAAAAACAGTTATTAGTGCAATCCTCATGAGATCCTAGATTGCCCAGAGCCATTAAGGGAGTGAGTGACATATAAATGTTCTAAATAACAATGACATCCCATAATACTATTTTCTTTTGGAGTAAGTAACAGTGGGGAAAAAAGAAATAGTAAGTGAAAAATATGAAATAAGAAAAAGAAAAGCAAAAGTAGCTAAAAGTAGCTCATAAGCATACTATTCCCATTAAATGTCTCCATACTTTCTATGCTTATAAACTTCTCTTTTCTTTTTGCAGGTAAGTACCTTGAAAAAGAAATAAATGAAGCTAGATAATGTAACCAAGTGGGAATACATGAAATGTTTTTAAAAAGCAATTTATACATCCTCTTCATGCTATTTCCTTTTGGGATAAGCAGCATTATGCAAAGGACGGAGAAAAATAAAGCAATTAAACAGAGACGTTAAAGCTATGAGATAAGAAAATGAAAAGGATATTAGCCTAATCCAGTTTTTGGAGTCCTTGATGTTCTCTGAGCTTGGTTGTTTGCTTGTAGACATATCATTACCCAACTAGGTAACATCATCAGTGTGAGGGAGTGTGGGGTTTGTTCCCTGTTTATATACAGTAGCTTGCCCTGCCAGCATTGTTAGGGGTGTTCCTCTGATTTGTTGGTATGTCTGTCCATCAAACTGAAAGTAAGTAGTGAGGCAATGAGGTAGTGAGGTAATGAGACCTGTAATACATCGGCTAGAAACTATAGCGCTCCCACATATACAACCAAAAGTATTGATCCGGTATGTAGACGACACCTTCGTCATAATAAAAAAGGAACTAGAGGAGACACATGAAACAATCAACAACACCTTCAAAGGAATAACATTCACAAGGGAAGAAGAAAACAACAACATACTACTCTTCCTGGATATCCTCATCAGCAGAGGAAACAACAGCAAATTAGAAATGCAAGTCTATCAAAAAACAACCCACACTAATCAAACGCTCCATTACCAAAGTAACAACCCAATCTCCCACAAGAGGAACTGTGTAAGAACATTATTCAAACGAGCACAAACACACTGCAGCAACCCGGAACACCAGAAAAAGGAAACAGACCACCATCTTCCAACAGAATGGATATCCACGCAACTTTATCAAAAGTGCCTGACCACCCAACCTACTACAGCATGACCAAAACAAGCTATGAAAAGGATAACACTACCACACATCAAAAACATCTCAGAAGCAACCGACAGATTATTACAACCACATGGCATCACTGTAGCAGACAAACCAACTAAAGCCCTCCAAAACATCTTAAGCAAACCAAAAGACCCAGTAGCCCAAGAAGAAAAAACAGGAATCATCTACAACATACAGTGTAAGGACTATAACAGCCACTATGTAGGACAGACAGGCAGAAGGTTTGCAGGGCACATCCATGAACACCATCTAGCAGTCAGAAGACATGATGAAAACTCCCTAGCCTCACACCACATGGGCAGACTTAACCATAGTTTCAACTGGGAAACTGTGAGCATCCTAGACCAAGCTAAATCCAAAAACATTAGGGAATTCCTGGAAGCGTGGCATTTCGACAAATCAGCCATCAATAGACACATAGAAATAAACCATATTTACACACCATTCAAAAGAGACTATATAAAAGCTAAGAAGGAAACAAAAAGACCAGAACACATCCTGTCCAGCAGCCAACACCCAGATAAGTAAGGATTAACACCAGAGAAAACAATAAAGCAGAAAACAATATTCTAATCAAGGGACTACCAAGGAGAAACCACACCCCCACCAACACTAGCAGGGCGAGCTACTGTATATAAGCAGGGAGCAAACCCCGCACTCATTAGCACTGATGATGTCACCTAGTTGGGTAATGAAATGTCTGCAAGCTCTTATAGACAACCTTTGGATTTTGTTGGACAAACATCTTTTATTTTTCCTGCAAGAGACTGCGTATGATCACTCCCTTTTTGTTCATTGTCACTTCTTATAAACTTTCAATCAAAATTCTGCCAAATACTCTCCCAGGAATGCTTAACAGACTAACCCAATCCATGGAAAAAGATGGTATTGTGCTGTTACCTTATTATAGGGAAAGAATAACTGCTTTCTTCTGATCATCAGGTACAGATATAGTCTTCACACACTCATTAAGTGAGTTGCCTAACCACATCCATATTCTAATATTTGTTCAGTTATACCATCTACGCCTGCAGCCTTATCATTTTTCAACATTCTCACAGCATTTATGACTTCCTTTTTAATCTATTTTTCCCTCTTGGGCACTAGGATAGCATTCATTTCAATGCACTTCTTTGACCTATCATTATCACGCCCATATGTATCTCTAAAGTACTCTTTCCTTCATTTAAGTTTCATCCTAAATCATTTTATCATTTTTATTTTCAACCCCACTCAGTCTGCTGGAGGCTCCTTGTTTAACCCTCTTCGCCCACTTTCAAAACATTCTTTTTTAATTTCCATCCAAATGACTGCATTTTCTTTGTCCTTAATCTGAACTATTATTTACTTTCTTTGCAACTGTTTTTTCTCTTTGCATAACATTATGCAATATTTTTCTCAACAATTGTTTTCTTACATGTTTTTGGTCATATCCACAGCTTTCTGTCACTTCATCATTCCCCAAAACATTTTTTTTTAACTTTCATTAGCATAACTCCAAACTCTTCTCTGGCACCCTGTCACATAATTATATTCATATACTTCCAAACAGCCCCCACCTCATTTTTCCTTAAGTCCATTTTCTATTCATTTTCTTGGGAGATTAATCTGTCTTCTAATACTTCTTCTTACAAGAATTATTTTTCTCTTCCTGTAATCATTTTACTTTCACTTCTTTTCTTTTCATTTTTTTCCCAAGAAGCACACTTGAGTCTAGCAAAAAATTGGTCTCTTCCACATATAGAACCTCTCTTCATCCTCGTATCATTCACTAATTCTCAGTCTTATATCACAGTGATATCAATCATACTTTCAGATTTATATTCCTCCTTTTGCTGTGTGTGCGTATACACATACTTGTGCTAATCCATATAATCAAAGCCAGCATTGCTGTCATTCTTACTTGGCTCTCTGAATGGCTTGATCAGTTTTCAGTACTCTCTTATCTTTTCCTAGCCCTCCATTCATGTCACTTAGCAAAATCATATTAATTCCTATTGATTTGTATTCATTCAGAATATTATGCAGTTTTCCCAATGGTCTTCTCTGGTTCTTCCATTATCAACACTCACCAGAGCATAACTATCACTAGCCTATGGATTCCTACATTCAAATCCTTCCATGGCAACCTAGATGACACCAATTCATTCATTTAGCCCTTTCACTCATAATTAAACCTATACCTTGACTTTCCTTTTAGGTGTTCATCAGCTTTACTCCACTAGACCAGACCTCCTTCATTCAAGTCTGTTGCATTCTTTCCCTTTCTCTTAGTTTCACAGACACACACCACATTCCTATTCCTTCATTTTATCTATTAATTCATGCTCTTTCCCATTTACTCCTCCTACATTCCAAGTTGCAATCTTCCATATGCCATGGTTGTCCGAAGATGGACACATGGGTGTTGACCTCCATTATCTATCATGGCTTTGGTCAATCAAAGCTTTCATGTAATGCTTTTTAGTCAGCTAGAGAAGGTATAGGCCAGGTTACCAGCTCCAGTTGTATTGTGCTACATGGAGCATTCCACAATAATGATAAGGGCAGAATATTAGGCAGTTGGGCACATTTTGGCCAGTCTGCCACAAGCGTACCTAAGCCCAGTTTTATCCCAAACATGCATAAGTTATTCCATGTATCATGATCTCTATTCTAGAAACCATCTCTCAAACCAACATACTGTTGTCTGATTCATAGCAACTAGAAGGAGATGCAATATATTAACTCCCATTCAGGATGCGCAAAATTAATTTTGAAAATGTGTCTTCTGGTGCTATAGAAGACTTACAAATGTTGAAGCCTCCATAGATTAGGATCTAATTTCTCCAAGTCTATTAAGTTATCCTAAGCATTACTCTTAAGTATTTGTAGACTTGATTATGGGAGAGTGGATGGGTGGATTTTAAACAATGAGACCAGATAGAAACTGCAGGTACAAAGCATGCAATCAAAATAAAGCCTGCATAAAACATGGGACAGAAAAGAAATCAGTTGGGAACACTTATCTCCACCAACCGCAGTAGCTGGCCTCATGCAGGTTCTGGATCATGCGCCTTTGTTCTTGATTTTTCTTTTAACACCAAACCAAACAGAATTCCCTGTTTCATTGTCAGGGATGACTTTACTAGAAAGAGCAAAGAGACAAATAGAGCCTCAAGGGGCATTTTAAACCACCAGTCCAGTTCATTGGTACAAGGGGGAATGGACAGGAGAGCAGAGAAGATTAGGTTCTCCGTACACATTCTAGGAAGAGTCACACAGTAGAAAAAGGCAAAGGAGCCTTCGGGCCAGTGTGCACATCAAAGCTTCTTGAAGGAGTCCACTTTCGGATACACCACAGGGTGGCTAAGATGCTCAAGGAAGTTGGCAGGAAGGGAGTGTGAAAGCAGTAACAGCTAGCAGGAATAGAAGAAAGATTTGCGCATCTCTCTAGGTTGAAAGTCCACCTTTAGAGCTGTAAATTCAAACAGCTCATGTGGTCCCTATTTGATAAGGAGTTTCTGTGCTTTGTCCAGGGTTGGAGATCTGGCATTCTGATGTGTTACCTTTTAACTCATTTTCTTGATCTTAATTTTGTTTGTACATGTGTCTGCAAGTACATTTTTTACCGAAATGGACTGCATGAAAATCCATACCTATTGTATACATTTTTTTGAATATACCTATTCAAGGACAACGTCCCCTCCTCCCCAGTATATAAAGGTTGTCCTCGTTTAGCAACTGCTTCGGACAACGACTATTTGCAGTTACAACAATGATGAAAAAGTAACTTTGCAACCAATGCCCACATTTACAAACTTCACAGCATCTGTCTCTCAATCACATGTTCGCCATTACAGTCAGGTAGTATGCATTATCCTGTGCCTGATCTGTTTCCACCCCCCTCGCAGAGCAGAGAGTTTGTTTAAACAAGTGATCTTTTCGTGAGCTGCCTTAGGAAGCACAGCGCTTCCTAAGAAGTGTTAAATGCAAGTTAAACCAGCTCAGCTCTGTGCCTTAACCCTCCTGCTGGCTCTTGCTGCTGCCTGAAACTGACAAGACCCGAATCAGTTTCACACTAAAGACTTTTGCCTCCTAAGTGGCTTGGGCTCCCAGCCCTGAACACAGTAGGAAAACAGCCAGCACCAGCGTATTCCTTTTGATACGTATTCCCCATTGTGTGCCTGCTTACAGTCTTGTAATCTCTTCCTCTCCAATGAATGTAAATACAAATAATTATTTCCTTCTTGCTAATTATCCCAGCGCCAGGGTGAGCATTCCAAAGGGTGGGGGAGTAGCTGAAAAGGGCTATAAGGTTTGCCCTTTTATCCAGCTTCCTTGTGAGTTGAGTTTCCCCGCCATTTGGGTTCATCTGGCTGTTTGGGGCCGTACCCTTCTGATGCTGTAAAGCAAAGGGAAGCTGAAGTAAAATCGTGAGCAGTTGCAGTCACATGATTTTCCATTTAGTGACCACTCTGCTCAATGAACCAATTGCAATCACTAAATGAGGACTTCCTGTAATAGGTTGTATGTGAACTTTCCCCGATTACATGCAATGATATTCTAAAATGTTCTATCTTTGAACTACTTCAGAACATTTGGGAAAGTGTAGATTTCAGAGGCAGTGAAGGACAGGAAGGCCTGGCGCAATATGGTTCATGGGGTCATGAAGAGTTGGACACGACTTAATGACTGAACAACAACAACAACAACAGATTTCAGCACATAGGTATATTTTGGTTCAACTGTAAGTCTGGAAAGTAGGAATTTGGCCAACATTCACTGCCATCCTTTTTTTCCTTAAATTTTGCTTATGAGTTCTTTGAATTTCCATTCCTTAGGATTCCACTTTTTCTCTTCCATCTCTAGAAATTAAGATTCTGCTGTTTTAACCTTCAACACCTGCATGCAGGTAAAAGCTACCTGACAATTGTTTTGCATACTGTAACTGCTGAAGTTGTATTTTGAACTGCTGCAACTCCATTGTACCACTTAAAAAAGAGCAACACAAAAATAAGAGAATGGCAATCAGGCATTCTAAAACATAACAAGCACCATAACCAAAATAAAATAATATTTACCTAATTCATTCATGATGCCCAGCATAGGGGCTTACACCCTAAGTTCCAGAACTCCATGTCAATATGAGCATTTAGATATGGTCCATCACATATATGATGATGTTCCCCTTGAGTAATGCTACATAACAAGACAGAAATACAGGAGAAAGTACCATTTTGCAGAAATAAGTGGAGCAATGGGAATTATATAATTCTGAAAAGCTGGTTCTGTACATTTTGCACTGCGAACATTTTGTAATAGCCTGGAAGCAGTGTGTGACTAGTCCTTCTCTTCATCCTCATGATAGTGATCAAAGCATGAGGAAATGCAGGATGATCTACTAGTGGCACATAATCCTTGAATGCTCTCTCTTAATCTGCAGGTTTCCATTAATGAAGAATTTCCCCCTGTAACAAGAGGCTCTGTTTGATGACTGCCGGTTCTCCACTGTTGTCCCCCCCCCCCCGTGTTCTAGTGGTGTGATTTTCATCCCCAAAGAGGAGCGCAACGGTGTAATTTGGTGGTGCTTTTCCTACTTGTACAGGCAAGGCGTGGGATGTTGTAATACGAACATAATCGGAAGACTTGCGTAAACCATTAAAAATATGTGCAGTCAGACGTAAGCGAAAGAATTAGCCTCTTGTTCCATAGCTTTGCAAATCTATGTTTATACCATTAGATAAGAAACTTGTCTTCGGTTTGACACCCAGGCAATTGGATGAAGTGTATTTTCTGGATGGAAAATATCAGCTGATGAGGCTGATTTGCACCCCTGGTAGGAATCATATTCCAAAGCATTAGCAGCGTGATAGAGCTGATACGCTACAGAATGCCTCACACCCTCATTTAAGAAGTACTCTTCTGCCATAAATGGAATATGATGAGAACACAAATTATCATTAGTGAAAGAATCCAAGCAGAAAATCAGCATGGAAGAAAAGTCCCTAGCCCGTTGAGCAAGACAAAAGAGTTCCATGTGTCTTCTTTAGGGTTTCATCAGGAGCAAGTGATGTTGCAGAAGAAAAGGAGAACAATTCCAATAGTTTTTCACACAGAGAGGAGGAGGAAGAGGAGGAGGAAGAGGAGAAGGAGGAAGATAGAACCTCAGCTATTGTAAGGAAAAATGGGTGAAATAAATCTGACCTATAGAAGTAGGTATTTTGGGATGGAGCTTGCTATCATCGTGAAATGGTTGGCTACCATTTATTTACTTAGTATTTATTTATAAGTTTTATTTATTTGTTTATTTTTCAAATTTATATACGCTGCCCATCTCACTATACAAGTGACGCATTTGGGAATGCTACAGATGTTCTAGAAGTCTATACCATTCCATTTCAATAGCTGTCTGTGATTTAATTCATCATCATCATCATCATCATGCTGAGAAACGTGTATTTATTTTCACAACTCATATTATCTAACATACTTAGTATACAGTGTTACCTAAGAGATATGTTTTTAATGCACGTAATTTTAGATGTAATATCCCTTAGTACATGCATTGTTGTGTATAGGTTCTAAGAGAAGAATGGCCCTGAAAACGTCAGCAGAGCATGAGATCTGTAGATTAATTGTGTTCTGAATTGGATTGTAGTATGACAAATTGAACGCGAATCAGCAGGTTGAAGTGGCTGCAAAAGACAAATGCAGTTTTAGGCTGCATGAAAAGAAGTATAATTTCCAGATCTTGGCAAGTAATTATTCTACTCTGTTCTGCTTTGGTCAGATTCCTGCTTTGGGTAACATACTAGCAAAAGGACTTGGAGCAATTGAAACAGGGCAAAGGACAATTAAGATGACCAAAGGAAAGAAATCCTTTAAGGAGAGAGCATAGGAATTGCATATCCCTAGAAAAGTCTCAGAAGAGATATTTGAACATTCTTCACACACCTGAAAGGGTGTCTTATGAAAGGTCAGAATCTGTTCACCAGTGCATTACAAGAAGCATTGTATCAAAGATGCAGAAAGGCATTACAGGTAGTCCTCATTTAGTGACCACAATTGGGACTGGCTGCTTGGTCGTTAAGTGAAGTGGTTGCTAAGTGAAACCACAGCTGTGCTTATATCTTACTTCAGGTTTCCTTTGCTTTACAGACCTGTGAAAGTCATTACTTCTTCATCACTATCGTAAATGCAAGTAGTTGCTAAACAAGCAGTCACTAAACGAGGACTACCTGTATTTCTCTCTACCCAGCACTGGTGAGATAATACCTGGAGTACTTTGAACAATTCTGAGCAGCAGGTTTCCAGAAGGAACTTGATAGTTTAGAACAGGTCCAGAGGAGGGTGACAAAAATGATACAGAGGCTTGAGGACCTGTCCTACCAGATCAGGCTGAAAGATGTTCCTGGAGAAAGAAGATTGATGTAGCCACAGTAGCCACATTCAGGTACATGAAGAGAAGCTACAGGGATGATGGCCAAGAACTATTTTCCATGGCACAGAAACTAGGAGCAGTAATACGTGGCCTACTGAAATTTCATTTACATATAAGGAAAAACTTCCTGATGGAAATAATTGAACAACAGTGGAACAGGCTAGCTACCAAGATTGTGAGTTCTCTATCTCTGGAGGTTTATAAGAGGTCCCTGGACAGCCACCACTTGAGGATGGTTTAGTTGTTTTTTCTGCACATTGCAAAGGATTGGATTAGAGCAGTAATCCAATCCTCTGGCTGGGGAATTCTGGGAGTTGAAGTCCACACATCTTCGAGTTGCCAAGTGAGAGGCTAATCCTCCCCAAATGGATCCAGCCTCCTTTGAAAACAGCCTACCTTGTTGTCCATCTCCATTTCTGATGGCAGCAAAGTCTACAGTGTGCTTGATAAAGAACACAGCCCCTATTAAAATCCCTCTCTCTTTGGAGGGCCGGCTATTATTTGGGGGCAAGCTGTGGGTTGAAAGCTGCCTGTTAAAACAGAATGAAGGAACCATGGGGCTACCCAAACGCTTTTTAATTACTTACAAAAGCCCTTGAGGAACTATTTACAAACCTCAATAATTTTCTTGCTGCCCACAGGAATGGTTAACTACTTCTCTCTAATTAGTAGGGCTCAACAAGGCAACCGCAATCTGTGTTGTAGAAGGACTTTCTACTGCTTTGGAGCCTTGACTGGCATTTCAAAGAGCTGGAATGGAAACATTGGAAGAGGCATCCCCACGCAGACAGCCCAACTGAAGAAGCTTGTTGAACGATTGCAAGAACACGTTGAGGCTCTGGCCGTGTTCTTCAAGCAGTGCGAAGTGAAGCAGTGTGCTTGTTTTTCTTTTTAGAAGAAGTAATTAATACTCATGTCTAATTATGACCAATTTGTCCTTATATAGGCTGTGTGTAGGCCATCTCCTCAATTACCGATTCCATGGTTGAACTGCTTTTTCTACTAGGGAGTTGTTTTCTAACATTCAGCCTTAATCTTCCTTCCTGTAGCTGGAATCCATTCATACAAAAATAGCAGAGTAGAACTGGAATGGACTGCAAGGATACTCTGGTCCAGTGTTTCCCCAATTAGGCAACTTTAAGATGTGTGGACTTTAACTCCCAGAATTCCTACTAGTCTTTCAACTTCTGTAATCATAATGGGCATGCCCTGGATACAGGCTAGACACCCACAAACTTGGGTGAGCTTCCACACTGTATCCAGCTGACCACAGTGAAGGACAGAAAGCTGACCTAGATAATTTCTTGGCCTGCTGCCACCTCAGAGCTCTTCTGATGTTTTTATGAGATCTCATAAATGTGGGGACAACAGTGGCCTCTTGGAGATCTGTTGGGAACTCCTACTGGCCCTTGCTGGCTCGCTCACTCTAGAATTCTAATGTTTGAATAGGCAGAAGATGGATAGACCTTTTGGATGAATGTTAATGCATTGTCTGTTATTCTGCCAGTCTTTTCACAAGCTGCCGCTACTGAGGTATTCTTTGAATTGTTGACCTTATCAAACTGTTTGCCTGATTGACCTTATTTGATGGAAGGTTATTCTTCTTGGAAGGGCAGATATGCAGCACTGTAAACAGTTCCAGCACAACAAAAATGTTGCCTTTGTCAAAGTATACAGGAGCAAAGGTAGACTCAATTTCCAATATGACTGCTACTACTACTTTAGGAGGTAGAACAGTGGGAAGAACATTTAGGTAGTGGGTTGACCAGGATGTCCTTGACTTGGGACATTTTACTCTCTTGGATCATCTGAAGGTCCCAGACATCAGCCCAGAGGAATACATCAAATATCCAAGCTGACAGGAATATCTGAACCATTTATGAAAAGCAAAGGAAATAATCTTCGGAGTTCATTCCTGTTCTTCTTTGTCTTTTTGTTCAATGGGGAGAGGAAAATGCAAATATTTTTTGTTTGTGGCTATGGTGTTTTCTAAATAGAATGTGGGTTATTTGCAGGAATGTTCTCATTTTCACATTTTATTTACAAGGCATTGGTTTTAAATATTTCACAATGAATGTGTAGATGCTAATCAGCAGAGGTCATTTTTTTTCATTCTCAGCAAAATTAATATGAATAATTAAAAGGCCTCTTTTCTGCCCTTTACAATTTGGCAGTCAGATCTGAACATCTTCTCTTTGTCACACAGGAATACCAAGTCAACACTTCTTTTCTATTGTTTCCCTATTACAAGACACATAACAGAGATGTTTCCTTTGTCTATTGTTTATTAGATTGGTACGTATACATGGAAAAACAATTTTCCTATTTCCCATCTGAGGATTTTGCCTCTGTCCCTGGGTGTGTGAGAAAAGGCTCAACAGATTGAAAAGCTGAACCTACTCACAGCAGAAAACTTGTGCTGATAAAAGGAGGAGAACGAGGAGGAGATGGTTTTAGTTGAACTTGCCCAAATGCCACAATTGTTACCAGGGATGTCCACAGGACATGATTTAAAAAGTCAAGATGGGAGTCACAACTGCGTGATTGAAACCCCACCACCTCTGTGCTTGTGTGCTGCGGCTGCTGTCTTTATCTTTTTTTAACATACTCTGCAGAAACCCCTGGTTCTCACCAACCGTTGGTCTCTCAAAATCATAGATCCCCCCCCCCCATTTTCCATTCCCAAAGTGGCAGTGGAAAGACAATCTTCTTAATCTATTGTTTTGAGACACGATTTCTGATTGGCTATAGTGGCCTTATACCCACCACTGTTTCAATAAACCAATGTGGAGAAAAGATTGGGTGTTGGACTTGGATTGGGGAGACGAGATTCAAGTCTACTCTCAGCCAAGGAAACTGCCTGGATGACTTTGGGTCAATCTCTCTCTATTTACTTTGCAGGGTTGTTGTGGGGATTAATATGAAGGTAACTCACCCCCCCGCCCATTTAAGTCACCTTGAGCTTCTTGGAGTAAAGTAGGTTTACTAATCTAATAA
The DNA here is from genome assembly GCF_059951505.1 of Python bivittatus. Taxonomy (NCBI): domain Eukaryota; kingdom Metazoa; phylum Chordata; class Lepidosauria; order Squamata; family Pythonidae; genus Python; species Python bivittatus. Next base: position 18,042,879 of record NW_028277097.1, read on the forward strand.
ATAAATCAGAATAGGATGAAAGGTTGGGTGCAGGAAGGAAGGAAATAAAGAGATAGCAAAACAGGGATATAGTAAGCTGCCTTACATTGAATTAAACCATTGACTCATTTAATCTTGGAAGCCTTTCTAGAATTCTATTCAGGAAGCTACTCAGAAGGCCTGATGCCATGCATGAAAAACAAGTGTTCTACCACTGAATACGGATAACAATAATGGAATCATGAAATCATGGAATGATGATGATAAGATAAATTCCCTCAGGAAGTCACCCTTGATTCCAGATGACTTTATGGATATGTCCGTATTGCTTTCTTAATAACACTACAGAGGTGGTTTGCCCTACCTTGCCTTGGGAGTTCCTGATGCCTCTCATCAAAGGATCAACCAAGTTCAGCCAAGTTTGGCTTTTTGACACCAGCCAAGCTCAGTTAAATGCTGCACTTGATTGGATTGTTAGGACGTGGAAGGAATCATTTGGGCAACGTTCGCTCCCTGACTCTGTTGGCCATCTTCCAATAACAGAGTGGTCATTGGGCCCCTGTAGGGGGTTGTTTCACTGTTACTTTGAGTCTATCTTCTGGGTGCTTATTATCTGTTTCTTTTTTATTATTCTTACGTTTTAAATCTAAGCTGTCCAGGTTTAACTGGAGTTAGGTGGATTCTAAATTGAATAAACAAACAAATGTAATCCTCTAGCACTAACCTAAAGAGTTAACCTAGGTCTATGAACTTGGATAGGAAAAAAAAATATCAAAGAAAAATATGTTCTCTAATCTCTAACTGAAACTTAACTGTTCACTCAATAATGTAATGTAAGCTTTGAAGTAATTGATGGTCTCTAGACTCCAAAAATGTTTCTTAGTTTCAATAAATCTCACCATCTAAAATGATTAAAATGATTATACCCTACAAAGGGCTACTGTCTTGTGATTGATTTAGTGGATTAATAAAGAAGCATATATATTATTATGTTACATATTTGTTTTTTTAAATAAACTGTCTTTGGGCATAATTGGCTTCCTTTGTCACTCCATCTATATCTGCATATTTACTTTATGTAGTCAAATACATTTTTCTGAGAAGGGGTCTGTAGGCTTCACCTAACTCTCAGAGGGGTCCGTGGTACAAAAAGGGGAAGAACCCCTGCTCTAATAATTAGTTGACTAGGTCCATAAACCCCTTTTGAAACAGAGCCACTCTATGCTGTCAGCCTTACAAGTAGACCAGACAGGAAACACAACCATATGAGCTCATTCTACTTTATTGTAAGGCTACATTAACAGAATCTTGCATGTCTGAAAGTACATCTCTCCCCCCATGTCCTTTAGACCCCAAGAAATTAGGGAGGGTCTCTCCTGAGCCTCTTGCCCATCCCACATTCCTGCTGTGGGCTCAGCTGCCTTTTATCTGCCCATTCCCTTGGCTGCATCTCTTTACCCTGTCTCCCAAGGTCATTCCCACATACCGCTATAATGCAGAGGCATCCACAAGCAATATGACTGGTGGAATGATGAAGCAGCTGGACTGGAAACCACCAGACTGCAAGATCTGGTCCTCCCTTAGGCACAGAATCTGGCTGGGTGACTTAGGGCCTATCTCTGGGGTTAACTAAGGAGGTGCACCTCCATCACCCAGGCCTGAATCCAGCACTTTGAACTCTCTAGTGCAGTGTTGTCCAAACTTGGCCACTTTAAGATGAGTGGACTTCAGCTCCCAGAATTCCCCAGCCATGGGGGACAACACTGCTCTAGTGGTTCTCCACTTCCCTGAGAAACTGATACCTTTTTATTCTGAGAAAGCATAACACGTTTAGTTCTGTGTCTGTGTGACGGGGAGCAGGGTAAGTTAATAAAGACAAGTAAAGGTGAGCAAGATTGCTTTTATTCACTTTGGATTAGCTCAAGAATGAAAATCAAATTATCTGCAGACAAGCATCCAAACAGAAATGGCTTGCTTTATTTTCTCAGCCCATCCCCAAACTGAAAACCCTTCCGCTCATTTTTCCGTCCCACTCCCCCTCAAAATAATTCCCAGGACCCTTTTTAAAGCAAAGGCAATGGAGGGAATTTCACCCAGAATAAACTTCAGGATTTGAAATAATCAGATGCTCCATTCTTTTCCTTCCAGGCAGTAAAATTCATTGGTTAAATTATGCTCCCAAGAGTTGCTTCAGTATTTTGAGTTTCCCCACCCGGCTCCTGTTTGCTGAGCCGTTGACTGCAACAGAAGGAAAGTGAGGAAGACAATCAACTGCTTTGTGATAGGATGTAGGCAGAAGAAAGGAGAGGGCTGCAAATAAAGATGAGCTGAAACAGTTGAGTGAAGCAAGTAAACTTTCTTCGTAGCAGAGTTAAGTCTAAAAGCTTTTGCAGAAACAAACTGGCATTCAGCACCCAGGCTTCTTAATTTTGCAACTGGTGTGACCCAAGCTGCACCCTCCTCCTGAAGATGCCTCTGTTTGCTTGCGCAGTGCTTTTGTGTAAGCACAAACTATATAAAAATACGACTTTATAATGGGATAGTAAGCGTGAAGGTGATTGGCTCGCTATCCTGGTTACTGGAGAATAGTCCATAGTTAACATTTACTCCTTAGTTTATATGCTTGGTATGATTCCCTGCCATGGCTGTCCCAATGCATTCTGTCCACAAGTTATGAAAAGGCTCTTCTCCTCTCTCCTTAAGAAGTGCTGTGTGAAGCCACAGGAAGAAGCTCTCAACCCACATGGTGCAAGCTATCCCCCAACGAAGAAACCAAATATGGCTTCATGTAATGGCCTGCTCCAAGCAATATGTTAGGACAATGACTCTCCTCACACAACAAACTTAAATACTCAGTGTCATTGTATCCTGGTGTAGTGTGTTGAGTAAATCAGAGGCCATTCAAGGTGAGGATGTGCAAAGTTTTTCAAGCCAAGGACCACACTCTGGCTTTGATTTTATGCTGGGGATGCACTCCCAAAAGTGGGGAGAGGCAGGACAAAAAAATTGATAGAGCCAGGAGAAAAACCATATTTGGGTCATTTCAATGGAGGTGAGGATTCTTCTGTGGCTCAGAAGAAGGTGGGGACCCACAAGCTCATCTGATCTTTCCAGGCTTATCTTCTGATCCCCACCAAGCTCATACCTAAACCTCAGTTTACCACGTGCCAGCAGCATCTCTAAAGAAAAGATAGAATTACTGTGACTTGTTAATTTAATCTTTTCCTGATCAAATTGCTCCAGTTCACTGTATTCTTGACTCTTCGTGGCCAGAATCCAATGTGGTGCCTGCAGTGATGTCCTGCAACATTATCGCAGTCTCCTTTCAGCTTGTGAACTCTGATGGAGTGGAGAGGTTCTCTGCCACCTGCAGACTTGACCATGTTCCTGCTGCTGGAGGAAGTGTGATGGACTGAGTCCAGGGAAATATCAACATTTCTTTGAGAAATGGGTATTTCTGTCAGCTTAGAAGGGGGCAGTGTTCCACCTCCTCCTTAAGAGGCACTTAATGGATCTAGTGGCTTTGGATTATTTTAATAATAATCCAAGCACATTATCCAACTATTGAGGGAAAATTGTGGAGAAGATGGTGTAATAGCACGTGGGAAAGACCTTGGGAGACAAGGCAAAGAGACCCAGCCGAGGGAATGGTCAGATAAAAGGCATTCCTGCATGTAAAGGGACAGGAATGTAAAGGGGACAGGGGGAGAAGTATCACAGCTCATATGGCCATGTTTCCTGTTTGGTCTACTTCACAAGGCTGACAGGTGGTGAGGAGCCAATTAGGTGCCCTTGAATATGTGGGTGATCTAGATCCTTTTCAGTCCATGTTAAGTTGTGGTCCTGTGAAGGAACTAGCATTGGTCACTCTAGTCAATATTCTTGGTCAGGATTTGGATGGGAGAACTGTATCCCTTCAGGATCTTTTAGAACTTTGAGCAGTACTTGAAACCATCAATGGTGGTATTCTCCTGGCCCCCTTGTGAGGGTTGGAGTCCCTGTACTGCAGTGATTCTGCTCCTTCCTGCTCAGATAGTACCAATCAATGGCAGTGAAGGAGAAGTTGGCCTCAGGGCCTGATTCTCCCCAATGTTTAAACTGGGGGAAAGATCATCTGTCGATTTAGAGTGAAGATACTTAGTTCTACATTGCCACTTTGAGCCAAGCCAGAGATGCTATAAAAGTGTTGAACTGGCATCTGGAGGCTGTTACATTATGGATAGGATGAAACAAGCTGCAACTGAAGCCAAGGAAGATGGAGTTACTGTTCTTGCAAACAGAATCTCTGTCTGCTTTGAAGAGTTAGCATTTCCCCTGAAGCAGGTCTGCAACATGGAGTGTGGGTGTGTTCCAGAACTCACAACTAGCATTAGATCAGAAGGTAGAGGGCAGGATCAGGAGGGACTTGGCTCCAGTTACAGCCTTACAAGGGGTGGGGAGCCCTGTCAATGGTGGCTCATACTTGTCTAGTCCTGGAGGGTGGAATGTTAATCTGTTACTCTGCATGTAAATATTTGGTAAAACTAAACCTCCTGGCTTTAAAAAATAAGATTTCATCAGTGATCTTGGCTACTTTCCCCATGTCTTCTGTGTGTGCTGCCCTTCTGTCAAAGATCCAGAAATTTTTATGCCTGTCAAGTAAATCTCTCTCTTTTTGTCTACATGTCTATATGCTGGAAGACATAGAATAAGATGAGCTTCTGTCCCAAGGCAGTTCCAATTTAATATTCAGCACTGGGCAAACAGGAAAAGGAGCTGAACGTAACAGGACAAGCAACAATTACTTGCGGTTAGAAGACTAGGCAGCCGAATGAAGCTGTGGGAAGCTTCAGTTCAGTTTTCTGACCCGATTCAACTCTCCGATTGGATTGGATGATCTGAGCTGAATTAGCAATTTGAATCAAATCAGAGCCAATCCTCAGACCCCATTATAAAGCTTCTTGGCATCATTCCATTTTGGCCTCTGATTATTGCTTCTTCTCTCCTCCTGCATGGGAAATATTTTCCAACAACGCTATATAAATCAGCCACCAATGGGCTTCTTTCTCCCACCCTCTCTTACAAGAGGATCCCAGTAGCAAAAAAGTGTCATGAAAATGCCCGTAAAGGTTAACATGGAGGAAAGATCCTGACCTTCCAATGCCACGAGCATCAGAGGGGATTGTTTCAAGAAAAACCATATTTCTTTCGATTGTTGTCTTCTGGATTGTTTATTTCCTTTAGCCTCTGACCCCAGAGCCAAACAATAAAGGGAAAGAAATGTACATTTGAACTGGAGATAAAGGCTGTATTTCATTTCATTTTCTTTTCCTTTTTCAGCTTTGCAAGGGAGGGCCTATTATTGGAAGAAAAGTTCTGCCAAACCAAGACAGTGAATATGATCTTGCAAGGAATTAGTTGTTTTCTTTGTGGGGGAAACACTCCTCACTTAGTTCCAAAAAGAAGGAGAAGGGGAAGGGGAAGGGGAAGGGGAAGGGGAAGGGGAAGGGGAAGGGGAAGGGGAAGGGGAAGGGGAAGGGGAAGGAAGGAAGGAAGGAAGGAAGGAAGGAAGGAAGGAAGGAAGGAAGGAAATATTGTATTTTTGAGTATTTAAGACACTCATGGAGTCTAGATAATTTGAAGAAAGGAGGTGAGAAAAGGTCTTCACAACTAATCAACTGTTACTGAGCAACAACATTATCCCTCCAAGCACAAAGCAGGGGTGTAGTAACCTTCATGCCCCAAATGCTGTTCATCAGGTTGACCATTCCATGGCAATCATTTCATGAAAAGTCAGGCTCACATTGTTAGTAGCCAGTGGCGGGGTGGGGGGAGTGTCCATGATGTTTGACTAGGGCATTCAGGGGTGCCTGCAAGGGGGGAATGTCAAAAATGTCAAGATGGTGTCCACAACCATGTGATTGAAGCCTCACCTTTTTGAACAATGCACTTAAAAAGGAGACAGGATTGTGTGCAGTTGTGGACACCACCTCGACTCTTTTGACCCCACTTTCCAGATGCTCCTGTGGATATTGATCTGATGATCAGTTCACATTTTGAAGTATTGTGCTGAGGAAGCAGGAGGAAAATGTCTATGAAGTTTGATGATCACCTGAAGCCTATCTGGATCAACCTAAGTCTGGGCTATGAGGAAGAGGCATATGTCTCTTTTCATTCCAGCACATTTTAAAATGAACTCTTTTTTTTCAAAAGCTGCCCTGAAAAATCTGGTGTTATCCTCATACACGTTTGGGGTTGAGAGGAAGTCAGAGAAGAGCTGTGTTTGCCACTGAGCAAAAGGCAGGATAGAAAATTAGTAGTGGAATTTTTTTTGGCTTTTTAATTGGGGGTCAGGGTATCCCCAGCTCCAGTAACACCTATTTCTACTGATCACTGATATGCAGATTTAGCTCACTAAACCTCTTCAGATCCACCCCAAATCTTAATTAATGGACGTGTCAAAAACTTGGACGCAAATGACATTAATCATTTCAGCTCAAACTTGGCAGTGCTGGCCATCACCCACTAGCCTGTGTTTCTGAATGTCTCAATTTGCAATATGTAACATTTAACAGCCGTGACAGTTCTAGAGTCGAAGCTATACAACTGCTGCCAGAGGAACAGGCTGATTGGCATCAGGAAGTCAATTCTTTGCTTTCCTGTTTCCCAAATAATTTTGCATGCTTTTTTTTTTTCTCTCTCGGAGATTGGAGGTGAGGGTGCTGGTAACAGCCGTGCTGGTGTGATTTGCAGATTCTGACTTGCGTACACACACACACACACACACATCATGCACTTTAAATCTAGAGAATATATGAAATAAGAACAGAATAGACATATTCTTTCCAGAATTACCTACAGTAAAAAAAATCACCCAAGATGCATTCCCAAAAGATGGAGTTCTGGGAATTGCAAGCTGTTAGGGTGATCAAAGATATAGCACTAGGTAGTCCTCATTTAGTGACTGCAATGGGTTCTGGCAACTTGGTTGTTAAGTGAAGCAGTCACTAAGTGAAAATCAAGTGACCGCAACTGTGCTTACGATTTTACTTCAGCTTTCTTTAGGAGGCAAACAAACGCTTTCAGTGTAAAACTGATTAGGGTCTTGTCAGTTTCAGGCAGCAGCTGTGAGCTGGTGGGAGGGTTCAAATCAACTAATTAAGACACAAAGCTGAGCTTGTTAACTTGCAGTTAGCACTTTTTAGGAAGCGATGTGCTGTGGAAAGAAGCAACTCAGGAAGAGATCGCTTGTTTAGGCAATTGCTCTGTGTGGGGGGGGGGAGGGGAGGGGAGGGGAGGGAGAAAAAAAATTGGTCAAGCACAGGACAATTTAATACCATATTACCTGACAGCAATGGCAAACATATGACTGAGAGACAGATGCTGCAGAGGTCATAAAGGCATGCATTGGTTGCAAAGTTACTTTTTCATCACTCTTGTAACTGCAAACGGTTGCTGTCCAAGGCAGTTGTTAAATGAGGACTACCTGTAAAATGCCTTTGACTCTACTTGTCCTGGGACTATGAACAATCAGTATATGAAGGATATGGACCCAAACATGGACATACCCATTTCTAAATGGTCTCATGATATTTTCACCCCATGCAATCTCCATCAGCATGATGGAATGATTAAGGTTTTGGATTAGGATCCATGAGACCCACTCATAAACTCATGGTTATGTTGAACACGCTCATTCTTACCCAGTTTGCCTTGCTGACTTTTACATATGAGGTAGTGGGTTAATTCAAGGAGATAGACCATCTCTTCCATCAGTGGACCAGCATTCTGAACTGTAAACCAACCACCTTTATTAGGGTACATTTCGGTAAATGCCCTCACCTCATGTATGATTGTTCTTTCAAGACCTGCGGAAGTCTTAACAACCCAAAGTCACTTTGGGTTGTCTTCTCCTGACATCCTTAGATGCCTCTCAAGGGAGAAAAAAGTTCCAAGTCAATTTGTTTCTATAATTCCAGCTTCCTTTCTGATTCTTTTAATCAGCTGCAGTGTCAGTTCTCGCTTCTTCCTTCTCTTTCTCTCCCAAACCCTTTCCCCAGGAGACTGCCAGCTGATGAAAATAAATTTGACTCAAAGTGAAAGACAAGGACCAGTGAAGACTGGTGGGCAAGTTTTTGGTGTCTGTTTCCCCACTAGTATCACTCAGCCATCATGGAAGGGAGACATCGCTTCTCCTCATTATTGCAATTTTGGTCCAGCAATGGGAGGTCTCTAAAAGACACAGTTCATCACTAGTGGAGAAAAGACATATGAATCAGGCAGGTTAGGAAGTTGGAAATCAATCAAGTACTATTAGTTGGTTTTTCTAATACATTTGATTATACCTTTTAGCCAAAAAGTACTAAGACACATCAGATACTCTCTGAAGCAAATTAGGGGAAACCCTCAGTGGTTCAACATCATTTAAAAGTTGGGAAAGCTGCACCCAGATTGAATATTCTGAAGTGCACGTTGTGTTGTTGTTTAAGGGGCCTGCCCTGACTTGTCCAAATTCTGAGGACTGAAACAGAAAAATAAAGACCTTCGTTTTATTTAACATGGGGAAAGCATGGCTATGCTTTTTTTCTTTTTTTTAATCAGACCATGATGAAATGTATAGGAAACCTAGAATATTTTAAGAGGAGAAAATGTGTCAAATTTCCTACAAATTGGGACAGGGGCTTTTGAGTTACATCTCTTTAAAACCTGCTATTTCACACACACAGTTTTTGTTTCATTTTGAGACAAGAATGTAATGAAAATTGCAACACACAGCGAATGCTGTGGTGAAGAATATCTGTAGTAAATTTGAAGCAGACAGACTAAGTGGGGGTTGTGGAAAGGAAATGCTTCCTCAAAGAGATTGGAGCTAACTATTCAGGATGGAAGACAAAGGGAAGTCTAAGAGATAAACTCACACATTTCAATTAAAATATATACATATAGACCTTAAACCAGCGCATGAGGTAAGGCTGCCACAAAATGTCTTCATACAAACATCTTCACACAACAGGTCCCAACCTGTTTACTTTCAGAGGTGTTAGCTAAGCAACCACAGTTACGTTCAAGGTCAGTGTTACTCCAGAAAAGTCCATCACTTTTCTAATGGATTAGCTTAATTTCTACAAATATTGCTCTGGATAGAAATATTGAATATGAATATATGCTTAAGATAACGTATAGCATGGGTGTTGTATATATGGACACGTATCTCTGTGTGCATCCCAGAATATATATACTATTTCTGCATTGTTACCCAGAAAACAATAAGGTGACATCCATGGAGTCACCTAGCACTGAGGCTGACTTGACTTAAATATATTCTTAGGTTTACATAGGTTTTCATTTATGTTTTTTCCCTGCTGGGTTTTACTTTTTCTTTTTTTAGCTCCATAATTTGTAAGTGAACTGTAAGTTGATCACTATCGGCTAGAACCCGACTGGAGCTGATGGTGTGGAGGGTAGCACCATGCAAATAAAGCATCTGGAAGATAGTTATCTGGTGAGCTCAGAATGATAGAATGGAAAGCAGTAATTCTATCAGGTACCTTAAATTTCAACCATGGTTGAAATCTGGGAATCTAATGGGAATTCTAACTGGTCCTCCATGTCCCCTGTGGAAGATGGGTCCAATTCCACAACAGAGAAGACACATTCAGGCTGTGACAGATCTCTTCCTCTTTCTTCATCACAGTAGATTAGATGACCCTGAGCACTGATGTTTTTCATTTCTAAGCCTTCTCCCCCTATTCACTGAACCCCTATTCACTTCCTTAGGTCTGGTGTGCATAAAACCCAAGCAGGCTTTCCAGGTTGGCATTTCTCTAGCTCTTATTACTTTTAATAAAGACTCAAAGTTCAAGTGAGGGAATGCCAAACAGCATCTCCAAGATATGCAAGTACATGAGTCAGTGTTTTGACAAGATTGCTTCAACACCAATAACTCATATTCCTGGGGAAGGGTTCCAGATGGCCCTTCAGCTGTAACCTTCATTGCATTCGTCATTGCGGTAGCTTTATGAGATATCCATATTTCCTTGGGGAAAAGGGAACAGAAGAGGCATGGTTTGCTTGATGACACTGGAAAAGTTGCTAAGGATCTGGTGAGGTCTAGGAAGGTTCAAGAAAACTCTAGTAAAGGTTAACAAATATACTGAAGCCTAAGCTATGTAAAACCCATGCATTTCCATTCCTGATAGCAGCAAAAACATCCGGCTGGGGGTTCAAAAAGATCACCTATGAAGATGAGATCTGCCTTATAGGCACTGAAATTTTAAACTGGCTTGGTTTAAATAGTGAAGGGGTCTTGGCTGAGTGTTAGAATGCAGGAAGAGCAGCAATTATTTTTGTCTCCAGATTCCAGGTACAGCTGGGAAAGAATCTGATCTGAAATACTACAGAATTACTATCAGAAACAATAACAATGAGTGACATGGTTGGATTTCGTGTAAATCAGCTTCATCTGTACTTCAAATCCGGTCTTAATATTTGATAGGCAGAGATGGGAAATCAAAAGAGAACCTGCAGATATGAGGTATAAAGATAGGATGGTGGAGACCTGGCCTGGCAATAGTACATGTGAAAAGGACTGGGTGTCCTTCTTGACCAAAGCATGAGTCAGTAGTGATGTGGCTGCTAAAAAAGCAAATGATATCTTGAGATACTTTAATAGGAACATAGAGTCCAGATCCAGATGGGAAGTGATTGTTCCCTCTACTCTGCCCTGGTCAGACCCAGTTTGGAATGCTGTGTCCAGTTCGGAGCTCCACAGTTCAGAAAAGAGTATGACAAATTAGAGCAAGTTCAGAGGAAGGCTAGCAAGATGCTAAAAAGTCTGGAAACCAGGTCCCATAAGGAATGGATAAAAGACCTGGTTATGTTTTATGTACAGAACAGACAACTAAGGGGAGATTGGAAAAGTTGTCACTTATTCTGTCTGTCATTCCATAGGCAGGACCAAAATCAGTGGGTTAAAGGAACAAGAGATAGACATTGGAAGGAACTTCCTGACCATATGAGCTCTCAGCCAATGGAACAGATTGCCATATAAAATGATGGGTTGTCCTTTGCTGCAGATCTTCACACAGAAGCTGAATGATCATCTGTCAGATATTGTGGTGGATCCTAAGCTGAGCCAAGGATTGGACTAGATCAGTGTTTCTCAACCATGGCCACTTGAAGATGTGTGCCCTAGGTTAAAAAACCCTGGACTAGATGATAACTATGGTCACTTCCAGCTTGAAGATTTTAGGATTCTATGATTATGGGGAGAAAGGAAGAGGGAATAAAAATACTTTCCTCTCTTTTCCCCACTCATACTGGCTACATTCACACAACACACAAGGTGCTGTTTGTCACCTTTAAAGCCCTACAGGACATGGTGCTAGGTTACCTGCAGGACTACCTCTTTCTGATGGCTTTGCCTGTTTCACCAGATTGCATGTTCCAGGTCCCACTGATGAAGCAATGTCACCTGGTAGGCCCTACAAAGCAGGCTTTTTCGGCCATGGCGCCTGCCTTGTGGAACAGTTTCCCTCAAGATACAGACAGTCCCTACCCTGCTGGCCTTCCAGAAAGCTGTGAAGACCTGGCTGTCCCCAAGGAATGGGGCTGGGATGGTGTGGCTGTGGGTGTACCTGATAGGTTGATATTGAGATTTTGTGAGGGCGTTGACTTTGTTTTCCTTCTATCCCTTTGGTAGATGGGCAGGTATATAAATTTGAATAAGCAAACAAACACTGAACCTAGTTCCTAGTTTCCATTTGGGAAATTCACAAAACACATTGCACCATAAACCAATCAAACAGGTGGGGTTTGCCTAATGCACTAAGCCTTCTCTCAAGCTAACCAAGATTAACCTAAATCAGCTTATTGGATCATTTGCCAATACACCTGCTAGGAATTTACCTGACCTGTTTCACAGTGTTTTATCAATTCAAATATTCTCCTTTTGTTCTTATTGAAATTCCTATGAATTAGTGGGGATGGGTAGGCAGAGCAGGAGGGAAGAGGGGAAGGCTGGCTTGGAGTTCATCAAATTGTTCCATCTATATGGAAGTGGCATCAAGATACATTGATGGTACAGAAGACCAAAGTATTTAGAAGAACTTTGTTAGACTTGGTGGGGGCTAATTATCTGCCTGTGCTTGGTGCCTCTAATGCCAAAGACCATCACTTTTGTCTTTGGCATTAGAGGCACCTAGATAGTTGATCTCTGACTTCTCCTTTTCAGCTGGTCAAACAAGTCTAGCAACTCAGTCATCAGAGTCATTTTTGCTGACACCATCTCCCCACAATCTATTTCCATCAATAGAATCAAAGGCTGAGGTAAGGTCAATCAATGCAGCATGAAGGTATTCATTTATATCAATATGCACAGCTGTTTTTATATTCTTCAATCAAGGCCATCAGAATGATGCAACACTCCATTGTTCTTGCAAAAGCCACATTGCTTTGGGTATAAAACTGTTCTCACTTCAGTGGAATCTTCCAATTTATTTGGAAGATGCGGCAGATTATTTGGGGGAGACATTAGAAAGAAAAAATAGTTGGTTAGAAGGCACCTGCCTATTACCTTTTGATATTGGGTAAATAAGACTTTATTTCTAGTTTGGGGGAAGAATGCTGTCAATTCCATTAAAAGATATTTGGCAAAATAAGGAATCATCAGTGGGCCATCAGTTCAAATAATTTGGGGTCATCTTCTTCTTCCATTCTAATTCTGAATTTACAGGTCACTCTGGTAACACATTTAATTCAGGAAGTGGAATACTCAAGAATTCAATTCTTCTGAATACAGCCATAAATGGTTAAGAAATAGTGCAGTCCACTCTCAACCAAGGTACACATATCTGGAATGGAGTTGTAAGTACCTACGAATTGGATTCAGGCAATACATCCCAAGTTGTGGAACATCTGCACCAGTGCATTTACTTGGTGGGGATATGCTATTCTAGGTCTGTGTAAATAACCCTATATCTATGTATTCATTATCAATTATATAGTTCCCTTAACAGAGGCAGATTAAATCTTCACCTTAAATATAAAACAATTCAAACACAACTATGGATAGATTGCCTTTGCTTTATGAAAGAAATAAGTCTACCAACGTTCAAAACAACAGAGAACTCAACATATGTGAGTTCAGTTTCCAGGAGGATAAAGAGTTATAACCAAGGTTGATGAGGTCATTGGCTGCCCTAATTTCTGTGGCTTTTAGAAGCCACTTGCTTGATACTTTCTCTCATTGTCATGCAGGATTCTGATTTCATCCTGTGTCTTCTCTTGCTTTCCTTGATCTCCTTCCACCCTCTTTTCTCCTTCTTCTTAATCCTCTTCTCAGAGAGACAGTTGGTCTCCATCTGCTGCTCCTCTTCCTTTACTCAGCCAACCTGGCTAAATCTAGGGGGAAAAGAAGATTAATCAGCAGAATGATCTGATGAAACTTATATTAAATTTCCAAATGGCCAGAAAAGCAAAATTCCTGGATCTTCTTTCGTCAAAACTTGCAGGTGATCTCATCAAATCACCACTGAAGTTACAGCTGCAAAATTCCCAACTGACCATGATTATTAAATATAAAGGAGTTCCTTTAAACACAGCTGAAAATTCTTTTCCTTCGCACTCTTAAATTAGAGAAAGGCAACTCTTCCTGTCTGGGCCAAGATTTAATGTATTTCTCTCCCCGCACATTTTCAGGGGCTGTAGGGTACATCGTAGTGATGAGATGATGTTACCAGAACAGATGGGGCTGAAATGTTTGGTCTAACTTTTTTTAAGGTTGGGGTTTTAATTTCATTTAAAACAGATGTGCCAAGTTTCTGTTGAATGTGATTTTGCTAAAATTAAGACAAAAAAAAAAAAAAGGCTAAAATAAGGCCAACCCAACTCAACTTGGTTATGTAGTAAGATGTGTGAACCTAAAAAAGGATTAGATCAGTAACCAGGTTATGTGTGTTGGGTGTGAATGTAACAACAAAGTCCCAGGGATTGGTTACACAGACTTAATAGCTTGGATCAAAGGTACCTCATACCTGCTGTATGAGGATTCTACTGTGACATGAACCCCACTGCTTATTCCAATTAGCAGACTGTAGAGTTGCTGCTGATCTGTCAAAAGATAGCTTAGGAGCAGTGGAGATCATGTTTTGGAATATATTCTATATCAAAATGTTTAAACAGACAGATCGACTGATAGATAAGGCATTGAATACCAATTTCTGAAAGCAACAGCTGGGTAATTTACATTCAATGTGAAAATTAGTCTGGAATATACAGTATGAACATTAGCTTACCCAGGAGGATATTTTCCCCCCCATGTTCTTAATGTCTTCCCAGAATGACCATGCTGGCCTGCAGCTGTGGGAAATTGTGTCTCAATATATTTGAAGGGCATTAGGCTGAAAAGAGAAACGGTTTGGTGTAGTGGTTAAGGCATCAGGCTAGAAACCAGGCGACTGTGAGTTCTAGTCCTGCCTTGGGCGCAGAGTGAGCTGGGTGACCTTGGGCCAGTTCCTTTCTCTCAGCCCTAGGAAGCAGGCAAGGGCATCCCACTTCTGAAATCTTGCCAAGAAAACTGCAGGGACTTGTCTAAGCAGTCGTCAGGGGTCAAAAATGGATTCAAAGGCACAAAACAAAGGTTGAAAAATGAGAAAGATAGGCATGCATGACAAAACGGAATGAATCCCAGTTGTAAGTCCAAATGAATTCAAAGCTAGATGAGTTCTGAAAATTTGGAAGATTTGGGGATTCTTCTAACCCAACAGGGAAGGATGGATAAGTTGGGATCCTCCTAATGTTCCTGAACTGCAACTTTCAACATCATACACCTTGTTCTCTAAGGCTTCTGGGAGTTGTTGTTCATTAAAATTTAGAGGATTATGGGTTGTTCACCACTCTTGTAATACAGCTCCTTACATTTTTCTGGTATTTAGCAACTAGATGTGTTGCTACATGACCACACCATGTTTGCTTGCTGACTGGATGTAGCCACATCATCATTTTCCTGTAGACCTCCCCACCCCCAATTCAAATGTTGTTAGCTAATGGACAGCCAAGTAGCCTCTGCAGGAGACCATGGAACAACACCCTGTACTTAATGTTGACACTGCTCAGCGAAACAATTATTACAATCAATTTGACTTCTAATGCAACTTTCCTTGTAAATCGCTGGGTCATTAACCTTAACAACATCAATGGACTGTCAGTCTCCAATTTCACCAAATTAGTGTCTCAAGTAATAGGAGATAGAATGTATTAGAGCATTATTGGGGACTAATAAAGGCAGCCGTTCTTCTGATGTTCTGGGAGGAAAAGCTGAAGCATGCAAGAGAGAGAGAGAAGGTAGGGGGAGAGCGAGGAGAACAAATCTGGAAGAGGAAGATGCACATGGAGTAGTTTAGTAGAGGTCACAGGCTCAGGGGCTGTACAACGAACCTCCATCCCTCTGTGGATGGAGGAATGAGGCAGAGATTTCCTTGGCAATTCATGAATGCTGCATATAGATGTTTCCCTCTAGACAGATGAGTTGCCGGAGAAGAACTTCACTCTTTAAGCAACGTCTCAGCCTTTCAGTCCAAGATGGCAATTTTCCAAGTGTCAGATGGGCTTCCCTAGAGAAGCAAGGACTGTGGCCAAGGGAGCTACATCCGCCAGTTTATGATAGCTGGGGGACCTTGTGAGTTGAAGTCTGACATGTTGGGAGGGAACCAGTCGGGTGAAGTCAGAGCTATGTGATTGAGCTGCTATAGGAAAGACTTTGAATCCTGTGATGGATTTCTACATGACTCTGTATCTATGATCTCCCTACCCTTCAGTAAAGATAATTCTATTGCCTGATAGGATGGCCCAGGAGCCAAATCAATTTCTATGTATTTTTAAAAGAACAGACAAAGCTAAATAAAGATGTCAATACAGTCGATATATTCAAAATTTACAGATGAGTATACATTGGCTTTTCAATAATTCATAAAGCCGTACTATTATTAATGTCTTTACTTAACTTTTAAAAAAAGAGTACTCTGTTCTTTCTTTGATTTACACTTAAGGGGAATGTGGAGGCAAAAAAGGCTGCGTCTGAGTGGTATCAGAACCCCAGCTCAGCAGAGAAGAAGTGTGTTGTGCGAAGCTGTTCTAGATTAAATCTCCTGCATTTCCAGGCACAATTCAATCACAGAATCATAGGATGGTAAGGTTGGAAAAGATCAGAAGGGCCATCTAGTCCAATCCTTTGCCATGTCCAGGAAAATCAATTAAAACATCATTGAGAGGTGGTTGTCCAGCCTCTTCTTAAAAACCTCTGGAGATGGAGAACCTAGAGTCTCTACAGGTAGATTGTCCTCCTGTTGTCTCCTGATTTTACCAGCAGGAATTTTTTCCTTATATTTCCTTGAAAGCTGCAATCTGTACCCATTGTACAAGGGAAATGCACCCTGCCTAAATTCTTTGGTGTCATGGGCCAATAGTCTGATTCAGTTCAATAGTCTGATTCAATTCTCCATCCTAGTCACATCTTACATTTTTACTATGGATACATTTTGTGTATGTTAGCAGGAATACCACTGAGGCTAGATCAGTATGGCCGTTTATTCATCTCATTCTAAACTGAGAACCAGTTAGGTCTAATTATGACAGTGCTGGACTAGAGACCAGGAGACTCTGAGTTCTAGTCCTGCCTAGGCACAAAGCCAGCTGGGTGATCTTGGGCCAGTCCCTCTCTCTCAGCCCTAGGAAGGAGGCAATGGCAAACCACTTCTGAAAAACTTTGCCAAGAAAACTCCAGGGACCTGTCCAGGCAATTGCCAAGTCAAGACTGACTTGAAGGTACCCCCCTACAAAACAACTACCAACCCCCAAATTACAATTTGTAGTAAGGAAAGGAATTTCCCAAATCACACTGGGATGTGTGGGAACAGTCTAAACCCAGTGTGTGTTATTGGGCTCAACTTTGTGTCTACTTAAAAACCTCATGAACATGCCCTGGTAATCACTTTTTTAACACTATGCTCTCATTACATTGCTCTCATCTTACTCCCTGTTCATAGCTGAGGCAGCTTTAAATAATTTGTAGCTGCCTCAGTTTTAAAGCAGTGGCACTGTTTTGCCACTGAGATGAACTGGCGCGTTTCACTATTTGCTAATGAGCAAACAGAATCCAGAAATTGCAACTTTCAGTGAAGTGCTATGCAAAATACTAAAAATGGTACATTCCAAAAGGATGACCTTTTTGCACTCCCCAAACTAACATTGCAACAATAATATTGCTAACAAGGTTATCCTTTTGGAATGTACCATTTAAGGTCACTTAAAAATGGAGGAACTTCTCTTTAATGATAAGGTCCCTCATACTTGCTGATCTGATGGTTGTGTGAAGCAAGTCTCTGACCCAATGTCCTTAGAATCATAATTAAATCTGATTTGGCTCATAAGGAGGGAGGGATAAAAGATTCAGTCCATCTGAATTTTTGACATATACTGATTTTGATTAAATACATCAAAGCCATTGGAATGCGAATGCCATTATAATTCACACTTTTCAGAATTTTGTGATGCAGTTTGCAATTAAAAAAAGAAGTATGCTCAAAGTGAGGGCAATCCACCAACATGGCCGTATGAATTACCTTCAAAAAGGACACACTGGGCCTTTGCTTGTGCTTCCAAAAAAGGCACACCCCAAGAAAAACTGCTATTAAAATGCTGGCATTAGAAGTACAAACAGACATGCCAAAGAAAGGTCCACATAAAAGCTTTCTGCCAAACTGCGAAATAAAACTTGTAGCAATTGAACAAAACTTGCAGTCAGTAAGATGAGATATTGAAGGCATTATCCAGTTTATCATTGTGCCAAAATAATAGTAATGAGGGTGGTTTTATGTCAAATCAGTGATGGCTGGGTAATACTATGAAGATGCTATAAATTATGGTTGAGAAATGACTTCAGTGAAACCAAGATTGAGTGCATTGTCCATCTCTACCTATAACTGGATTCAGAAAATAAACCAAAAGAGGAAGACTCTAGTTTCAGTCAAATTGTCGAGATGGTTTTTTTTAAAAAAAACATTTTATGAAGAATGTTTGCCATTAGTATGAACTGCCATTAATATGGAGGTCAAAGGGGAGAAATGATTAAAGCAATCTTGCAGTGTCATGACACAAGTTCTGCTCTTTCGTATGTGCATTGTGATGTTGCAATCACATATACAGGGGCTGAAACCTCTATTCCAATCCCCTAATTGATTATGTGCCATCCAGTGGGTGTCAACTCTTAGTGACCACATAGATAGATTTTCTCCACAATGATCTGTCCCTAACCTGGTCCTTCAGCTCTTCCAGTGGTGTACACATCACCACTGTAACTGTGTCCATCCATGTATTGTCGAAGGCTTTCACGGCCGGCATACGATGGCTGGTGTGGGTCTTCCGGGCTGTGTGGCCGTGTTCTTGAAGTTTTGTTTCCTAACGTTTCGCCAGCACCTGTGACCGGCATCTTCAGAGTGCAGGAGCACAGACAGGAGCAGTTCTCTCTGTGCCCAGGATGATGTGACCCTTCTGTGGGTATTTATAGAGATCTGGGGGCGGGGGAAAGGGGGGGATTGGGGGATTGGGACAGGGTGCTCCTGTCTGTGCTCCTGCCCTCTGAAGATGCCGGTCACAGGTGCTGGTGAAACGTTAGGAAACAAAACTTCAAGAACACGGCCACACAGCCCGGAAGACCCACACCAGCCATTGTGTCCATCCATGTTTATTTATTTATTTATTTAATTTATTTATTGGATTTCTCTCCCGCCCATCTCCCTTACAATAGGGGACTCTGGATGGGTTACAAAGAGATTAAAACTATAAATATATATAAAATACATCCCATATATACAATTAAAACAATACTAGAAACAAAAAATCCAAGAAGATGGAAAATCAGGGCAGGGACAGTCAGCCACTATGGGGCTAGCCATCTCCCTGCTTGAGATGTTCCCTCCCCACCCCAGGCCAAGTGGCAGAACCAGGTCTTCAAGGTCCTTTGGAAGGCCAGGAGTGAGGGGGCCAATTGCACCTCCGGGGGCAAAATGTTCCAAAGAGTGGGGGCTACCACAGAGAAGGCCCGCCTTCTGGACCCCACTAGCCGGAGTTCTTTTACTGAGGGGGTCTGAAGCATGCCCTCTCTGTGTGACCGGGTGGGATGGGTTGAAATCATAGGGGAGAGGCGGTCGGTTGTTCTGTTCTTCTCTTTCCTTCCACTTTTCCCAGCACCAGAGCCTTCCGTAGAGAACTACGTCTTTGCATAATGTGTCCAAATGTGTAGGATAATTTGAGCCCGGCCACTTGTGCCTCAAATGAGACCTCTGGGTTGATTTGTTCAATGATTCATTTGTTTGTTTTCTTGGCTATCCATGGTATTCTCAGGAGTCTTCTCCAACACCAATGTTCAAAGGCATCAATACTCTTCCTATCCTACCTCCTCAAGGTCTACCAATCCCCTAAAGTGTAAAGCAAAACTGGGGTGTAGCATATTTTTAATATATACTAGATAATAATAATGCTGGTGGATTGTCAGTTGAATTGATAGCTTCCTGAAGATGCCAAAATGAAACTGATACTGTGTGTTTTAACTCAACAAGGATGACAGCTTTGACAATTGCAGTGCTGTTCTTCCCTTGGTCAAGAGATAAAATAGTGAAATTGGCAGTAACGCTTCTACCTTTGACAACTGTAACTTTGAACAGCCAGACACACCAAGAGTTGATCAGCCTAGGTTAAGCTTGCATCTCAAAGCTATATCTGTTAATGATATATGCAATCATCGTACTCAAGAGCAAGCACGGTCAAGGATAACGTAACATACACATATACAGGCGTACCGCCTGCATTTTACACATACACTCATGCCATGTATACATTGATTAGCAAGTTGCTACTGCAGTTCTGAGACTGAAACTTGATTTATTCATGCATACCATAAGATAATCAGAGCATCAAATGTCTCTGTAGGATAAATTGGGTTGTCCCAGCAAAGTCAGTACTGGAGATAAACATTTGGAGAATATTTGCTCCCAATCTCTGCTGCCCTTCCTCTATAAAGTTGTTCTACTTTGGATTTCTTCAGAAAGAGAAGGCTGATCTGTTAAACTGGGTGATCCTGAATGCTACCAGGATAAGATAGTATAATTGGTTATCTTATCATTCACATTTATATCCCTACTTCTGCAATGAAATTATAAGGCTTGTGATGTCCTCCTGACTTTTAATGGACACCTATATAGGATTGTCCTACTACCTGCAGAAATCTGCTTTGGTTTAAGAGCAGGATATTTCTCTTTGTCTAGAAAGAGCTACAGCTACTTGTACTTTGACATAGCTAGTTTCTTGGGGTAGATGATAAAGCATGGTCTTAAAACAATCTTCTACTCCTCTCAGGACTCCTTTGAAAAAAGCATATTGCTCATCACTGTGCAAAGTGCTTCTTGTTATGTTCTAAAGCCAAGTAAAAGGCCCATATATAAAACTTAGAGAATAGTGCCTAAGAATTGGAATTGAGTTGAAACTCATTAGAAGTTTTGTGCAATTTTTCTTCTAGAAAAGGAGACAATTTTGCACTATGTTCAGTGACTGTTTTGTTGTTTGAGGGCTGCAAGAGACATGAACCATTTTGAACTCATGGACAAGTATGTTGAATCTGCTATTCCTCTTCAGGTTTAGGTGATATGACTGGAGTTTTATCTTGCTTCTTGCTTTGAATTTTTCTGCAAAGCTTAAGACAACAGTAGGAACTTCTTGGCTCATGATGGTGATGTCAACCTTATAGGGTAGACCAGACTAATGCCATATAAGTCTAAAACTAATTTTATTAGGACAGCTATAGTTACCAAATTTTGCAAATCTGAATGTGCTTCTCCTTTTCCTCACTTTATCTTCGTGTGAATTAGGGAGCGGCCTGCCTGAGGCATTTTCTCAAGTTAGCTACTTGGAATGGGCTTAAGCTGTGCTTGTCTGATAATTGCCTTGGTGCTGGATCTTTCCACTGTCCTTCAAAGCCATTCCCTGTTCCCTCTAGAAGTGAGGTGATCTGCATGGAGCTTTGAAGCAAAATAGTAGGCATTTAAGGAGCATTTGGGGCATGGGCAGAGTCCTTCTGGATGTGAGTGCTGTTGGGGAGAGACCTAGAGAAGAAGATAAGGAATTGCTCCAAGGAATCTTTGATGGGATTGGACCCACTGCTAGTATTTTTGATGATGCAAAAGTGGGTGAATATAACTGATTGCCTGACTTGGAGGCAACCCAAACCCCAGCTTTGTTCAATTCTGTAATGTTTAAATTTGTTTCAGTTTTTAAAGTGATGGGGTGGGGCAATGGATTGGGGTTAGGGTAAGTCACTGGTAACTCTATCCCCATGCATAAATCATTTCAGCCAATATCACAATTTGTATCAACCAATCCATCCAAAATGGCCATCAAACACCAAAGGCCCTTCAGAATAGCTTAGTTTTCACTGTTTCTGGAAGGCCTACACTCTGGGGGCCAATCTGGTTCCATAACAATTTTTTTTCCCATAATGTCAGTGCCAACATGGAGAAACATTATCTCCTGGTTTTAGACCCCCAGATCTCATGAAAGTTTGGGATATCCAGTACCTTCTCTCAAGATGAGCATGCTGGCTGGGTTTGTTTTGGCTGGAGAAGGTGTTTGTGAAGATACTTTGGTACCAAACCATTGTCAGGTTCAGCCCAAGAACAACAATGAGGCAATCCAGTACAGTTCAGTTCCTTTATTAGCTTCCACCTAATAGACAGAATCTTGCCAGACTAAACCTATGCTAAAGCAACTAGTGGATATAAACCCATGAAACCCTAGGGAGGGGCTAGCCTCCTCCTCTTTCTATTCCCACGCTCTTGCTGCAGACTGAGGAGGCGCTTGCCCTGGAATGTTTCCCCTCCCTCCTGTTAAACCTTCATCCTCCATTCCAGTGTCTTCCTCGCTCAAGCCTTCCACTACACCATATAGGGATTTATAGGTCAACCCCAACACTTTGAATTGCACTCAGAAGTTGATTGGTAAAAAATGTAATGTGACTTGGTAGCTAATAAATAGCTGTGGCATTTTATATCAACTGAAGCTTCTGGGTGGTATATAAAGGCAGCCCCATGTAGACTGCACTGCAGTTGTCCAGGCAAGTAGTGAGAAGGGCATGAGTTACTGTTGCAAAATCTTTGCATCACAATAGAGCCACAAGTGGTGCACTGACTGAAGCTGGGAAAGGTTCTCAACCACATCTTCCAACTGCCCATCCAGCAGTAGCCATGAGTCTGGGAGAATCTCCAAGTCATGGTCCTGCTGACTAAGGAGAAGTGCCCCTCTCTCACAATTAGATGTGTGTGTACTGGTAGCAAGGGCAGTGTTGTTTGCTAGCTACACACAGATTAAATAGAGTCCTTTTTTCCATTCACAAAAGAGGATGTGCTAGTGAGTGATTTGACCATTCATCCCACTGCTTTTCTATAGTGATTCAAGAACTGAGGGTCAGGGTCAGGAAGAAGATATGTCCTCCTCCTGAATCCCACACTTGTTGGTAGTAGTGATCCAGAGGCAACATCAGCTTGCTCACCATTATTAAAGAAGAGTGGCTGTGGCCCTCAGGGCTGATTTAATGGAAGGACTTCAAGCTGGAGCACAGGCATTGGTCAGCAGGGAGGAGGACACAAAGCATCTTTCCACTGTGGAAGTATGAAAGCATCTCCAGTTCTCCTTTCTCCTTTCCACCTCTGGCAGCAGTAGGCAGACAGTGCCATCAGTTAACAACAAGGTTCTGCTGATAAGAGCAAATGCCTGTATAGTAGTTGAAGATTCATTCAGGGGAAAGCTGAATATTGGTCCAAAGGCATCACTTGATATGACCTTGGATGATCAGCCTTACAGCATGCTAGGGCAGGGACTTGATATAGCAGGTTGCTGTAACTACCAGAACCTCTCATGTACTGTCTTCAGTGACTAGTAGCATCCTGTCCTTATCACAAATAGAGGAAAGAGATGTCCTGAGTGCTGTGAACAGCAGATCCTGACATTAATATCAATCTAATCTCCAATATTTGGGCCAGCTGAGATGGAGTGCATATGTTTATGTCTTTCTCACCATGATTGTTGAAGGTGGGGCCAGATTCAGAGGACATCTGCCACTGTAGGTCCCTGTACCTTCCATGGCGCAGGACCCAGGGAATAGAAGGTGCTGCTTCATGTCAAGATGCTGGATAGATGAGGTCCGCACAGTCATGGCCCATGATTGAGGGTTGTCTCTCTGGGAAGAGCTTTGGCAGCATGAGTTCACTGAATCTCTCCACCAACTAGAGCTCTTAATGCTCCCCTTCCAGCATCATAGCCCCAGTGCACTCTCTTCTGAAGGCTGAGTTTCTGTCTAGTTAGGTTCTTCAGCTTCTAAATTTGAAGAATCAGACTGGTCTCTAATACATCTGGGCCCCAGCTATAGCATGGATTCTTTTTGACAGGTCCAAGCATGCCAAACTCATCTTGGGGCAGTGTGCTTGATGCAGTGCCAGGGAGAAGAGACCCTCAGCTTGACCAGAAGAAGATGAGAAAAGAGATCTGATCCAGCTTTGAGCCAGCAGTACCAAGCTCTGGCCAAGCTTGTCAACAGTCGCTGGACATTTGAATACATCTTTTGGTCCCCAACCAGTGTCTCAAGAGAAATGTTCCCCAGGGCGGGTGAGGTAGTGACACTCTACCTCTAGAAGAAACACATGATCTTCCTTAAGATGAAGTTTCTTTTGCTAGACTTGTTCTGTCACTGGAGAGGGACAAAAGATTAACCATTCAGACTAATCTTCACCTCCAGAAGCAGACAACAGCATCTCCTTTTCCATCACCCAAATATGACCAACAATGAAGGTTGAGACAAACCAAGTTTCCAGTTCTGGAATAGTTGGAAATTCAGACAAGCCCACACTCACAGAAAGTCTGTTTGCAAAACTAGTATCTTTTCTCCTGAGATTTACCACTGAAGGAATATACCAGCATATGGAGTGAGAAAAGGAGTTGGTGGTTGATAGTTCTAGTTTTTAATTAGAGTACAAAGTCAAGGTTTAATCTGAATTCCAAATGATCCAGCACTCTGGAAGGGATCTTGAATAGGTTGAAGCAGAGGCATTCATGGGACAGGATCGAAAAGGTCAAGATGGGCATTGCAACCCCACAGTTCATGCCCCATCCCTTTTTTTACATGTGTGACACATGTAAAAAGGGGGCAGGGCTCCAATCCTGCAGTTGTGGTTGCCATCTTGACATTTTTGATCCCTCCTCTGTGGACAGCCCTGAGCTGAAGCTATGTTCATGCTACAAAATATAGGCTGAGCTTCTTTCTCAGACAGTAACGTCTTCCCACTCCAAAAACAACAACAAAAAAATGTGTCCCAGTACGTGCACTTAAAGAAACCCAAAACTTATTTATTTTCTGTCACAGAAAGAAAGTAACCACCTCCAAGACAGAAGTGTAGGATTTAAGGGAGAAAATTCAGATGATGCAATTCTCTGAGGAAATGCTTGCATGTTACTAAGACTTTGAATGTGCTTCATTTCTTCTGTGGCATTAATGAATGGGAAAGCAACTCCACAGCCTTTTTGCAAGATTTCCACAAATTCTTCCTGAGCTCTCAAAAATGACCAACCCGTGTCATTGTATTAAAAAAAAAAAAATGCTGGCTTAAAATCCCCCCTCTGTTTTTCCAAAAAGGAAAACAGCAGAAAAATGCTATCTCCTCAACAGAAACACTGGCCCACGTCCCAAATCATGGTCTTTGGAGTCCCAAGTAAAGATCATTTTATTTTCTTGGCTTTTTGGTGCCTTTTGGATTCTCTGAATTCTTCGTTGCAGCTGATCTTCTTTGAGCTTTGTGCTGATTTTTAGAGTTTATATTTAATTTTTTTTATATAGTTTACCCACTCATTTTAATCCTTTCAGAAGAACTCAGGCCTTTTGGTTAGCACCTAAATCATGTAAGGAAATAAATGAGAAAAATGTCCTCATAAATAAGGAGAAGATTTCAATTATTCCTCACCTGTGGAATCATCTACTTCTTTAACAGCGTGTTCCCTCTCAGCCCCCTGATGGCATTCCCTACCCAAAATCTCAGCCTGACAACCCCCTTACGAAGTCTCCGCTGAGATTCACAGTCTGCTGTAGCACCTCACAATTTTAGAAGTGACGATTTTTCCCAACGGTAAAAAGTAATGAGACGCCACCCACTCCATGAAAATTGCAGGCAATTTTGGGTGACAATTGATCATCCAGTGTGTCCCCAAGAGCCATTTCCCATAATGTTCCTGTTTCTTTTCAGCACTCAAAACATCTTGAAAGGATATAATCACTCACATCACCGAAAGCTGTCATGAGGTAGATGGAATGTATAGTGCTAAAGCTTCTCGGATGAGAAGGAGAAATAGAAGGAGGGGGAAAAAAACCCTTTTGGGTTAAAGCCGGGACTGTTCAGTATTAAAATTAAAATAACCCAGTCTCAGACAAATCCAATTCTTTGCTAAAAGTACTGAGTTCATGGCAAAAGTTGTCAGTTTATACATATATTAATTTTTTGAAAAACAATAACACATCAAAGCCACGGTGGGTGTCTCTTGTAAAGGGAAGGCTATATAGGACATCCATTAATTTAACAACAGCAACAACAACAATGTTCTTCCCCACCAAAACTGGCAGGGCAACTAGATATAAACAGGCAGCAAACCCCACACTCGCACTGATGTTGTTACCTAGTTGGGTGATGAAATGCCTGCAAGCAAACAACAAGCTCAGAGAGCTCAAGAACTCCACAATAATATTCTCTGTTTATTTTCTGAGAACTTGAGAGTAGTCCTGCTGGATGAAGCCTAGACCCATCTGGCAAACATTCCATCTCACGTGATGGTCCACCAGAAGCATCTAGGAAGCTCACAAAGCAGACCTCTTCTCTCCCTGTTGCTCCTCTGCACTACTACGTGAAGGTGGACTGTCTCCATGCCTGGAGGCAACACCAGTCATTGAACCATTGATAGATGTATCCTCTAGAAATTTGTCTAGTTCCCTTTTGAAGCCATCTAAACGAGAGGCCAACACCACCTCTTCTGCAAGAACATTCCACAAGTTGATACACCATGCATGAAGACATATTTCCTCTTGCTGCTTTCACATGTAGATGGTATGGCTTGCTAGGGTTCCTGAACTTCATGAAGGGGTTGATGAGCTGAAGAGTTTGAGTTTAAATACTTAAAGAATTTCTAAACTTTCAAAGGGATTTGGGGTGGCAGTAGAATGAAATGATAGATAAAGATAAGTCCCACCACAACAAGGGGGATGTCCAACCAAACTCTTAAGTACAATACTTACATACTGTCCTACAATGACTTTCTATTCTGTTTTATCAGGATGAAAAATGAGAGGGTGACCTCCTGTACACCAGCATGAAGTTCTGAGAAAAAAGAAGGGATTTAAATGGAGAAAATAAAATAAACATTAATGATTCAGTATGTTGACTGGCGGCTATGATTGTTCTTCTTCTTTTTAAGTTGATGTCTGAGTATGTGAAAGAGAATGCTTTTACAAATAACTGTTTGTCCATAAATCTATTGACCTTTCCCAGTTCCAGACAAGCTGCATCTTTGCCACCATTACAGGAAACAGGGACTTCAAAAGAGCATCTCAAAAGGGTACATTATGTTTCCAGGACTTTCTGTTTTATTGGAGATTAATTTCATCTGATGCAAGTGGCCCGATGCTGCCAACTAAGTCAAATGTATTTCATGCTTTACTTTTTCTCTTGCCTTACAGGATTTTGTTGGCAATAAGCTGGGGGAGGAAGGAGGAGAATAGTAACCTTTAATTTGTTTTTAAAAAAGTGAAAAAAAAGACTTGCCAAAAATTGTTAAAAGGGGTTGATTCACTGATGGCAAGATATTACTAAATGGATTAAAAAAGAATAAAATCCTCAGCCAGTGGCAACATTTTAATCCATGCTTGCTTACTGCACTGCCTGTAGGACATTTCCAGTCGCAAAGAGAACACATAAATAAATACTCATATATTAACACTGCATCTGTTTGATCTTTTCTCGCTGGGTTGGACAAACTCTTAGAAGAATGAGACTGTCAGGATGTTAATATTGGTGTAGCTGGGAACTAGCCCCTTGTCTTTAGTTTAGGTCAGGTTTAAGAGGCTGGTGTATGAGAACATATTGCCACCTTGAGTGCTCTCTGGGAGGTGGGATATAAATTGATTGATTGATTGATTGATTGATTGCAGTTTATATCCCACTTGAGCCAATAAGGCCCAAAGGAGCTTATAACTAAAAGACAACACAACATGAATATCGAAACCATTATAACCATTGATTGACTTATAGGCTTCTTCAATTGCTACTGCAATTCTAGGTGGTTGACCAAGTATAGATAATTAGGACTAAAACAGCAATGAGATAAGACAAATCAATCAAATTATGAAGACTGCTAAGACTCACACTGGGGAAACAACAAACCAGTTAAGTGGGTTACAAGCCACCTTGTCCCAGAGGTCTCCTGAAAAAACCAGGTCATTAAGGCTCTCCAACAGGGTTGTGGAGAAGGAATGCTGTTCCAGAGAAGGCCCATCTCTGAGATCATTCAAGATGGTTGTGCTTTCCTGACAGAACGGTGATCCCATGGGTTTTCAGGATATAAGCCATGATTTAATCGAAATAATAAATTAAATTAATAACTACAGAATGAGGATAGGAAACAATTTTGATCCCCACCAAGATTGCATACTTATTGTTTTGCTTTCAAGGGAGAATAGGCTGAAAGGTGCATAAGTATTTCTTATGAAGACTCGTCAGCACCTCCAATTTATCTTGGTTTAGGGATTCATGATGTCAGAACAAAATAACTATACTACAGCAACAGAGAGTCTCTAGCCTGCCAGACGTTGTCAGATTCTCCTCCATGTCCAAAAGGCCAAGGATGAAGAAAGGGAGGTGTAGCTCACTTTGGACAGCCCTACTCCTATAATTATGGGTAACCTTAAGAGTACTAAGAGTGGACTGTGTGAGCAAGAGAGTTTTGACTAGCTCAATGGTGTGAATGTCTGATCCAGAAATTCAACAGGAATTCAGTCAAATTTCCAAACTGAGTTTCTATATCAAATGTCTCCATGTTGATGTGTTTGACTACATCTGCACATGCACAGAAATGCCAGTTCCAATATCCAAATCAAACCAGATCAAATTCCCAAAAGGATAAAAACTGTCTTTCTATTTTCTGAAATGAATTGGCAGCTCAAGTGTCCAATAGGTAACCAGTTTTAATTCTATTTGATGAAAGCATTGACTTTGGAAATCCTTTCAAAGAAGAAAAGAATGATAATGAATTTCTCATGGGTTGGAGATACTTTTCTCCAACCTTTTGGCTTAGCTTGGTGTCTGAGGGCAGAGTCTTCAACTGACCTGGGCAATGCTGTATGAACCCAACTGTTTGGTCAGAAGGTGGACAAGGGATCTGTGAGACTTTTCATCCAATCCTACAGCCTCGTTGCCTTCCCACATTCTCACTAAATCCCAAGCGAAGGCACCCATATGAATCTTTTCCTACAGGAATTTTTGAGTAGCACTACTACTATCACCATGAAGGTGGTATCCTGCCTTTGAGAAATTGTCAGAATTTCTCCTTGACATGGAGAAATGTGAAGAAATCCCACCTATGGAGTTTATCTACCCAAGAATTAGCTGGGAAATTTTAAAAGGCTGTTTTAGCCCAGCTCTGCTTCTGCTTCTATAAAGCACTTGACGAGTCTCATACATCACTCTCAACACATTGATGACCCAAACTGCAAAAAAGTAAGAAAGAGGGTTACATTGAAAGGAAGCAACATAGTCAGAGCTAATTGCTCCCTTAAAAATCCTAACTTAGTACTTGTGACTCAGTTGTAAAGTGAAGTCTCTGTTTGCATGTCAAGGAATGGATCTTCTGATGAAAGGAATGCATCAAGTTTCTTAAGTAAAAGATAAAAAGAAACTCTGCCCTTTATTTTTGTGGGAGAGAGTTTCAGAAAGGCGGGGAGAACAGAAGTGCCAGCAAAGAAGCCACCAGCCAAAGAAGTGAGTCACAGAAGGCAGGATGTTAAGAAAATAGCATTCCAACTTAGCAATTAGTTGCTGATTGCGAAGGATTAGGCATGTAAAATAAATCAGCCGTTGATTTCAATAGGAGAAATATGACAGAATCCTGCCAGACTGATGTGTGTGGCTCAGGTTGGCCTCACTGGTCTGCTAGCACCCATCATTTTCAGTTCAAAGTCCCAAACACAAATAAACAAATCAAGGCATAATTTAGAATGTGGCACCCATAGAAGGCAGTACATTTGGGGAAAATTGCAAATAAAAAAATGAGGTATTTCATCTCTCTTTTAAACATGGATAGATTGGAGAACGTTATGTACATCATTCTTTACATTAGAGAAAGTTGCATGTAAAACTGGGCATATTTAGAAATGTTGCACGGGAAGAAAATTTCCAGCATTTTTTTTTTTTATCACAAAATATAAGTATTAAAGGGATTAGGGATGAAGATGGTATTTTTGGGCAGAAAAGGGGTATGTGTCTTGTGACAAGTGGTACATTTTTATTAGCTATTTATTTCTTGAATTGGTATCTTAGTTTCTTCATTAAGTCTACAGGTGAATCCATGACATAATTCCTAGCACAGAGAAAACGTAAATAGCTGGATGAAATTCCTGATGAACTTCTTTGTGTGTGTGTGTGTGTGTGTGTGTGTGTGTGTGTGTAACATTTATTTGAAGTGAGAAGCATGTCTTGATATAGACCACTTGCACACTGCAAGACACCCTTCTTAAATTTGGGAATAAGGTGGTACATTAATACCCAACTAAAGACAAACATGAGGAAGGCTGTAGAGTCAAGTCAAAGGAGACTGTTCTCCTCCTTCTTCTGCAGAAGAAGTGCCTCAAGACTTTAAGAGGAATATCCTTGATGCTTGGCAATTTACTATTTCAAACTTTCAGGAGATCTTATGAAGACCCATTATTTGTCATGCTTACAGATGGGGCCATGAGATCTGTTTGTTTATAGATAGCCCTCAAAAATGAAAAGAGCAGATAAAAATATAAACAGTTTAAGCCATGCAGGAAGATTAATGCTAAAAGAGATGGTACAATCATTTAAGACTTCAAATGAAAGAGATGTGTTTTTATAGATTTCCAGAATCTAGAACAGGTGGTGGCCCAGTGCAATTCCTGGGGGAGAACATTTCTACAGAAAGACACAAAATAACAACAACAAGAACAACAAGAACAACAATAATGCCTTTACCAAAAGGACCTGCCCTTCAAATTCTTAACAGGCCAATAGTTTTGTAATAACAGAGATGGTCCTCTAGATCAGGGTTCCTCAACCTTGGCAACTTTAAGACAGGTGGACTTCAACTCCCAGAATTCCCCAGCCAGCTTAAAGTCCACCCATCTTAAAATTGCCAAGGTTGAGGAACCCTGCTCTAGATAGTGAGGCCTTGAGCTATTTATATATTATAAATATATAGCTACTGTATGTATAGGTTGGTTCCTTAAATTCCTCCCAGTTAGGCAATTGGCATCAGTGGCATCCATGGGTAGGTGTCAGTGTGTGTGTGTGTGTGTGTGTATGAAAATCTGCAAGACAGTTGGTGTGGCATCTCAATCGAAGCACCCCCGTGCAAAAGAGGTAGGGCTTCAGTCACAAAACAGCATGCACCATCTTCCAGATTTTGAACCCTCCCATGGTTGGCCTCTGGTACAGATCTTTTAAAACCAGCTGGGAGCCTACCTGTCCCAAAGTCCAGGCACTTTTCAAGGTTAGCCCCATGCACAGCTCACGGCTGTAGTCAAGAGGAGATGTAACCAAGATGGAGACGACCACCGACAATTCTAACTGGCTCAGGAAAGGCTGCCATTGGCAGCCTGGGTGGAATTGTCAGCAGGAGCTCCTTCCACCGCTGTCATCTGAAAATCCCATGAAAGCCGAGGATAAAGAGCACTCCCAGGCTGAAGGTTGAAGCCCAGTCCCACTTAATGCCTGGCTCAAGAAACGGGTTCAGTCCTGGACAGGCAGCCTTTGCTTGGAGCACACAGTCTATGCGCTGATCCTATGAGGAAGCTGTTTTCCCCACTGGTAGGAGGCAGATGGAACAGCACCCTTTCCTCTCTCCTTCTGTCTCCCTGGGCTGATTACTGATGTGTGTTGGTGCTATGTGTTCAAGATCTCCCACAGCTCTTCACCGCTCTGATTTGTAAAAACACACCTCCTCTGCCTTTAGTCAAATTTTTATGATCCATTTATTGTCTCAACTTTGCCTAGTTGAAGGTAATTATTTCTTAATTAATCATACATAAACAGTCCATATCCTTTGCCAGTCTGGCTGCTAAAAAGAGCATCTATTGCTGGAAATATATAGTGCCAGGCTCCTGCATGTTTTTCATCTCCCTCTGCTGTCACTCAGTTTGGAAGGGAACTCACTTTCCAAATTCTTCCAAAAAAGAAGAGAATTTTGGTGAATTTTTCAAGGGTAAAGCAATGAAGCTATCAGAGTATAATCAAATGTCCTGTCTTTCATTGCATCATTTTCTCTCTTGGGGTTGAACTTTCCCTGGCTTCCCACACTTCCAAGACGTTCCAAGAGAAGATATCAAGAGAGAATTCTTTTCATGGAGCTTTTCAGTGCTTGTTGACATTGCTAAGAGGGAGTCCTTCCCTTGAGAAATTGTTGGAGTATTAATTGATTCAGGGTCATCAATTCAGGCCTGATTCTTGGTGGCCATATAGACAAATGCCTCCATCTTTCCCTGGTGATAATTTGAAACTCTAACCAAGGATTTCTAGTGATCTTTTCCATCATGTCTCTCCATCTTCCAGTCTATGATCTGCTCACATCACACACTGAAGAAGGTGAGTTTCTGCTTGCTGGCCATCAAGCCAAGGAGCAGTTGGTCTTTATTTTGCCCCAGATTGATGGATGGGTTGTTGTTGTCCATGGGACTCTTAGTAACTGTAATGTCGTGTTGCAAATTTCAGAAGATATTGCAGCAGTTAGGAAGAGGAATGATTCAGAACGGGAGCATGTGGGGGAACAAAATGGGGAATATTATGTCCAAAACTGCTTTAATTATCCTGATCTTTGGTGTAATTGCTTCAACTATTCTGATTTTTGTTGGCATAGAAATTTCTTTATCTACACGATCTCATCAAAGTTTATCATTGTCTTCCTCCCTAGGATTAATCTCCTCTACTTCTCCAGCACACTGTCCATCTTTATTCTGCAGCAAGAACACAACATCATCTACCATTTTTACTTATTGCTATCCACTGTAAATTCACTACTGTAAGTATCCTATCTGACGTTACCTTTGTCTTTTAATATTTATCATTAACTCAGACTTCTCATTTTCCATTTTACTTTTACAATGTGCTCTTCTAAGTCTTCTTTACTTTCAGCTAACAAAGCAGTGTCATCTACGTATCTTCAAGCTATCATCTCTTCTCATCCTATGATTCTTTTAATATATTCACTGAATAAATTAAACCAATATAAGTACAATATGCATCCTTGTTTCGCTCCCTTTCTACTCTGCACTATTATGTTTCTCCAAAACCAGTTCTCACAATGGCTTGTTCATTGTAAAGGCTCCACAGAATAATCAGGTTTTCTGGCACACCCAGGAATCTTAATATATTCCACATTCTGGCAAATGATACAGAATCAAAGACCTTGCTGTATTCAGCAAAGCAAAGGTAAACTTGGTTCTTAAATTCTCTGACTCTCTCCATTTTCTGTCTGATGTTAGCTATCTGATCTTATGTCCGTCTGTTTTTTTTGAAACCTGCCTATGTGTTTGCCATTTGCCGCTCTGTGTATGGCTTCATTCTTATTTGTAAGATCTTAAGCAAATGCAGCTTGTATGATAGAATTAGTGCAATGCTTTGATAATTTGCCGAGTCTCTTGTAACTCTTTCCCCTGGTATACGCCAATCTTTTCCAATCTCACATTGTATGGCTTTTCCCCACTTAGCTCCTACTCTTTGGAAGCACCTCCCCTTTAATTTTTATCTGGAGTCTGATCTCTTGAAGTTTAAACAGAATGCTTCTTTTTGCAAGACCTTTATGAAGCAGGAAAAATGTTTCTTTTTCATTATTTGCTGTAGATTTCTACTAAGGTTATGCTACTGTTGGAAATGTTTATCTTGACTATTAGATTGCATTAGGAAATGGCTTATATTGAATTACATTGAATTTTGTTGTGATATTTGCTTAAATTTAAAAGCAAATTATGTATAATTTTTATTTACCTAAAATGGACACTGAATAAAACTCCTCCTGTTTCTCCTCCTCTGGGACACACAGTCTTGTTTGGTATTTGTTGACAGACCACCATTCGCACTTTCGCCAACTCTTCGGTTTTAAATGGTTTAATTAGTTGATCTGCACCTCTTGTTTTCTTATTCGTCAGCTGTTCTGTTGTCTATCCTACCTCACTTTCCAGTGGAATTAGTTTCTGAATTTCTCTCTCTCTTAATTTTTCTCTCATTCTGTAATCCTATTTGTTTCATTTAAACTTTCACATCTGTTTTGTAACCTCATTTGCCTAAATAGCTGAAAATCTTCCTGTTTTCTTTTAATCTCTCATTTCCTTCTTCTGATTTTTCCCCCTCTTTGTTGGCATGATTCTTCCTTAAAGCTGAAATCTGGAGTCATCTGTCATCTGTCCTTCTCACCCAAGATTTTCATCTTTTGTCTCTCTTGGGCAATCATGATACTTCATTCCAGAAGCCACTTGAGACTTTTCCTCTTTGAAATTTTGGAAATTGTTTTCTGCTTTCAGTGTCTCTTATCCCAGGCTCTCTTTTACATATTAAGAGAATTAAATCCATTCCTGACATTGAACTTATTTTCTGACTGCATCATCCTGGTCATACGTTGCTAGCATACCTGTTACTTATCTGAAGGACATAGCAGACCTGACATTGCCCCACCTATCTTGTCAAAGTATTAAATTTCTGCATTTTTGTTTCCATTTTACACAATTCATGGTTTTTAAAGGATGAGAACTCTGGATCCCATAATTGAAACTTAGTCTGACATACTTTATTTATTTATATGATTTATATGGCTACCCGTCTCTTACAGGAGACTCTCCGTGGTATACAGGGATAAACAGCATGAAAACCACAACATATAACCCTCAGCACCTAAGGATAAAATAAGATCCCACGCACAAAAACCCCACATCAACAGCAGTAGAGCTGACCTGATCTTCTGACCCAAACCCATTCAAAGTTGATGATCAGGTAGAAGCTTCATGATTGGTTTTACAGGAACAAGCAATAATAAAGAGTAGAATTGCAAGATGGTGGAAAATTGCCTTCAGACTCTTAGCCTCTCCCCCATCCCCATTGACCATAAAGTAATGGGTTGTAAGTATTATCCACAATCTTCTTTGACAAGACAGAGGGAGGTCACTTAACATTGATGCAGGGAAACATCCAAAAATACTTCCTTTCTGTTCATTTTTCCTTATAAATTAATTTCAAGTTCCACTCTCTATCCACATTATTTGCATACAGATGGCTAAAATATTTCTTCCAGCACACTCTCTCACCTCAGCTTCCTCCCATACCATTTCATTGCTTTTATTCTTCATCCCATTGACTCGGCTGAAGATTCCTTGTTTAGCCCTTTCCGGTCACTTTCCAAATGAAGTTTTATTTCCATTAGAAGATTTCTGTATTTTCTCTGCCTCTTTTAATCTTAACCATTCCTTGTTCTCTTTGCACTGATCTTTTTCTCTCTGCACACATCATACAATATCTTGCTCTCATCCGCATTTTTGCAACAATGATTCTCTTACATTCATTTTTTTCTCATCCACAGCCTCTTTGACTTCATCGTTCTACCAGATAGTCTTTTTCAAACTTCCCATTGGTGCAACTGGTAGCACTCTGTTAAATAATTCTTTTTACTCTCTTGCACCTTCTCTATCTTCTTTCCTTATATTCACAGTTTATGTATTCTGTTGGGAGATTAGTGTGTCTTCACACTTTTTTATTTTTTATACAGGGTTTGTACTTTTTCTTCCTGCAATTGTTCTCCTTCCACTCTCCTTTCTTTGACTTCTTTCCTTTTTTTTTCTCAAGATCCACTCTAAATACTACCCAAAACAGTCCCATATTCAAAACCTCTTTCCATTCCTGTACCCTTCACTAAACAATCAAAGCAATGATTGATATTCATCATTTTGTGTATGAAAAGTAACAAGTGTAAAGATAGCAACTTGGGGCTGCTACGCATCCTGGACATGTGTAGCTCATTTAGAACTGATCTGATGGTAGCTATGAGCAGAATCCTGGAATGGAATCTGGCACATATTTACTTGGCAGCGAGTCCTATCCGGCCCACTGGGCATTATTTATGTGTTACCAGGCAAAGCTAAATAGTGTCTCTGTGGCCAGTTTAATTAATGCTAAAACTTCAGGCATTTTACTTGAAGGAAAATTCCCAAACTTGATTCTTTACTATACATTTTGGAAATGCCTCCAATTTCTTTGCTTATTGAAGCAATTAATATTTCACTTTCTCATGTCAGAGATGTTTTGAAATCATTTGTAAAAAGCCTGAGTATCTGTGGAGTCCTTGGGGTTCTCTGAGCTTGGCTGTTTTCTTGCAGACGTTTCATTACATGACTAGGTAACATCATCAGTGCTAGTGAGTGTAGGGTTTGCTCCCTGTTTGTATACAGTAGCTCGCCTTGCCAGTGTTGGTGGGGGTGTCATTTTCTCCTTGGTAGTTCCTCAATTAGGCTGTTGTTTACTGCTTGATTGTCTGAGTTGGTAGTTCTTTGAAAAATGTGAAGGAATTCCTGGAAGCTTGGCATTCAGACAAGTCAGCCATCAACAGGCACATAGAGAGAAACCACATTTACACACCATTAGAGAATTAAAAAGCTAAGAAAGAAACAAAAAGACCAGAACACATCCTCTCCAGCAACCAATACCCAGATAAGCAGGGATTAACACCAGACAAACAATGGTTCATTCAGCCTAGTTTAGTGGGACGGATGAATTTGAGATGGTAGTTTTGTCCTTCTGGAAAGCCCCGAGAATGAAACCATATATGGACAAACCAGGATTTGGTTGCAATTACTCTTGGGGAATAATTGATTTTGGTCAGCTACAGTATTGTTTTGGGGTATTGTTGACCACACTGCATATCCCTTTGTTATGCAACAGCAGCGTGAGATCAGAGTGTGGATCCAAGTGTGGATTTCCAGAAAAAGTTGGTTCCTCATGCTTTTCATGGCCTTAATTAGGATTCCAAAGAACATTAGTCTTGGTTTCACAGAGCTTAGGGAACCAAGTGTTAGTGAAGAAAATATATTGGGTGAGTCTTTCCCTTACTTTCTTTAAAGATCAGTTGAACACAAACCCCATAACCCCTCTTACTCAGATTTGACTGGGAGGGAGTTGTGAGCGCAAAAGCAATGGTAACACCAGTGTTGTCCAAACTTGGCCACTTTAAGATGAGTGGACTTCAACTCCCAGAATTCCCCAGCCAGCATGGCCAAGTTTGGACAACACTGGGTAACACCCACAAAGCAAAAGATACAAACTCCTGATTATGATGGACATAATATGTAAAGGACGGGACTGCGTGTTTCTGGAGATGCGCAATGGGTACAACGGGACAAGAAGGTGGAAATCTTAGTGGTAAAGCCAAGATATCAGTGTTTCTGTTTGGAATGAATTGCAAATAAGTTAGTACAGTCCCTCACGACAGGAAGGTCTACACCAGTGTTTTTCAAACTTGGCAATTAAGAGGTGTGGACTTCAACATGCTGGCTGGGGAATTCTGGGAGTTGAAGTCCATACCTCTTAAAGTTGCTGAGGTTGAGAAGCACTGGTCTGTACCACTTCCATCTGGCAGTAGAGAATCTTACTTTTTTTTTAATGTTCTTTAAACAAAAAAATCCCTGCAAGGAGAAAGCTAGCATAAGGGGAGGTACTCTAGAATGTATCTCCCTGAATGTGGAATTCTTTAAAACATGCATCCATAGGCAGGCACACATGTTTGAAAATAATTCAGATATTAAATGTCCCTCTTGATGCCTGGAGCAATAGCATCTTTTCTACCAAGCCCTAAGCCATTATTTTATTGCATGTATGAATCTGGTCTGGCAGAAGAACCACTGCCAAAGGAGGACATTCCACAATACAGTTGGGCTTTTGTTCTATTTTTATTTATTTATTGCTTTATTTATTTGTTTATTTATTGCGCTTATATCCTGGTGCAATCTAGTAACTCTCAGTGGCTTCCGCGATGCATAATATAGAAAAGTATTTAAAACTTCCCTGGTATGATTAAAACACCTAATTAAAGTGCAGTCAGAAAACCCTAAAGACAAGGATGCAATATGACTCAAATAAAACAACACCAGTACCAAAATAGAAAGAATAAAAGATGGTGCAGTGCGTGAACTTAATTAGAATGCCCTTCAAAATAGTTGCATGCTTAACCTGTTCCTGAAGACCAACCAGAAGGTCTAACCTGGTCTTATATCAAAACACTGGCATTGCTGCAAAAGAGCAACACTTTTCAGCTTGACACAATAGGACTATGAGCGGTTTCTCCTGGGATGATCTAGAAAATGGGACTGAACAATAATCCTACAGTTGCATAAACATCAGTTGTTGTTGTTTAGTCGTTAAGTCGTGTCCGACTCTTCGTGACCTCATGAACCATATCGTGCCAGGCCTTCCTGTCCTTCACTGCCTCCCTGAGTTTGCTCAGTTTCATGCTCATTTTATTAGTTATATAAATGCTTATATTCCACCAGCAGTATCCGCAGAGGGGGCTAAGGGGGAAGAATGGTGAAACCAACACTGCACTGTCATGCTCCAAGCTCCACCCCTTTTATGCATATGCCATGATGTCACATACGTGCCCCAAAGAGGCAGAAGCTTGCAGGAGGACAGAACTGGAACTGGAATTGATCCAGAGGTGGTTATCTGTCAACCAGATACCATTGACACTTGCAAAAGTCCTGGGAAAGTTAAAATTCCCCAGTCCTCTTCAAATGGGGGAAGAGATGTAACCATTCAGCAGACCACCTTGCTAACATGATCTGCACTCCTGTGTGAACTCTGGAATGGTTCTGGGGAGAAGAAGCGGAGTAATCAAGCAGAGGTGTTCACTTGTCTAAAATGGGCTAGACAGTTGGAGTGACTGTTGGAAGTTGTTTTTTCTCCAGATTAAGGTTGGTTGGTAAACCTAAAGTGGATTAAGCAGTTAATTAATTAGGATTTATGGGATGCTGGGTGAGATTGGGAGAAGAATCACAGACGTGTTTGAGGGAACAATCCTTGGAAGAGGAACAAGTCGATAGATGACCTTTAGGTTCAGCTGGGGATGAAGACGATGGAAGATAAGAAAACAAGAAGATCAAAGCTTTGCCTGCCAAAGAATTAGCCAGCCAGGCACTGATCATCTGCTCAGTGGGAGAGAGAGAACCATGCCAATTAATTAAGTCAGTCTTTTCCTTAAATCTAGAGCGGTACATAGGCATATTTCTAGGAATTGGGGAGTGAGGGCGGTCACATCAATTAGGAATTCACATGTGTTGGGCACCCATTATATTGGGTTAAGATTTGCTGTCTTGGAAATGCTTTTGACACAAGGGGGGAAAAAGCTGATTTGGTACTTTTACTTAGTCTGTGTCAAGCTATCATTTGAGAGGTGGGAAGCTAAAGCGTGCAAATAACTAGACATTTTGAAGCCACTGAAATGTTAAGCTACTCCTCTCCTCTGATAAGGGTTGGTTTAGGTCCAAACTGATTATTTCTGTCTTTGTTTCTGAACGACAGAAGAGAACAATCTGGCAACTGGGTGGTCTTGCCACATCCCCACCACAACTTGAATCTGTGTCTGTGTATCCCCGGTGACAATGTGGTGGCAGTGGTAGCTTCTGCAGATGTCTATGTAGACCACCTTCCTAAGGCAGATACCCCACTCAGGGCAGCAAACAATGATTAAAACCAATAAGAAGTCAAAATCATTGAAATAGAAAGCAAAAAAATATAAACAACAATGATAAAAATCAGATTTAAAAAACAACTAATCAAGGCAGGCAGAGGGGGCAATACAGATCCAAGTGATGTTTTATGTTGTTTGTGGGGTGAACATCTAAAAAGGGAAGCCTTGTCTACCAATAAAACCCCAACAGAGTAAATAAAACTTGGCTTCCCTAGGCAGTGTGCCCAAATTTAAATTTTGCCAAGAGAATACAGTTTTTTCCTCTTCTTCCCCCCAAACATGCCTCTCTCCAGCCCAGTTTGGACAGAGGAGGACCTGACCTCTCCACTAGATCTTGGGAAATAGACAGGATGGTCTCAGAAGTGGTTGTCGCTACGTCTTTGGCACCTATGCCTTTTAAAGACCAGGACTTTGACTGAAATTCAAAATGAAGTTGGTATCTCACCCAGCCTTTGGACTCAAATTAGAAAGCTGGTCATACTATCAGAAAGACATCCCAGTCAGGATCCCAGGGTATGTTTTGGCATCTCTGAACATCTCTTGGACGTCTCAGAGCAACCTTGGCATCTAATTTTTGTTTGAGCATTGCTATGACCCCTCCAACTTGACTTCCACGCTGGCCTCATCTGCTTGAAAGACAAAAGGCTTGAGACCCCCAGAGGCGCAGAACAATGGCGATTAACTCCTCCATATTATGGCTGTGTCTGCTTAATGAGCCTAAATAAAGGGCAATGCATTGGTGTGGAAAACTAAGTGATAAAAATCACAACAGGCCTATTTGCCGCCTTGCTTCATTTTTTTTTTTTTTTTAAATCATCCGGCTGCTGCGATCTAGGCTCGGGACTTGGCAAGGACGGCTTGTTTTGTGACCGTAAGATACATAATGGACAGTGGCTGCAGCATGGAAAAACCCAAGGACCCGTATTCCAAGTAATTTAAATACCAATGCTGGGTTTATTTTCTTTAGAAAAGCAAGCTACCACTGGCATTTAATAACGATGCAAACGTTACTCTGCGGTGTTGTTTTAGCGATGCACAAGCACATTTGTCTGCCAGCAATTCTCATTGTCTTTGGAATCCTACCATCAAGTTTTTTGCACATCTACCTATTTAAATGGTGAAATCTGGCATTGGAAGGCAATGGTGTGATGAAAACTGTAGAACCGGCATTGTCTACATTGCAGAGATCTGCCTTCGGTACAGTCGTTTCCAACTTAAAAAAAAAAAAAGGAATCGAAGTTGCAAATGATTCTAGTAGGAGTTTTGTGTCGATTGTAAGGTGATCGCTTGGCATTTAAAAGTTTCAATGCTTTAATGCTAATTTTCCTGAGCTATCTAGGAGGAGCAGAATGAACAGCAGCATTAATATATCCACATGCACATATTGATCCCCTATAAACAAAACAATGTACGTAGATCAAAGGGAAAGTGTTATTGCTTTATTTTCAAATTGTGTAGAGGGTTTGACTGTGCGCTGGGGTGGAGGGGTTCTTCTAAATATCCAAAGTTGGTTTGGCACTGTGGATCAAGTGCATCAATCTGATAGAGAAAGGATCACACTGAACATGTGCTCCCTTTAAGAAGACTCTGCTTGTGGACATTAATCCTGCTGCGGGGGAGCTTGGCTACAGGATCAGCAAAATTATGCACTGTTTTGCTGCTCAGCTGAACGGTTTCTGATGAAAGAGGGAACCTCCTCGGCCCGTCTACCGTTTGAAAGGAAATCCCACAACAGGTATTTGGAGTTCTGATCACGTTGCTCAGATCCGATCATTTAAAATACGCCACAACGGGAAGATTAAATGAACTAACTGCCAGACATCATAAAAGGAGAAGCACGAACAATTGAAACAATTGAGAGTTCCTGTTCTGTTCCCACAGGTGTGTCAACTCTTCTATTGCAATACCTGTTGGAATGCAGCCTTCCCCCTCCAGTTAGACTTTAGCCCGCCTAGAAGTGGAACAGAATGAAGTGATAGGAGGAGCAACGTCAGTTCAGAACGCTGTTTGGTGTGCATGAAGTATTATTTTTGAATGCTTCTTCTGGAGGAATGAACAAAAATAAAAACAAGAACTGAGTTGGCTTCTGCCTTACAACCTCATGATTCTCTGCTTCTTCTGCCCCAGATTACAGGTAGTCCTCGCTTAACAACTGGCCTGTTTAGTGACTGTTCAAACTTACGACGGCGCTGAAAAAAGTAACTTAGGACTGTTGCAGCATCCCCATGGTCAGGTGATCGAGATTCGGGTGCTTTGTAACTGGCTTCTGACAAGCAGAGCCAATGGAGAAGCTGGCAGTAAAATTGCAAGTCGCGGTCACGTGATGTCTTGCTTAACAGCCGCAGGTGATGCACTTAGCAACCACGGTGGAAGTGAGGTTTTAAGTCCGTGGTCATGTGATGCCTTGCTTAATGACTGCATCACTTAGTGACAGAGTTGCCGGTCCCAATTGTGGTTGTTACGCGAGGACTAGCTGTAGTAACAAGATGGCTTCACCTGCAATGGTGCAGGCAGGCAGAAGTTTGCAAATATCAAGGGATAATATCGATGTCTGTCTCATGTCTGGTTGCTAAGCAAGCACTGGGTTCCCCTCTCTCTGACACTCATTTAGCAACAGAACCTGCTCGTTCAGTCTAACTGGGGGTCTTCAGACTTAGTCTGAAGCTTCCAATAATCTGCCCTTTCAACCCCCTTTTAAACTATCCATGTTAATAACCATGACACCGAACTGCAGCTGAGGCCAGAGACCAATGAGTGACCAGCAAACATGGGATCTCTGTGAATTAAACTCCCACCTAGTTCCCACAAGTACCATTTCATAACTGGTCTTTTGAGTTCTTTTCTTCCCTCTTCATCCTACTTCCTTTCGTGCTGTGCCTCTGAATTTGGGACCTTGTGTGTAACCATTGCTTTGTTGCTGGTTTTGCAGGAGCTCCTCTAAGGTAGGGTGGAAGTGCTGCAAATGAGTAAGAAAAACCAGCCCCTGCTGGTGGGGGAGCCGAGAGAAGCATCAGTGACGGGAGAGCAGCAGCGAAGGACTCTTTCTGCCTCTTTCTCCTAATCTGGGTTTTGCCACAGTTCTTGAAAAAAGAGGATCAGGCTACCCTTTCTTCTCTCCCCAGAAACGTTTCATTTTCTTAGGACCCAAAGAGAAAAGGAAAGAACCGAAGACCAGATTTACCCACGACCACAAAAAAGACGTGGTGAACATATGCATTTGTACCGTCAGAGCTATTAAACTGATGCGAACCAGATGGAACATAAGACAAAGGAATTCACAACTCATAGACTGATTTGAATTCCTTTAATTTCACACAATGAATAACATATGAATAGGATTAACTTTTTTTCTTTTTTTCTTTTTCCTTTTAATAGTTAAGTGCTCTATACTGTGCTAACCTGATTTGGTAGCGAAGACTGGAGCTCCCTTTTAGAAAAAAATGTTTAAAAACCAACATCTAAAATTATGAAAAAAGCATGACATTTTAGCATGCCAGATGTACCTAACCTTCAAATAACAACAAGTCCGTATCCATTTTTTTTTAAATGTACAAAAATGCTTCATGAATAAAAACCGTTACAAAAAGAACATTTCAAACAAATGTACAAGTTTTTTTTTGTCTTGCCTCTATATTCAATAAAATACAAATACATTTTTGCTCTAAAATATGTTTACATACAATCAAAGTAGAACATGCAAATTACACGTTAAAAAAGGCTTTTAAAAACCACTTACAAACTAAAAAGTAGCCAGCACGACTTGCAGAACAATCTTGTGCCCCGTTCATTTTGTAGGATCTTTTTTTTTTTTTAGTTTTTGAAATACAGTATATACATATTTAACACTTTGTGTGCATTTAGTATTATTATTTAAGAAACAGCACTTAAAAAAAATAACCAATCAACATGGTTTTGTATAATTTTTTTCCCCACGTTAACAAATCTCTTTTCCTTAATTGTATTTTTTTTTCCCCCCATTTGAAAGCCAGGGAGGTGGGGATGGGCTCAGGAGCTTCTAAACATTTTTGCTTGTTTTAGTAATACGTTGGTAGGGTTTTATTAATATTTCCAATATATTTGCTTGGCTGGTTAACAACCCAATTCAAAAGTTTGCTGTGCTTGCAGTTAACCCTTCTGAATGGAGGGAAGTCAATACGGAGCGGACACAACACTTTCAAATAATTTGTGACAAGCAGGCGGGCCAGGGAAATCATCTGGCAACTGGGGGTGCCATTCAGCTAAGTCTGCATTTAAATGTTGGAGTGGGGGAGACAACTGGACTGAAAATGTACCGCAACTCACGTTAGCAAAAACAAGCTGCATAATTTTTTTGGGGGGGGGAATGCTTTCACTGGAAGAACATGTGCTTATTCTAATTTCGTTTTTTCAAAAAGCCGCAATTGAGCATCCCTCCGACAGCTTCAGAGGGAAATGTCATGTCTCTGTTGAGACGTTCATCATAAAGGGCCCAAAAGAAGAGTGGGGGCACATTGTATATATTCAAGCAGCTTCTATACCAAGGTGGAGTTCTACTGGGCCTTAAATCCCCTGCTCCTTCTTCGGAAAGATGTTCATAAGGGGGCTTGAGTCTGTAACACTGAAGGACTATTTCATGTATTCCTTTTCCACCGGTATCCGTGCTTCCTAGGAACACTAGTGTCCAGCTCAGCTGAAGGAGATCTGGGCAGAGAGAAGGAAATGTACACCGTAATCTCCTTACTGAGTCCCTATATGAAATACTCTTTGAGTTTGGTGAATTTAACTTCAGCTCAATCATCTAGGTCAGTGTTGTCCAAATGTGGCCACTTTAAGATGAATGGACTTCAACTCCCAGAATTCCCCAGCCAGCAGGGCTGGCTGGGGAATTCTGGGAGTTGAAGTCCACTCATCTTAAAGTGGCCACGTTTGGACAACACTGGTCTAGGTGCTCAATGTTCTCAATAAATGGATTTTTTTTGGGTCTCTGTACTTGCATTTTTAAAAGCTCATTACTGACTCAGAATGCTGAACCCTAAAGTCGGATTACAAAACACCGTTCCTGCATTCTCGTGAAACTGTGGCAAAAGAAATAAACCATATTATGGCTTAGTAGGATGGCATGATACAGGTATCATGATATCATGCTGAAGCAATGGCTGGGTTTCCAAAGCTGACTCTTAACTAGCCGAACATGTTTGGCCATGACATTGGTAA
The DNA here is from genome assembly GCF_059951505.1 of Python bivittatus. NCBI lineage: Eukaryota > Metazoa > Chordata > Lepidosauria > Squamata > Pythonidae > Python > Python bivittatus. The sequence continues at coordinate 18,087,114 of NW_028277097.1, forward strand.
CCATCTACCCCCAAATGAATTCCATAGCAATCTATATTTAGTGTTTTGTTTTATTGTGATTCTGTCCATGGCTTTGTAACAGTCATACTGATGACATGGAAAACACACATTGTTTTGCCACTTCACAATTCTGGTTTGCTCTTAGACCATGTACACCTCCTGATTTTGCTCTTCTCAAGGCTGATTAATTAGCACATATGCCAAACTTCCGTCAAAATACCAAATATGAGCCACGGCATTGCCTCATTTTGTTATATATCTTATTTGGACATCTTTTTAGAAAACAAATCCCTGGAAAGCTGACTTTTGGAAAAAAATCTTCTGGGTGACCAAATAAAAGGCATTGGCTTCAAAATGGCTCCATGATTATTTCAGGATATAAAGCTTCCACTCTCTCGTTTTGTTTTTTATGAAATCTGAATGGGGCATTATACATATTACAGTGAGGACTTTGTCATTTCACCTGTCCTGTGGTGTCTCTAGGTTAAAATGGTTAGGATGTTTCTTGCAAAGTCTGAAATTTTACGAAGATGTCTTGCCATTGAGAATTGGCTCAAAAACAGGAACGGACCTTTGTGATCCAATTTCCCTTCCTGTATTGCTCACTGGGTTCCTGGAGGTTTACTTCTAGGTGTACCTGAAAATACAGCTTTATTTTTGCATTATGTGTTCATTTATCCTTTTTTTGGAGAACAGAGTTTTAACTGCTGAGTCTCAATGATTTATAATAATTGTGATCGTTTTACATGTTCTGCAGAGATAAAATACAACTGGCCCCTTCTATTCATCAGGTCCTCAAATGCACTTTTTTGCAATTCTGAAGTTGGAAGGGATGCAGAAATCTAACTTCAATGCATCTCTGATAGGGACTGATGTGGAATATTTTTACATGTATAAATTGTGAAGTTTTGAGAGAAGCAAGGCTCTGGCCACTCCAATGACTTAACAATCCTTTACCAATATGTAATGAAGTCATTGAAGATGTCTATAGTTGTCAGGAGAATAAATTACAAGTGTATCTATGGGCACATATGTGCAATGAGGTATCAGACATAATTCATCCATTAAATGTTGATGAAAGAAACAAATTTGGCTTGAGAAGACCTTTGGTGGTGATCAAAATCACAAGAAAGCTGTATGTCTCCTCAACTTCAAAATCGCTCAGGTTAGAGATTCCATTCTGCTACTGAAGAGTTAATCTTTTCATTGGAACAAAAAGAAGAAAAGAAAAGAAAAAAGAAAAGCGTCTTGTTAAAATGGCTTTCAAGAAACCAATGAATTCAAAGATGGAGAGAATTGTACTGTACTTTGAGGCCCATAATGAAAATGGTGGCTTTCACCTATATATGCTACAGTCATTCTTTCCAACAGGGAGTTGATAATCTGAAATGGTATTGCCTGAAGGGTCACAATCTGTGCTGGCTTGTGCCAAGACAAGACCCACAAAGTAGATGAGGGCACTTTAACTGTCCTTGCAACCTCATCTATCAACTTCTCAAAAGAATTTGTAGATGTTTGTCTTCCTGTTCTTGGTCTTTATTAAATTGCTTAGGTGTTATGTTTACAATTGCTCTAGCATATTATAGGTTTTGACTTGTCCTCTTGTTTTAATTTAATTATCTTTACTATTGTTTTGTTAGCATCAATTTTCTTTGGCCCAAAGGTGGGGTGCGACCTCAATCAATCAATCAATCAATCAATCAATCAATCAATCTCACCAAAGACAAAGCACACCATTTCTGAGATACATGACACCCATTTTAGTAGCATCCATGTAGGGAAAACTATGCTATGAAATGCTAGTCCCCTGACAAAGAAGCGGAAGCTGGAGTTTGGCTTTGCTCCAAATTTGCACGGATTATGGTAACATGGGAATGAAAACACAGATGTTGACTGTGCCAGGGCTGCTGAAACATGTCCCTGAAAGGCTATGAACATTTTTCCCAAATCACAGCATGGATGGAACAGACACACCAGTAGCATTTGGCATGTGCACCCCCCTGGGAAGAGACTAATAGTTATCAGAACGGGCAGCGAAAGCTGGGTTGGCCTATGGCTGTAGAACATTTCATCACTTACAACCACAGAGGCAGAAGGAGCCTTTGAAGTCAGCCAATCCACTCTCTGCTTGGTGCAGGATGTTTTCCCTGACATTTTAAGAGAGAAATTCACAATGTGAGACCAAGGGGACCTCCCTGCTTTCAGCACAGCCCCCAAAACTCTTCCAAAAGTTGCTATGACTTTTTTAAAAAAAAGTGTAACCACAGGGGAAAATGAGTAATCATATAGGGAATAATTACATTAACTGCATTTGTTTAATGGGACTCAACAAGACATTTTAATGGAATGAGATTTGTTTTAGTTTTTGTTCCGATTTCATCCCCTTTGGGCCTTGTAGCCTTGAGAGGCATCATCTCTGATCAAAAATAGGATCTCTCTGCTATAAGGGGGCTTTGTTAGTGGCTGCAAAGATATAGTTTTCTGCTCCAAAACAGAGAAATAATCTTAGGAACAGTGTAATGGTTACCGAGAACTCCTTATTTATTTCTTTATTGAATTCTTAGAAGCAGAATTTTAGGATCTAAATATTCCTAAGATGTTATCCCCACACTGAATCCAGACTCAGCAATTGCTTTGAGTTATTTTATTTTATTTTATTTTTTGTCTCTAATTTCTTCTTCACTCTGACCTTATTGCATATATTATGCCATGCTTGGTTGTTTCCAATAAAATGAAATTAACGGGGGAAAGGAAAGGAAGTTATCAACAATTGCCTTTTCTTTTTTCTTTTCTTATCTAGGAACGATTATTAATGCCATGAAATAATAGTATAAAATATGCTGCTTTAAGCAAAACAGAAACAATTTACTGATTTGGTGATACAAATTTGCTTCAGAAACAGAAGCAAACAAAATGGTGAACAGGAAGATTTGTATTTAGTCTGGTCAATTGGAAATGACAAAAAGACAATTTGTCACGTAAACGTTTAGGTCCATGCAGATTTGATTTCTCCCTTCTTCTTTATAATTACATTATATACAAAACAAAACAACACCCCCACCCCGAATATTTTTCAATTTATTAAGGCAACCACATCTTGGAAGAAAAGGTCTCCAAAGTGGCATTCATTCAGATACTATGCTTTGAACATCTAGATTTTTAACATTATTTTTTAGATAAGAACACTTGGTCATTTTAACATTTTTGTTTCGAAGTTGCGTGTTGAGAAATTACACTGTTTTCATCTGTTGGATTTTCCAGTGAATTATTACTTCAAAATGGCTTTTCCTGTTTTTACTGTATTGAGAAACAAACCAGCATTGGGCACAAACTTCCAGTAATGTTTCTCCCATTTCCCATGAATTTGCCTTGAGTAACCTCTATTTTTCCGGCTTGGATCCGTTCAGGATTCCTTGCCTCTTGAAAGGAGCATCACTTGTCCGTTCCTGTTTTTTGCTGGTAGTTTACAAGGGCGTTCGCAGGTGAATCAAAGGAACCAAGATGATGGTCACAATCATGGATCTGCCCCTTTTGTGTATGCATTCTGAGGTTGTGTGCCCATACAGAAGAGCAGGGCTTCTATCGCACAGTGGCAACTGCCATCTTGACTCTTTTGAAGCCACCAAGAAAATGGTAGGTCCCCATTTTCCCCAACTCTACGAACAAACTGAGGCTGCTGGAGAAGCATTGTTTCTACCAGCAACTGGACCATCGAAGCGCTTAATTGGGACGATAAAAAGCTGAATTTAGTTTTCAAATGAAACAACAAGCAATGGCACCCATTTTGTGAACGTGCAATCCTCTCGGCAGCAATTTTGTGAGAGAGAGACCACAGCAAGCTCTCAAAGTCTGAAATGACCCCTTTTCCTATTCTATGTGATTCCTTATTTTCTAGGGTGGGGTTGGATTCCTCAGTTGAATAAAGCTCAACTCATCTTGCCTATATTACTCGTTTTGAAACCAATTTCGTTTTCAATGGGCAATCTATGGAGGAGAGGAAATACATACTATTCAGAATTAGTGGCAAAGATCTCTAAAGATTTGGTTAGGGTTAAGTTTGGTTGCCATCCGCCTGGCAAAATTTTCTTTTAACAATCCCAAACCCAATAAAAGTATGAAACCTTTTTAAAAATGAAAAGCACAGTTGAAGAGTTTACATTATTATTTTTTTTGAAAAAAGGGATGCGATTTTCAGATGGAGTGTTGGCATCTTGGTTCCTGGAAAGAGCTCTTGTGACTTAATAGCTGTGAGGCAAGGAGATACCTATTAAGGACATCTTCCCCCCTTCACTGTCACAGCAGTGACCAGAAACGCTGCTGGTGATTTTCCTTCTGCAATATATCTACCAAAAAAGGGGCAAGAACCTCTCTTGAGAAAGTTATTGACCATACTGGTAAAGATGCCACGTTCTCTTACCATCTAGGGACTTTTGGAGACACAAGAACAATGGCGACTTGTCTGAACAACAACAACAAAAAAGCAAAACTCAGTAAGTTTGAAGAACTTCTTCTGTACCCCCTCCCCTGTTATTAACCAAGGGGCTTCTATCACAGTTGAGTTCTTATTGTAATGATGATGATGATGAGTGATCAATTTCATCTGGATTCTTCATGGCTGCTGTGCTACTCAAATACAGAGCAAATCTGATGCTGTAGAAGATGTGGATCAGAGTTGTCCACTCTGGCCTATTGGCTGAAATGCATGAGAATTCCAGCTCTGTCTCTAATTGGCCATCTCTGATACTAGGGAAGGTGTTCATTCTCACTTCCTCTATTTTTTCGGTGCCTTTTCCCTTTCACTTCGTCCTCCTCTTCCTCTGGATGTTGCTGTGACTTGTTTTTTCGCTTTCCAACTCTTGGCGTCTGTGAAGGAGGGACTGGTACGAGGGGAGCCTGGGGTGTTTCTCGGGCCATGTGCACCACCGCCTCGATGGTGGCTGCTATTGGGTCTTGACTACTTGCTTGTTCCAACATCAAAGAGTTCAAGAGAAGTCTCTGACCTCGTTTGCAAGGCAGGTCAACACATTTCTCCAACACAGGCATTTGGTCTCTGGAGTCCTCATCAAATGAGGGGGGCTTTTTCCGAGGACGGCCTCGCCTCTTCTTTACAAAATTATTCCCCGTCTTTGATTGTCTCTGCAGCCGTTTGGCTTTCAGGATTTTGTTGACGTGGTCCAGATTCTTCTTTGTGGAGAGAATCTTGGTGTAGTTGCACATCTTGCGTACCTCGCACTGGATTGCTTCGATTTCACAGCGCTTGAATCTTTTCTTGAGGGGTGAGCTGGCTGGAGAAGACAAGACAACAGAGATATTCCAAGTCAGAGTCGACTGAAATGGGAACATGCCACCCTGCAAAATACCTGCTGAATTATGATTAATGCTGGCCAATGTAAACATTTACTTAAGCTGAAAATCATGAGTAATGGTTGACAGATGGGAAATGGCATGAAAAATGGAAAAGAGAGGATTTCAGAATTATTAAGAAGATACTCCTGAAATAAGAGTCATTGATACTTGCCCATTTGCCATTAATTCTATCTTAGGACGCTGACTCAATTCATGACTTAAAAGAGGGAGAACCTTACAAAGAAATTCCGTTTTTATTTTCTAACATTGTGGAGTTCAACTTCTTTAGAAGGAATGAGTTTTTGTAATCCAAACAGACCTTTTTCCCTTCCTTAGAGAAAAACATTTTGTGAGTCTTAAGGTTAATTTGTTTATATCAGATTCATTTAAAATATTTACAGCCTGCCACACTACACAAGATTTCACATCAGTATACAATCCATAAATTACGCAAGGTCAAATGGTAATATCCCCTCCACCCTGCCCAGCAAAGAAGCCTAATAATAATTTAAACACACAGTAATAATGGTAATGACATTAACAGAAGCCAGGTCTTCAATCTGGCCCCACTCTGGCCTCCAGGAGAACACATTCCAAAACTGAAGGTACCCAACACACAGTTCCCTCTCGTCCTCCCTAGAAATGACTCTCCCAGCAATGGAACTTTGAGGAGACCTCTCTTAATGTGTGTGCAGTAAACACTAGGAGAAGATGTGTTTGCAATCAATTTCTGAATATGGTCCAGAAGATAATCTCTTATTTTAACCTGCATTAGTTTGTAAGGCACCCTTCCTGAAAATAACCATTTAGGCATGGTACCTGTTCCACATCTTGATGCCTTTTCTATATACTGAAGATCCAAAGGTGGAAGGAATGCTTTCTAATACTTGGGCTGAAAAGTCAATTATGATTAAACACTATCAGTGGAACGACTGGAATACAGCATCTGAAGAAAACTACTCCTTCAGATGGAAAAGATGCAATAGAAACATTGCATTAGATGTTAAGCACATCAATACTTGCTCAGAAATCTAAGAGAATTAAATTTGATGGTGCTACCAAGAACATTTGGTTCTGATCACTTAGCCAGAGAGATGTGGATGATACCTTCCAAAAGCAAACTGTAGATCTTTCAAGCTAGTAGTTGTGATGGGAGAATTTAATTCTCATGACATCCGTTAGGAGACAAACACCTCTAGAAAATCTGAGAGTTTTCTCTTATAAAGCATGGAAGTAGGCACAAGGAAATCAGTTACCCTTAGCTTGATTCTCATGAATAGGGAAGATTTCAGGAAATGGTTTGATGGAAAGTAACCACATTAGATAGGAGATGTTAATTTTAAGAAAGATTTAATGTGCATCTTGGGTTTCAAAATAAGTTTTTAATAGTGCTATTATAAGTAGGATTCTATGTCTGGAGAAACTACAGAAAAGGAACTCAAGATGACTTGGAGTTCCTGAAAATGTAGATTAAAAAAAATGCAAACAAGTTTATTGATGGAAAAAAGGGAGATACCATGAAAGGTCTGCATGGATGTTATTGGTGTAGATAATGGTTATCAAATTTTCAGGCAACCAAAACTGAGTAGGTGGTAATATCCTAGAAGACAAATAGAATTCAAAATAAACATGACAGATTAAAGAAGAGGGCTGAAAACAACACAATGAACTATTTAACAGAGATAAAAGCAAATGTCTTCACTTTGGAAAAGAAAATCAGATGCCCAGAAATAAAGGGAAGATACATGTGAAAAGGGTTTGGGAACAATAATTAATCACAGGCTGCAGGTGAGTCAGCAGTTGATGAGGCTGCAAAAAAGTCAAGTGAAATTTCACTACTTGATCTATGTTGAACAAAACTACAGGGTCCAAATCGTGAGATGTAACTATTCTGTTATATTCTGCACTGGACCAACCTAACACTGGCTACTGTATCCAGGGCAGGGCGTGACGGATGAAGAAAGATTCAGACAAATTGGAATGGTTCAGATAACATGAAATTGTTATGACCTGACAAAGAGGCTAATATAAATAACACGATGGTTTGCATTATGGATCCTGGATACCTCAGAAAGTGCTCAATAAGGGCTGGTTATAATCATTCTGCTGGTGGGGAAATAATTCAGGAGCTGGAATGTTGGCTGGGTTTTATCCTATTGTTGTTCTTGGGGTGGTATCAACAATTGTTAGTATGACTCAACTGTGGTACGATCTTCTTGGTTATATACAAACAGTAAAGAATTTGAGATTGGAGGGGGCAAGAGAAAAGGTTGGATAAAAGAAATATTGTAAGACACCAGGAGAATCTACCTGATTTCCACCAATGGGGGTTGATATGTGCAGCTTGTGAACATCTGAATTAGTCATTTTTTGAGACTGGGACAAGGAAGAAAACTTTTGAGGAACGTAGTCAAAGTTTTGGCAGGTGTTTTGTTCATAGCATAATTTTCAGGCCTCCTTTTTCACCACCACATTAACAATTTTGATCCTTTAACATTTGATCTTGAATGTTATTGCTGGATATATTTCTAATGTTCGTTTGTTGATAAATTTTGCATATATTTATTCATATATTGTGTGCGTTGCCCAGAATCACATTATGTGGGATGGGTGGCTATATAAATTTAATAAATTAGTTAATAAATTAATATAACAATAATATAATAATTATATATATTATTACATTATAAAATAATAATTATATTATTATGCAATTATATAATTATAATTATATAATTATATAATATAATAATATAATAATACAGCGGAGGGATGTCCATCGGGTGTGGTCAAAAAGAATCAAGAGGTCAGCCACAATAGTACAACTGGCCATTTTTAATCAGTGATGCACATAAAAATGGGTGGAGCTTCAATTGCATCATTGTGATTGCCATCTTGATGTTTTTTTTTTACCATACCTTGAGGACATCCTTGATACAGTGAATTCAGGGAAGGGTAACAAAGATGATCATGGTACTGGAAATTTATTTGGTTTTCAGAAGAGACGACCGAGAAGAAGTATAATAAAACTCTTCAAGGGCTGGTGAGTTTTCACACAAAAGGAAGGCACAATCATCTCAGATGATATCATCTCAGAATGAAAGACATGGACTAATAGTCTTAGATTTCAGGAAGACAGACTCTGGATGAACGTCAGGAAAAGCTCCCTGATTATATGAACAATTCAGTCCTGGAATAAATGATTGAGGAAGCTGGTGAGCTTTCTTTAGATGTTTCAGGCAGAGGTTGGATAGTCATCAATGTCATTATTCACCTTTTGGGAAGACAGATGTAATTAACTTGGTTCTTCTGCAATCTTCTGATCATTACTTACTGTTCCTAATTTGACTTTCTAGTTGCTTTTCTGTTTACTTAAGTTTTTTTCATTGTTGGTCTTGATGTAAATAGGATGACAACAGCAACAACAACAACACGGATGATGATGATGATGATAATTCTTTTTTGCGGTATTCATTATCTGCCTGCATTTGGGAGGCTAAACTTGGGCACTTAATTTGTCTTATGGCAACTCTTCTATTTTCCTAACAGACTATCTTAAAAATATTAATCAAGTGTGCCGAAGACCTCTTGAACTGACTATTTATCCTAACAAGTGAATACATTTTAGCTGAACTTATATTATTGTGACCTTGAATAACCATCAGACTTTTGGGAGATTCAGCTTTTTTTTGCCGTCAGCTTTCTTTTTCCCAGCCCCTTTTCCTGAAAAAGCCCCACTTCTGGTGACTGTACTGGGCTTCTTAGGTAGCGGTCCTCCAACACGGCATTCAGATCTTAAGCCCACTACACATTCCTTGGTTATCCCTGTCCAACATCATATTATTATCTTAGATTCTCATAATAAAAAGAAATGAATAAAAGTCAGCATACCACAATGCAAAACACCAATTCCAATCATAGCCTGTATTTCCAACCATATCTTTAGGCCATACGCAAACTCCAGAGACATTCACAGAAAGTAAAAACGGTGAGTGGGTGCAACCCTGTGTATTCTTTGCTTTCTATTATGGGGGTGTTTTTGTGACTGGCACACTATGGCAAAAATTTTACAAGAACATCCCTAATAAATGCTTCATACTAACACTAGGGGCCTCCCTTAGGATCCAATCTAGAGCTACAGTATGTCCCCTGTAGTGCATCCCGTGGCCAACTATTGTACATCATGGTCATATTTAAGAACATTTTTACCCCTCTTTCACAAATGGGAACATGCACTTTACAGCTTATGGGACAGTAACTGCAGTTATCCATTCTTAATCATGTGGCCTCTTGGATTTTCATTTGTCTCGCTTGAAATCCAATCCCCAGCCTTGTTTCTCTTGACCTTTGGGGCCTGGATGATGAATGATAGCGTGGACTTTGGAAGAACCCGCCTGCTTAGTTGTCTGAATTTTTCAAGGTGCCTCTGGCAGCAAAGTTGGGAACATGCAGAACTATGGGGACATAGTTACCTGTTTCTGCTGCTGTTGGGGAAGGTAAGAGAGATAAGATTGGTGTCGAAGACACTGCAATGCCGTTGAGAGCTGCTGGTTTCCGACGTGTCATTCCAGCAGAAGCAGAGCAATCATTTTTATTATGGAGCAAAGCCTGGTCTGCTTTTAGGTGGGAACTGGTAATTCCTGGAAAATAGATAGATAAAGATAATTACAAAATGGTCAGGTGACTCAGATTGAGCTAAATATACTAAAAAAGTCTGAAATGGGCTTCCCAGCATCCCTGCTTACAAATGTGCTTCTAATAATGCTGTTTCATGCTAGTGAGAATTAGGATTTTTTTTAAAAAAAATTGGGTTTCAGTCATTTTGCCTAAGGATATAACATAAACATTGATTCACAGCCAACACACTATTGCCTCACAAGTCTATTTTTAAAACAAAAGGAGGAAATATTATAATTGCATCTCTGTTGGTGGTTTTCCATGTGGATCTGTGAGCTGTATGTTACCCAGTCACAGGCAGGAATATCATTTTGGATGAATGACTTTCTTTAAAGCAGAATGTTCCCTACATACCTGTGTAGCAAACAAGTAACACAACTGATGGATTCTCTAGCGCACAGATATACAGCTTATGATCCAGGAACTAATGCTTAACCCAATTTTTTCCCCCACCACATAGCTACTACTGATTTTCAATAAGGGGGGGAAAAAAAACTTAGTGGGTTTAACAGTGAAGTAGGAGACTACAGATTATGGTTGAGATGAAATTAATTTATTGGGTGGGGGAAGCAGTGGGTAATTTTGGAAGAAAACTGTTCTTTTAACTCTGGGAGATTTCCATTTTTGGCTTTGACACGTCTGTTTTTCTCCTGGCTTCCTTTGCATGGAGTTCTGTTGAATTGTTCAAGACCCTCCAAGTGAGAGTTGGCATTAAGTACCTGCTTATTCATTTATTTTTCTGCCAGAGCTCAAAGCTTAATGTGTGTTTGATGTGTTGGTATGTCTGTCTATGTATCTATATTTATGTTCAGTTAAACATTGACATGAAAAAATCCAGTAAGACCCTCTACCACAATAAGGCAAAAACAATCAAACATTAAATCAGAGTGGCATCAGACTCCTCAGATCTTTATTACGGTTTCTTTGGGATTGTTCTTTGCATTCAGAAAATAATGCAAGGGGCAAAAGGTAATTTATGGCAGCTACTGAATGTTGAGCTTTTATTGGTGGGCTTTGAGTTGTATTATCCATAATACACTGGCATGTCGCTCTTGGTTTTTGAGAACACTGTATTTCTGCTTGGCTAATTTTCTTAACTATGGCTTCAATTTTGAGGCTGAAATTGTATGTTTATTCAACAAATATTTCATAGTGAAATCAGTGCCATATTTGTAATGTTTACTCTATAAGTGGAATAAGGTGTGTGCGTGCGCGCGTGTATTGAGTATACATGACTGAAAGCAAGCAATACCAAAATCTAGCAAAAGAAGCAAGCTGGGGTTGTTGTGGTCAAGTGATTACCGTTTGATGCAAATTCTATGCAAATCACACAAATGTTATACCAATTAATGGGTCAATTAGTATGCTAGGGTACCCTCTGTTTTGGCCCTTGACTTCTGGCAGTCCTACTATAGTCACAGGCTTCCAACATGGTTGCCATCAGCCGGTGCACAAGAGCAGGTTAAAGTTTCAATGAACAGAGCAGAGAGGACAGATATTTACAAATATTAAAAATGGGTTTTGGGTTTGAGGTTGGATGACAGGAAAGGTAAGAATGTTGCAAAAAGGAATTAAACCAGGGTGAACAGCTGTAGATCCCTGTTTGGGGGAGCTCGAAAGGCCCTCCTAAAAGTAGGTTTTGCCTGCAGAGCAAGATCTGAGACGGATGGCTTTCCCAAATGGACTGCAGACGACAAAGCAGATTGCACAGAAGTGAGCATGGCGGTATCAGGAACGGTGCGATGTGATGGGAACAACGTCAGTGGGGAGGCACATGTGGGTACATATGTGAGTGTACAAGGGATCAAGTGCCTCTCCCTTTACAATACGATAATGATGATAACTGTGCCTGGATTTAGCATCTGTTGATCATTAGGCTGAAGGTCCTGTACAAAAGACTCTGCAAAAAGTAACAGCTGTAAACTTCTGAGCTGGGTGGGTTAAAAAAACAAAAACAAACAACAAACCAAGCCCCCAAACCCCAACTTTTTCCTTCCTTGCAAGACACCCCTTTGTCTAGGTCTCTGCGAAAGTGTGCTTCGCCGTCTCGGGGGCGGGGGGGGGGGGGGCGCGTCATCCATTTTTAAAAGGAATCCCTTGCAAGCCATTTTTATCCTCTGGAAACCTCTACCTGCACACCGTGTTTGCATTAGGCACCCCTGATTTATGGATTCCTGCTTGTGGGATGCAGAGGCCTACTTCCTGTTGCCGTGGTTACTCAGATCTTTGGTTCAAGGTTAAAATCCTCCCAACACAAAATTGGCAGCAGGCCCAAACATCTAACCACCAGATTTTTATTGACTATCCTAGACTGCTTCAAAGGTCAAAGAGCAAAGTGCTGCTCCCTGCCTTGGGGGGGAGGTCAATACTTTCAATATTTTGATTGGGCTCCCTCCGAAGAAGCTGAGGCGGGCGTGTGCCCTGGGCTGCCACCTCCAGAGCTTAGCAAGGTCACACCAAGCTTGGAGGAACACTGTCCTCCTGGGGAGCTGTTACAAATTTGACAAGCAACTTCAAAGACCCTCTCGCCCACCCTTTGGCGCATCATTAGCTCTCCACAGGGCCACTGGAATTGTGCCTTGAGAGTTCACTTTTGTTTCTAATTTACTTTGGCCTTCGTTGGGAACGTAACCCAGCGCCCTCCTAAATGCTCAGTCCAGATGGTGGCAGGTTAAGAATTTATCAAAGCAGAGAGGAAGAATAGGAAACTGCTACCCCGTGGGAGATTAACCCTTTCCCTAGCTCTCAGAAGCTAACCTAAAGGAGGAAAAATCCACAGCTCAAGGGTAGAGCATGGGTGTAGCTTGTAGAAGAATCCACATCAAATCCTTACAGTTTTCACTGAGGAGGACCAGTAGAGCTGCCTGTTATTAATCCTGTAATTCTTTACTGATTTTTTTTGTGTGTGTGAAAAAAAGACTACTGGAAAATCTGTATTTAGAATCATAGGGTTGGAAGCAACCTTGGAGGTCTTGTACTGCAACCCCCTGTGCAGGGCAGGAATCCACGGAACATCTCAGATATATGGCTGTCCAATTCTTGTTTGAAATCCTCCAGTGATGAAGGACCTACGACCCAAGAAGCTTAATGACTCAGGAAATTCCTCCTCCTTTCCAGTCTGGATCTCCCTTTCTAAAGCTTCCACCCAATGGTTCTTGCCCTATCCTTGAGAGCTATCAAGAATAAATTTGTTGCAACTGAAGAAATGTCTTTATCAATAGAAGCGAATATGTGTAGTTCAGGGTTGAACTGTGGAGTCCTTGGGGTTCTCTGAGCTTGGTTCTTTTCTTGCAAACGTTTCATTACCTGGCTAGGTAACATCTTCAGTGCTAGAATGGGATGGGGTTTGCTCTCTATTTATATACTGTGGCACGCCAGTGTTGGTTGTGTGTGTGTGTGTGTGGAGGGGGGGGTTGTTTTATTTTTTCTCTGGTAGTTCCTTGACTAGGGTATTGTCTACTGCTTGATTGAATGCCTGGTGGTCATCTCTGCTTATTTGAGTGATGATTGCTGATGAGGAGATGTTCTGGTCTTTTGTCTTCTTTTCTATTGTCTCTAATTGTTTTCTAATGTCTTTATCATTCCTGAAATATATAAAAACGTTCAAGAACCACTAACATACGATCCTGCATATACCTGCAACTTTCCTAAAAACTACTTTCTTTGGTGCATCTTTCTCTAACACTGCACATGCTTTTTTGGGTGCACATTTTTACATATATCCATCAGTGCTGCAATGAAATTCCTTTGGACGCCCTGTGCCATTTTGCTCCCACTGAAATCCACTGAAGATTTCTTTTACTTCTTTAAAGTGGGAATGCATGGAAGACGGTCTTCAGACAAGCACTGTATAAATCATGAAGAGTAGGTGGGCTCAGTTAGGAATAAGACCTTGAAGTAACACAGCCTTTCTCAACTGCAGTCCTTCAGACAAGTTGTCCTGAAACTCTTGTAATCTCCAGTCAGCATGATTGGAATTGTAGTAGTCCAACACATATGGAAACTATCAGGCTGGGTAAACTGGCCTGACCTCTCATACGTCTACGTATGTTAAGCAGCTGTTCCAGAAGAGAGGCCAAGAAACAACGGGTTTATATTACAGTGAAGTAGATTCCAGTTGGGTATCTGGAATTTTTTTGTCCAGTACAGTAAAAGCTGTTCAACCATGGAACAAATTGACTTGGGAGGCAGTGGAGTCTTCTTCACTGGAAGTATTTAAAAAGAGGCTGAATGGCCATCTGGCAGGGATACTGGACTGGCAGATTCCTGCACTGGGGAGGGGGTTGGATTATATGATCTCCAAGATCCTCCCAACCCTGAAATTTTATGATTCATGGGCACTCTCATAAAATGATTGCCTTGGTGAGTGTGACCAGCAACAAAACATGCATTTGTCACAAGGCAGACTGATGAGGCTGTGTGCTACCACTTCAGCTTCTGTTTCTTTTTCCTGGGTAAAGGGACACACTTTCCTAGCACTGGACTGCAGCCCTCCATCATCTACTTTCTAAGAATGTCTCCAAAATATATGTGAGACCCAGCAGCATTCTTAGAAATGAAGGTTATGCTTAAGGCTGGCACTTTTTTTTTTGGACAATATTCTAACTTCCCATTAAAAAAAAAAATACTCTTATTGCAAGAGTAAAATCTGGTGGGAGGTAAAACATAGCATCCTTCAAGAGAGATGTCTGGTGGACATTGTGCCCAAAGGGTCCCAATTGGGAACCCAAGGGTTATCCTTGAGCAGAAATTGCAAACACATGAAAAGGTCCCAGGAGGCTTGTTGTACATTGATGTCAGCCTGTTCCTGTTGCAATCAGCCTGCTCTGAGGAGTGGGCAACTTAGAATACTATTCTGGTCAAAGGAAGGGTGTTGACAAGTTGTAAACTGAAGGTGCAGACAGATATTTCATGTAAACGGTACTGGAAGTGGTTTGAACTCACATTTTCTACCCTGAGAAAGGATTCTGGAATGTAGCAGATGTGAATCAAACCATTGTCAACGCACTTTCAGACTGTATGCCTGTCTTCACCCTCAGACAAGATTTGGCTCAGGAAGAACTTTTTAAAAAGGCTCTGTCAAATCTGTTAACTGGAAAAGAAAACTTCCTGGAAGGCAGAAGAGGATCTGCTCAGAAGCTGGGAAGTTTCTATCTGGGTTCTAAGGACTAGTAACCCAAGATCTGTCTAATGTGAGAGTCAGTGCCCTCTCCATGTGTTGGGCCATGATCCTCAAGTCTATTGATAAACATGGGAGCTGAAGTCCATCATCTCTTGAGATAATTGGATGGGTAATGCTAAAATATGCTATGCAAATGGAGCTAGCCCACTATCTGAATCTGTAGAAGAGGTAGACCAAAACGGGAAGCCTAGTAGCAGCTTGAAGACAGATTCAACTGCAAAGGGACTATGATCTCAGGAAAGGTGAACAGTCAACGCTAGAACTGGGAAGGGGAGAAGAGATGAGGCACAGTTTGGAGTCACACATCATGGTAAGCTATAGCTTGCTGAATGGGCCACCATGGCTGAGATCCCATTACAGAACAAGTCCTCAATCATGGTTTGTATACCACAATGTCTAGGTGCACATAATAGAGTCAGGAGAAAACTATCTCACATGTACACACGACGGCCTAGTGAGTTATGTGATTCAGTCTAAGGAGATAGAGAGACCATGTTATGAGTGTGAATGCTTCCACTGATGTACAAACTTACAACTCACAAAGACATTGGTCAGGCATCTTGATCTTTTCATGGCTGGTCATGCCCCTCCCTGCAGTCAATTTTGACTATATTCAGGACACTTTTTAATGATTTAAAATGTGACTTTATGTGACTTCATGTATGGCACTGTTTGCCCAACATGTTTAAGTGGGTCAAGAGAAGGGTGTAGGCATGTTGTGCAAATAGGTCAACCCGGTTAGCTATGCGAGTGTGTGTGCATATGGGGAGGGGGAGGTTAGAGGAAATTAATTTTAGCCCAAAATGGTCCTGGGTCTGTTTGGGATGAAACAAACTTCCACCAGTCATTTGTGCTATGTCAACAGGCATGCAAAGTTTGATGGAGTGTCAACCTTTTCATCTAGCTTCCCAAGCAGAGGTGAAGTCTCAGAGTGGTGTTGGAAACCCAAGCCCATTTAATGGTGTTCTATCACCATGTGGGGCTTAGTTATCTGAGGGCTGACTTGATCAGTCCTTGATCAGTCCTGTTGTGAGAACACAACCTCAATTTTTTTGCTCGAAATCCATACAATAAAAGTTTGTAAACAACCATCTAGAAAAATTCAGAGACATTTCAACATCCAGAGTATTACTGTGGGGTGCAACAACCCTTCTCCTGCAACAACTAAAACCCACTGAAACTTTATGAAGGGGTAGTCTCCTGCAGAAAATACGAAAACAAGAAAAAGAGCCTTGTAACAAATTTGTTACTGCCCGAGTGGGTTAGTATCTGTGAAATCTCACATGGTAAATACAGTATATTAGTGTTAAACCAGTCATAAGTCTCTGTTGTATTAAAATCTACTCAGCTTTGCTGGTGATTGATAGTTTTGAACTTTGATGAAGACTCCTGTGAATATCATGGACATTGAAGAAATCAACCCAGAGTTCTCACCTGAGGGACAAATGACCAGGCTCAAATGCAACACCCATAAAAAACTAGTGAAGATTTGATCACACCACTGAGGCTGCCATCTTGACATTTTAACCATATCCTGCAGCCACCCCTGGTTGTACGATTACTACGATTTCTCTGTTTTACCCCATCGCACCTACAGTATGCAGCCCTTTATTTTAAAATAATCTATCTTCCCATCTTCATCTAAAAATCCTACACCGATTCAATCAAATCTATTCTAAAAATCCGACAACCTATTCAATCGCTGAATAGCACTGAGGACATTCTTAGTCCTCTTACACAACTTTTGCTGAAGAAAACCCTCTACTGTTTTGGTTCCTCCAAATTGAACAGATTTTTCTTCTCCTTGTCAACTCACGCATTATTCTCTCCTATGCAATCTCTTGCTTTTTAATTTAGTTATGCAGTTCATTTGCAGCACAATACACCTCAAAACATTAGCTTGGTCAGGTTATTTGCATTTTGATTACTATCTTGAATAAAGAGTGGGAAGAAATATGATATCCTGGAAATCTTCTTTTGAAAAGAGAAGATGGAGTTGACTGGCCATAAATGGATCACTTATAGCTCTATCTTTCTTTGTAGCCCAAAGGAGAGGATGGAATTAATATTCTATAAATATAACAAAGAGAAATAATTATTCTTCTTAAAGTAAGACATTCATTCCCATGATAATTTTAAATTAACTTTTAAAATATAGATAGCACAACCATTAAATTTCATGCTTCCGTAAATACAACAGCTTCCTACATATGCCAAGGAAAACTAAAGGGAACACCTGAGCTTTAAGGGTGAATTTATCTCTAAAGCATAGGATGGGTTTCCACATGGCACTAAAACATGCTTAAACAAATTATGGTTTTGCTAAATAAATCACTATTGGTGAGTACAAGAATGCACTAAGCATGAAACTATGGCTTGCTTACATATCTGGATTGCAAAATCTGGTTGATCACTAGATGGCAGCAAAGAGTGAGTTTTCTGGATGTCTTTACTGCCCTCTACTGGCCTTCTGGATGTCTACAGCCCAGATATTGTCCTATGGTTTACAAGGGGAACCCTTTTGCAGCGATCCTGAACACCTGAGGCTCATAAAGTTGGGAAGGGTTTCAGATTTGACTTTCTTCCAGACCTCTTGCAGGTTCTATTAACTTGACTTTTTATTGGTTCTTTTCACCCTTCTGCAATTATATTTTAAATAACCACACTGCAGTTTATAAAATTCTGATTTTAAAGAGCTACTGTACCTTGGAATAATGCCTATTATTTTCATTACCATTATTATTTGCT
Organism: Python bivittatus; assembly: GCF_059951505.1. NCBI lineage: Eukaryota > Metazoa > Chordata > Lepidosauria > Squamata > Pythonidae > Python > Python bivittatus. The sequence continues at coordinate 18,105,067 of NW_028277097.1, forward strand.
TTGAGAGGTCCTTACTCAACAGTGGGGTGAAACATTTAAACTAAACCAACGTATGTATTAAGGAAGAGATGGTAACTCAGAATGACTCAGGGGCTCTCTTGATTTATGTGCATCCTGTTAGAACTGTGAGCAATGAGAACCTCAAGGAGGAGAGAACCAATCTATCTACTATCTACATCAATGTTTCTCAACCTTGGTAACTTGAAGATGTGTGGACTTCAACTCCCAGAATTCCCCAGCCAGCAAAATGCTGGCTGGGGAATTCTGGGAGTTGAAGTCCACACATCTTCAAGTTGCCAAGGTGGAGAGACACAGATCTACATACTAACTACACAACGACATCCACTGAAACTGCAGTGACATCATCACCAAATGCTGCTATGACAAACCTAAGTCATGGCATTCGCATGAAGATGCCATCATGCGCACGTCATTCCCCTCTGCCTGTTGGGTGCTCATGCACCTGCGTAGGAGTTAATAAGCCAAAGTCATATGAAAATATGCTTTTGTAATAAAGGTTGCAAGGCATTTTCCTTTCCTTTCCTTTTTGCATCTGAGTATATTCTGGAAGTCCATAATTTGTTTTCTTGGATTAAACAAATTATGTTAGCTTCACGAAAATCAGCTACAGCTCCCTTGCTCCCTTCTGGGAGAGAAATCTCCGTTATCCTCTGTTCTCAAGGCTGCAGGCAGAGAGGGAGGACCAGCGGGAGAGAACGCAAAAGCCATCATTAGCTCCATCTTTATCTCTCCTCGCAACCCCAAAGACCCAAACAAAGAGTGATAGCTTGGAGAAGTCTCTTAGGGATCGGATAAAGGGAAGAGAAACAGATGAACTCCCAAGCTAATAAACACCAAGCGGTGATTCCTGCAGGATGATCAATTCCAGGATGTCCTCCGGCTTCTCTGATAGAGTCTGTTCATGCCCCTCTTTAATAAAGCTGAAAGTCACAATCAGATTAGAAGACAGGCCAGTTTCTTAAAGGCGCGGCAGAGAGAAGAGCCAGTGCCGGAAGATCAGATGTGCAGCAGACCATAACCGAGTCTATTTGCCGACAGACACGTACCACCCATTGTCACACGCACCTCCTCACTCTCTTTCACCTTTTCTGATGGTTTTGGCAAATCAGCACATCTGACACTTAATTCTTTTTCTTGTTAAGAGGAATTGAATGCCAGTCTAAAAAAGTCTTACCCGTTTTGGGTAGCCCCAAACCCTTCAGGGTAGTTTCCTTTCTGGAGGATACAGTTCGTATCCTATCCCTTATGGAAATGAGATGAGGAAATTGATCACTTTCCTCCTGGAAGATTCTGCAGAGTCTACCTCACTGAAATGAATGAGGTTCCTCTGTTTTCACTGGTTGACTTCAAGAAAGGGATATTTTCCTCTTCTAGGGTTTTTAAGAGATGATCAGGATAACTGAATTGCCTGCCCTTAGCAGAAAAGAAGAGTATGCTATTGACGGCCAAGATATGGCTACCTTGGGCTTAGTCATGCACTTAGAGAGAAGACCTTCCAGATTCTGTTGGCTCCTGATCAGGCACTAATACCAACCATAATGTGCCCATATCACTCCCAAAAGAAAAAAAAGAAAGGAAGAGACTCTAGAATATAGGATGAAAACTAATTTTATGGCACTACATGGTTGCCAAGAATCAACAGGGACTTGATGGCGCCCAATTAATCAAATCAGTCAATCCTTAGGGACATTTTCTTTTCATCACTTTTTGAATCCTTGGAAATCATTAAACCATTTCGCTCCTTCAAACACCATAAAGGTCGGAGATTTTTAAGGAGTTGAACAGCCACCTCTCACAGATGGCTTAATTGGTCTTCCTGCACATTATAGAAGGTTACACAAGACCAGTGTTGTCCAAACTTGGCCACTTTAAGATGAGTGGACTTCAACTCCCAGAATTCCCCAGCCACCATGGCTGGCTGGGGAATTCTGGGAGTTGAAGTCCACTCATCTTAAAGTGGCCAAGTTTGGACAACACTGCACTAGACAATTATTGGGGTCTCTTCCAAATCCACAATTCTATGATTCAGTGAGGGTTGCAAACTTGGGTTTGCTGCCATGCTCGTCCCCACCTGGTCTCCACCAAGTCTTGATTAACTTTGTAACATTATGCAACTCAACTCAAGGTTTTCTGATTTCTCTCCAAAATGGATGCTTGCGTTATCTATGCAGAGGAAAAAAATAATGCATACACAGCATCTTTATCTTTCCATTAATACTGCAGAGTGATAAGCTTTTGATTCCTTCTCTTCAATTAAGGTGATACATTAACTGAACCTAAGGAGGAGGAGAATTGTATAATCACTATTGAAGACTGCAGATTGAATTAATGAGAGCAAACAGCTGCAAAGTCTTTAGGTAGGCTTTTTTTCCCTTCACCCCCTTGTCTTGGAGCATGAAAATAAACATAACGTAACATGTGATGTGCTAGTAAAAAAACAAAGTGTTTGTACAGGTAGTCCTCGCTTAATGACCATAATAGAGATTTCTCACTTTTTCTGAGGCTATTGTAATGTCAAACCGTTGCTAAATGAACAGTCGTTAAGCGAGGACTACCTGTATTGGAAACCTGCATATCAATCCATGCCTGGTTCAGAAATAAAATAGAACACAGAGACCACAGCATCACCCCTTGAGGAGAGTATGTTGTATTTTGACCATCTCATATGGGAAATACTTCTGAATACTCCCTGCTTGCCTCCAATTCCTCTTTTGATCACTTTCTTTCAGCAATTCAAGCAATTCATAAAAACAGAAGATAACTGAAAAACCTAAGCCTTTACTTTGTCCATGATATGTGGAGTCCTGAATTTTTTAATAAACCAAAATATGCCTCAGACTAGCACTCGGTAGAGCAGCCATGAAAGCCCTGGAAAAGACACTGAAATGCCATGATATGTCAATATCTACAAAGATCGGAATTAGCCAAGTCATGGTATTCCCTGTGATACTCAGGGAAGCAAAAGTTGGACTTTGAAGAAGCAAACAGAAAGAGTATTGATGCCCTTGAACTTTGGTGTTGGAGAAGATTCCTGAGAATACCATGACCAGCCTCAAACTTCAGTGTTAGAGAAGACCCCTGACAATACCGTGGACAGCCAAGAAAACAAACCAACGGATTATGAAACAAATCAACCCAGAGTTCTCATTTGAGGCATAAATGACCAGGGTCAAATTATCCTACTTTGGATACATTATGCAAAGACCCAGCCCTCTGGAGAAGGCTCTAATGCTGGGAAAGGTGGAAAGAAAGAGAAGAAGAGGACAACCAGCAGCAAGGTGGATGGACTCAGTTAACAGCAGAGTTGAGTGCACCATTAGAAGATCCGAAAGACCAGGTTAGGGATAGATTGTCATGGAGAAAATCTATCTATGTGGTCGCTAGAAGTAGAAAACAACTTGATGACATATAATCAATCAACTGGGTTAAAGTACTTAGATTTTTTTTAAAGAATTTCTCTTCTGGTGTTCTGAGTTGACATGATTGTTGAAGGTGGTGGAAGGAATTAGTTTTCAGCTGGCTGCTACAATTTCACTCTGGAGCCTCCCTGGTTATCCATGTTTCTCCAACCAAGGAAACCTTAGGTCTCTCCTGATGGCTTGCCTTAGAATTTAAGGAAGAATGGAGAGGTTGAATGCCATCAGAGAGAGGGCAATCCAATGAAAGCCAGGAAATTCACATTCTCACTCCTTGACCACTCTTTCCCCCTAAGAATGTCACTGAACTACTCTTCTTTGAAAAGCACATCCTTCTTCATCAAATTAAAAAAACCCCAAAACGTGCAAATCTTTTGCACAGAGAGTACCAACCCTTCTGCTGTACTTCTGTTTAAGTTAAATATGGCAGAAAGTCCTGCTATCGCTCCTGTTCCATCCCGTGGAGGTGCTACTCTTAAACAGTGGGGTGCAAAATAATATGGAAAAAAAACCACCTCTTTTCAATTCCAGACCAATCCTTTTCCTAATTTTAATACATTATTTAAAACCTTTCTATGCTATCTTCCTGATATGACATGATCCTCCAAGGCAGCCAACAAAGATTTAAACCTAATAATGATACAATCCAATAAAATCAAAATGGAAGGTCAATCAACTGCATATTATATCAAAGGAGCAGCAATACAATATGTGAAACATCTAAAACTTGGATGAATAAAGTTCCCTGTACCTGGTACTAACCAGCGCCAAAGTCAATCCCACCCTGTACAAACAGGAAGTGATCACAGAGCCCCCTCTTCTTCCTGTCAAGTGTTTGCAGGTGAAGACCAAATGAAGCTAATCTTAAAGAAGAGGTAATTTCAGATGAATGGAGATGTTCTGTAATCAGGGCTCTTGAGCGATATCTTGTCTTGCATTGGATCTGATGTAGCTATTCCTCAAGAAGAAAGAGCCCCACCTAGACAGGATGACAGGTTCTACCACTTGTTCTTGAGTGGGGAAACGTCTGCAGATTCCTTAATTCCCTACAGGATTTAATGTGTTGAGTTAGTCCTTGGTACGTCTACTTCAGTAGTGTATATCTTGACTAGCAATGACCTTCCTATCTCCTGTTACTGCTCTAGACCTACTAAGAACCTTGTAAAACCCAACAGGGATTCTGCAAACTATGGTCCCTCCCCAGTGATAAAAGGTAAAACTCCTTCCCACTGTTTTCTATATAAAGTGCACATATGCGCAGATGATCCTGTGTACCTGTAAGTCAGGTTCAGTGCAGGTTAAAAAGAATTTCTACAGCAGCAAAACATTTCTTGTTTTATTGAACTGCAGGCAGGTATGCAAAGTATAAGTGCTTTTCAAAGAATTTATATAGAGCTGAAAGGATAACGGTGAAGTCAGGAGTAATGTTGTGACGCTGGTGGGTTTTTGCTATTGAGTCTCTCACTTGGTTGGCACATCTTGCGAAGCCACAATTGGTTGAAATTGCTTGGGCCATAAACCACGATCTACAAATCACACAACACATTAAGCCATTTGTCATGCTAGTCAACCACAGTGGCTGGCTTTGTCAACATGCTAAGCCCCAATCAAAGTAATTACGTCAGGCTTAGTGTTCTGTGTGAACTTAACCATTTGGGGTCAACCAAGCTTCCTCAAGCTGGTGCCCCTTAGAAATGTTGAGATTACAGGGTCCAGAATTCCTAGCCAGCATGAGAAGTGCAGACCCAGAGCATCTGGGGGATGCAAAGTCTTTGAAGGGTTTTGTAGAATTTGCTGCTATAGCAAACTTGCTGCCCATATTAAATTCTCCCTGGGAAACCTTCAGACCCAAATTGGACCACTTTGGCTGTTTATGATACCTATAATATGAAATGGCATCATTTGTGCCTTACCGCAATTAAACTCCTCCCTTCTTTCCTAGGGCCACAACATAATGCAATAGGATGTCTGGTGTTTTTAGAATGTTTAGGGGGGGGGGGGAGTCCATTCAGTGTTATTAGTCCCAGAATAAATGTAACTTAGCCCCTGTTGTCTCTCTCTCATCTCTAAGCCTGCAAGCGCCAAGCACGGCATTACGTTTTATGCCTTCATCTATATGTGTAGCACAGGGCTGTTATCACTGCTTTGGGAACCCTGGTGTTTGCATACAATTTCATTTCCTGCCTTTTGTTTGCTTTCTCCGCCATTGTCCTAACAGGGGAAAAATATTCCTTGGCTTGCAAAACTATCCAGTTATCTGGCTGCTGTGGTCTCCACAGGTTATCAGTGGCGCCGGGCTCTGTCAGCAGGATGCACTGCTGAGAACAGGGCGTGGGTAAACACACCTGTGTGTACGCATTTCGCCCAGGTTAATCTGATCGCCAGATGTCCCTAACTTCACCTGGTCTGTGGAGGCTCCCCCTGAAGCCCTGTTCCAACCAGCTGAAAGCAAGACACTGCGAATTCCATTGACCTGCCAAAAAAAAGCAGCAGAGCCAATTGCAAGCATGCCTTTAGACCTCCCAAGAATCCCTGTTATTGTCATTTGTATTAAATTGCAATTCTTGTTATGATGAGCCAATGCTTGTAAATATCTCAGTATTCTTCATGCGCTCCAGCAGCTAGGATGCCCTGTGGTCAATCTATATTTGCAATATACGTTCATCCTTTTGGTGAAATCAGTGGTAAGTTATTTGAATCGAACACATTTGAATCCTGGTACAGAGTACAGCCATGGGACAGACTGTGTTCCAGTAATGCACCAAACCACGTTTTGTTTATCTATGGTTTAGTGAATATGCAACAGATGCCTCACTTTTGGGTTATTTACAAGCAAAAATGGCAGAGATCAGGCAAGCTCAGCCCAAATATGAACGCAGACCCAATTTCCACTCCTCTCAGAAAGAGAGTGAGTTAGCTTTAGTTGAGTGCCACTCACTAGGGTGAATGCGTGGATAAGTACTCGTGTTTCATTTCTAGTATTATTTTGTACCTTCTGCTCTTCCTTTTATTCTCTCCATCTCCCTTATCTGTACTTCCCTTTGCTACTTCCCTTAGCTTTGCCAAGCAAAGTCGCTTCTTCTAGTCGATTATCTGCTGACATCAATGCCCAGAGTATGTGAGTTTCTGCCTCCTGATATCACCACAAAGGAACAGTCAGCTTTTGTTTGGTCAAGGATGAGCTTCTGGTTCGTCTCACAATATGTGCCTTTCCTACTCAAGTGAAAAGGACTTAAAATGTTAACATAAGGCTGGATCGTGCCCTGGGTTTGCCCAATTTTTCCAATTTTTAGGGGAGGCTGATAGGTCCTGTCTGCCTCCCAACCCTTTCAGCTAAGACTCTGCTTATTATCTTAGGCTGTCTCAGCTTGGAATGTGTTAAGCAGAGCACAGCTCACACACTAAACCAGTGTTTCTCAACCTTGACAACTTTAAGATGTGTGGACCTCAACTCCCAGAATTCCCCAGCCAGCATAGCTGGGAGTTGAAGTCCACCCATCTTAAAGTTGCCAAGGTTGAGAAACACTGCTCTAGACTGTGATCTACAACTGCACTACAAAACCCTCCACTCCCAGTCCAGATTCTGCTGTGACAGATGGATAGCCAAAGTATGAACTTCTTGGCAAACCAGGATTTATTCTATCTGGAATAAAATAATAATAATAATAAATAATAATAATCTATTTTATATAACATGTAATTAATGTATTGCTGCTTCCAGGCGTGGGTGAGAATAGGGAGGACCCACTAAGCTGCAAAAAAAGGTTGTGAGGTGGAGGGCTTTTTTTTCAAAGATCCCTCCCCCCCTTCCTCCAAGACACACTAAATTTGTTTCTCCCCAGTTTTCACTTCCCTCATGACATTCTGGGGGTACTGAGAATCATGATCCTAATTGTACTGTTGACTTGTCCCCCCACCCCCAAACATCTGCATTAGAGCCATGACGTTCTCCAAAGAACGTCCCTTTTGTTACGTTGTGATGTGTACAGGAACTCGCTATCTGAATCTGGAATTAGAGGGAGTTCTAGAGAGAAACTTGGACAGGCGTCTAAGTTTCTGTTATTATATCCTACTACAATAAAGTATAATATAACAGAGAGCCAGACTGGTGTGCTGGTTAAGGCATCAGGGTAGAAACCGGGAGACCGTGAGTTCTAGTTCCGCCTAGGCACAAAGCCGGCTGGGTGACCTTGGCCCAGTCACTTTCTCTCAGTCCTAGGAAGGAGGCAAGGGCAAACCACTTCCACATAAGGAAAAAAAGAAAAAGAAAAAAGAAAAGAAAACCCAGCTATAGAAATCCAACAGCAGATTTGTAATCCAATATAAGTTTATAAGCAAGGAAAAGCAAAAGGAAAAAAAGAAAACCACTTCCGAAAAACCTTGCCAAGAAAACTGCAAGGACTTGTCCAGGCAGTATCTGGGAATTGGACATGATTGAACAGATTAAAAACAAAACAATAAAGTAGTTTTCTCTGTTTCTTGAGCTGGGGTACCTTGAAGGGCTGACAACAATCTCGAAAGCTTGCCCAAGTTCCTCTCTGTTGCCTCTTATACTAAATAAAATCAAGACAGGGTTATTCTGAGTTTCTTTCTCACACTTCCTTCTATCTCTGGACTGTTACCTCTTCTTCAAGTCCCTCCTCAATGACTCTCTCACACCTTCCTCAAGGTCACCTCTAAATTCCTTTACAATAGAATAGTATTATCCAGGAGCATAATATGGTATAAGTACACAATGGTCTTTTGTCATTTTATTTATACAATAACCCTGTGACATGGGGTGGCTAAGAAAGGAAGTGGTCCAAAGCCACTCAATGAATTTCCATGGCTGACAGTGGCCTTGAACCTTGGTCTTAATTGTACATTAATTGTTGCACCATACCACCCTATCCTATCCTGCCTTAAACCTGCTTATACTACTCTTTGCACAAGCTGGATTCCACTTGGTTCCAGCTTCCACTTCCTTGTGTTCTTGCTCAATACGAGGCCCACATTTAAACTGTTATGCAGTTGACAGTGGGGTCTGCAGCCTGCTAAGGTGATGAACAGCTTCAACATACCTTACTGAATTTACAAAGATCGTAAGTTCTAATGTTATTACCTAGTTGGGTAATGAAATGTCTGCAAACATACAACCAAGCTCAGAGAGCACCAAGAACTCCATCGTAAGTTCTTTCCACATGGCAAACTGCGTGTATGTGTATAAAGATTGACACATATTTATGTATATAAAACTCAGAAAGCTAAACTAGACTGAGAACCTCTGAACAACAATAACAACAGAGCACAATTTGGCAGCCCTACTAGAATATCCAGGGATGAAGCTGCTGGGAGGAAGAATACATTCTCCTTATCTGACCTGGTGGGGACAGTTAGATAACCAAGGCATTATTAAATCAGGTACAGCGGGCAACAGAATTAAAATGGGCGCAACTCTGGCTTCCCAGGCAGACGACACAGACTGACAATCCAGGTTTGAAGGAGCAGATTTGGATTTGGCTAGAGAAAATCCCATTTCTTGAGGCAGCTATTCTAAAGACCTTTTGCAACAGCCCTGTAGAGCCACTGTCACTGAATTTAGTGCCCATTCCCCCTACCTCTGCCCCAAAGACCAAAACTACCTGGGCTGCTTCACAGTAAGTATTTTCTAACAGATGGTCAATATGTACCTTCCAGTGAGGTTCATTTAACTCATCAAACAGAGAGATGTTAAGATCGAAAGGAAAAAAAATAAAAATGACAGAAGAAAGCCTAGTATCATGCATCTGATGTCTGCGCTATTGTGCATGGATATCCTGAGAAAATTTGGGGTTTATTGACAATGCGGACATCATTTGCACTGGGGATAGGATCAAAGCCAGGCAACGTTCTTCTTTAAAATTGAGGCAAGAGGGAAATGCACACAGATACACCGTTTAGGCTTGAACAGGAATGAGTCCCATTCTGTGGCTTGGTGAAGGACTGCTTCCTTGCATTTTAAACAGGGACAAACCATGAAAATGGTTTTGGGGTCCTTCTGGCTTTGGAATCCAATTTATAAGATCCTGAAGAGGATTAAAAGTAGGCTGTTAGGGAGGGAAGATGGGGACAAGAATGCATGCAACAATGCTTAAGAGATTTAGAGAAAGACACAGGATCGTGGCAAACACAGCAGAGCAGAGTCATTAAAATTGCTGGCTGGAGTCCAGGGGTTAAAATAGAGACAACCTACTTATTGGGCCTTGTTGAAATCCATCTGGAAAGGTATGTGCATCAGATCCCAGAAAGGTGGTGGTGGTGGGGAACAGAGACGAGAGGATGTGGTTAAAAAAAATAAGACCTACTGAAAACTGAGCACGGCGCAACCAATGTTTAAGGGGCACGTCTGATTCTTCGCTTGCCTGCTCGTTCATTTTGGAAGTAAGAGGAAAGAAGAAATACGCTTCCTTACCAGGGTGTCATTCCCACAGCTTCAAATATTTCGTGGGATGCCTGCAACTCCCTCTTCAGATCCTGTCTGCAGATTTGGCAGTTCCCCCAATAGGAACTGGTTCAGCAAGGATTCGGTTACAACTCGGCTTGCGAAAGCAGATTGCTTTTGAAAAGACAGGGTGGGTTTCAGGGTGTTGTAGGAAGAGGAATCAGAGGACAGGACAGAGACAACTGGCTGTTTTCCCGCTGTTTCCTGCAAGCCTTTTCAAACACATTGTTCTTAAGAGGGTGGAGAAGTAGGGTTGTTATTCTGCACTGCAAAGAAAATGCATGGCCCATGACTCTTTTTGGCCTCAGTAATGGCTAGGAAGGAATCCCAAGTGTGTGTGTGTGTGTGAGAGAGAAAGAGAGAGAGAGAGGGAGAGGTGTGCATTAACTTTCAGAGTCATCACCTTAGCTTATGGCTTTCAACTGCAATGTGTCTGATCAGCTTGAAGGCTTTAAAAAAAAAAAAAGATTTGGCTTTCTTGAATGTGCACCAGATGTTTGCTGATGAGAATTACTGTAATGCATCGTTCAAGCTAGAATCACTGTGAACCCAGGAAATGAGAGAGAGGAAGAGGTCTCCCAGAGAAACAAGTCCTTAAAAGTTACAAGAATTCACAGGTGCTGTGGCCTAAAATGGCCCAGCCAGGCTGAACTGAGTTAAATGCTACAGGAATGATTGGTCAAGCCCAAACAAACAGGATATATTTTCAGAAACAGAAAAGCCATTTCAGTGAGTCACCAGAGCATAAAGCCCATGCTCCTATGCGTAGGAATCAGTTATAAGCTGCCACAAATTCATGAGCTTTGTTGCACAACTGGGCATGCCTTCTGCAATCTGCATCGGTTGTCACATGACTGATGCGAATTACCTCGTTTGCACCAACTGTGCAGTGATGCCATACATGACATGAACTGTGCAGTGATGTCATACATGCATGACATCACCTACCCCCACTGTTTTCATGTGCATGCGTGGTTATATGCCTGACAGCAGAGTTTAGAAAATGTACGCTATTTACTAATGTTGTATAAACTTGTTTCTGTTCAAATCTTCCTCTTCTTCCTGTAATAACTTTATAATTTTGGGGGTGGGGTAGGTGGGGCCAAGGAGTGTGGTACCATAGAAGAAGGTTTATATGTGGAATTGATGGAAATTTATCTAAAGGACTGACCTTCATTTTTCTATTTCACCTGGAAAGTATTCAGTGGCTAAGCTAGGATACAACAGTCATGGAAAAGATGTTGTTGCTTGTTCTGCTGTGATCAATACCATGGGCCAGGCCCCTAAGAGATCACTAACCTACGTTTGATCAGATTTTTCTTCGTAGATGCTCCAGATATCATCTTTTTTATTTCACAGCCAGAAAACTATGGGGCTGACCAGCTTGCTAGGCAGAATTGTATCCACCAGCTTCAGTAGAACCATCAGGCATGTGCTGAAAACAATCATTAATCCATTTGGAACCACCACCACCACTATCTTCAGTTCCTGCTGGCATTAAGATGCCAGAAAATCTCCACCCTACATCATGCTATTCGTGTCCATATATATCCTGCCCAGAGAAGATCACATGTCATCTGAGATACCTTCATGGTTACCGTTACATCCTCAACTGGAGGGTATGCAGGATGCATACTGAAAATGTATTTATTTCTTGCAATTTGCACCCCGCTTCAACATTCTACTCAAGGTGGCTCACAGTATACAATCTAAATAAATAGCGTAGGAGTTACAATTATCAGGTCAAAATCAGTACAACTTCAGTAAGAGCATTCCCTTGCATTATCAGCCTCCCCTCTCAATTACCAGGGAAACATCATTACAATTCAACTATGACAGTATTCACTCTCAGGGGGCCCTGGGAAAAAAGTAGCCAGCAAAGTCACAGTCCAAGCTTTGGGGTGCTGGGGGAGAACCTGTTCCAAGAGATGGAGCCTTAATGGAGAATGCTTCTTTCTAAGCCCTCACCTGCCCTATCTATCTGCAGGTGAGGACTTGTTGCATACTCACTCTACTTGACTGTATTGGATGGAGGGATTCTATGTGAAATCGACAGCCTCAGAGATATTCAGGTCCCAAGCCATATTCCTTTACAGGTAATAAATGGCACCTGGAAAGGAACTGGGAACCTCTTCCAAGAAAGTGTAACATGACTGTAGTGCAGTGTTGTTCAAACTTGGCCACTTTAAGATGAGTGGACTTCAACTCCCAGAATTCCCCAGCCAACATGGCTGGCTGGGGAATTCTGGGAATTGAAGTCCACTCATCTTAAAGAGGCCAAGTTTGGACAACACTGCTGTAGTGGTTCTTATCCACTATAAAATGGGCTGCTGCATTTGGGACCATTTGTAGCTTCTGGGTGTTCTTCAAGGGCATCCCCATGTGGAGCAAATTACAGTAGTCCAAATGTGAGGTGACAAGGGCAGGAGTTGTTGTTTCTAACACAATCCCAGAGGATTCCGATGCCTATGCCTCAGAAACTCAATCAAGGAGACTGTTGGACACCAGTGTGAGAAGTGCTCCAACAGTATCATCCTCCCTCAACTCTCTGTCTTTGGAGAGGGGTAAAACTTTTGAAACTGGTGATTAGTAGATGCGGCAGCTAGATATGAGGTTAAATAGGCCTTGACTTTCATCTACTAATGAAAACTCATCAAATGAACTTCTCCTATTTTGTCCAGCTATGATTCTAACGCATGCTAGGTCAGACTATATATACGGGATCCAATCTTGGATGACAGGTATGTCTCTCTTTATGGCCCTAAATTGCTGCATTTTCAGATTGGGGGTGGAGGGAATGTTTTCTCTCCTTACCCTTCACCCTTTGGCAAAGGCACAGTTGGGGTCATTATCAACCAATTCTCTTGCTCCTCAATATTACTTTGTCTATTTGCAGTTGAGATCTGGAGAACGATTTGTTGCTTCTCCACACCACCATAAACAGAAGATACTCCCTTCTTAAGCTAAACAAGCCTGACTAAATCCAGCACTAAATCTCCAGCAAGCATTTGGCTAGGGACTGACACTGATTAGGGCTAAAGAGCATTTTCACTAATGCAGTAAAACAAAAACCAAACACAGTGGCTAAATTTAGTGCCACCCCGCCCCCACTTCCCCGGTTCAATCACCAACTTGCATTTCCCGTCATCTGTGAATTAAAAATGGAGCATTAACGGACCTCTGATGGGAAAAAAGAGAAAAAGACAGATGATTTATAACCACGGTTCTCACTGACCCTCCAGTGCTGTGGAACTAAGTGTTCTCCACTTTTAAAACAATCACCTATTGATTTCAGACCCTTCAGTTTTAAACAAGTCTTCCCAGAGTGGTTCCTCTCATTGACCATTCTGCCTGCTTTAAGAATAATTGGTGTTCAATTGAAGTGTAATCAAAATAAAGCTGACTTCAACCCCCAGATGGGTGGTGGTCAGGCCGTTCCATAATTATTTTAGAGCGTTCTGTCTTTTTTTAGCCCTTTTTCAGTTGCACAAGCAGACTTTTGTTATGTCGTATTATGCAAAGGGGAAGTGAGAGTCCCATAAATTAACAGAGCAATGCAGCATTTCATGATATTCTGGAACATTTTCCAAAGGGGATTTTAATAAATCTATAACTAGGGAGATTCTCCCCACTTTACTGAAAATTGAACCACATGTAATAAAACTCCATTGTACTCATCCAAGTTTGTCAATATGATAGAGAGATGTGTGAATCTGGGGTTAGCAGGAGCTAAAGCCGCCCAGAGTCACCCTCTGGGGGAGATGGGCGGCATATACATTTAATAATAAATAAAAAATAAAATAAATAAATCGATTTAGTCTTATCCCTGGTTTCTTCTGGTTCTTTCCCTGCCTTCCAAGAGTACAAGAATCTGTTGGATTAGCCATAAAGGACTATCTTATCCAAGGCTACCCTGGATTCTGACTCCACCAAGAGATGTTCATAAGCATACAATAAACACCCTCCCCATAGATTGTCTCCCCATCTGAATTTGGGAATGAACTGCCTTTAACTACCTTGGTTAATAACCACTCTCCTGATTCTTTTATCACTACTAGTTGCAGTGAATCAGAAAGTTCAACATGGAGGGCTCCTGATGTATTTCTGAACGTGTGAGGAAGCTGCCCAAAATGTGATGCTCTCATTCTTTACCCATTTGATGGCCACGCAGGGATCCTCACCTGCAGAGCTGGCAGGGAATTCTGAAGTTGTGGTCTAACACATCTTAAGAGCACCAAATTGGAGAAGACTGGCACTAGTTAGTGGTTAGTGTATTGGTTAGTGGTGCACCCAAGGGCTCAGTCACGGGATTTCTGTTTCCTAGATCCAACATGGTTAAGCCAGGATATCTGCATGCAAAGGGAGGTGATTTGCCACAGAACTGTGGTCTTTTGTCAGTTTGTGAGGAAATCCTGATATTTTCTGAAGGTGTGTTTAATCCAAGGTCTATCTGATATTCTGATACTCCGCTTCATGTAAAACAAATAGGTTAAAATAAAGCTGAGCTGATGACCCACCAGTGTCTTACTCCAGCTCCTCAGAGTTTTATTTAATGAAGACAATTTGGCAAAGGGATTGGTTTGATAACACTTGCTCAGGATACAAGGGGGCTAAAATCAGATTTGGCTACACGCAGGTCCTGGGTTGAGGAGAATCCAGGCCAAGTATGACCTGAAGCTAAGAGGCTTTATGACGGGTGTCACAAGTCAGTTTCCTGAGAATGACTGATTTTGTCTTTACCTGCATTGCCATGGAGACCTGGAAAAGTTCCAACAAAGAAAAGAAAATACATTTGCGCTAAATGCTGGCAAGCAACTACACTTCACAGCATGTCTGTTGTGAAGACTCATACCTCCTGCGTTGTTCCCTCACTACCCTTAATGTATCTGGGGAAAAGTTAACATCAAATCAGGCTTCTCCCATGTTGGGTATTTTCTGAATGTACTGAATGTGCATTCAAGGGGTGCTTTATAATTCCCACAATTCCTAGCCAACATGGTCATTGATGACTTATGGGAAGTCCCACTTATCTGGAAGGCATCCAACTGAGCAAAGCACTGAGAGCTCACCATTGTAGCTACTCACAGCTAAATTCAGGCAGTCATAATGGGTCGTATTGGCAGCTACAAGGAATCTTCTCAAAAGGTCATGCGAAATGGGTGGGTCTGCTTTCAAGTAATTTTAAATATGATGCTCACAGCCATGAGGACAGTCACTCCATCCTTCCCAATCAGGGGAAGACTCATAAAGATGTATATGGACAGGGTCCCCTTTTGACCATCTTATCCATTTTTCTTTGGAGCAAGGAGTTAAGATGTGTATCTGCTCCAGATGTACTTCCCCTCTTTATGCAGTGGCTGTCTCTGCGCGGACACACACACATCACTACTGAATTAGCTCACTTTTGCACCAGATGTTAACTTGTAAGTTAACCCATAGTTTTGAGTTGGCACGAAATACCAAGCTACAAAATAAAAATAACCAAAGTGGAAACTAGCCAAGCTTAGTATGTCGTGTCAAGGCAACTACCAGAAGTGTGCCAGGTAAACCTGGTTACGTGTGTCATGTGCATACAGCCTCCTATGTACTTGGAGAGATTCCTGTCCTATGATCTATGTAGCTCATTATTATTAACGCAAACGGATTTCTGGTTCCAGATTTCAGCTTGATGAGTTTTTCAAGCCCTGCCTGGGATTGAAACGGGACCTTCTGCATGTGAGATCTGCTCCACCATCCCACGCTCTCTGATTTGCCCTCACCACTCTGGTTTTAAGAGCTAACCTTGTATCCTCCTCCTCCTATGATTTTAGAAACATGCTGATCTTCATGTCCCTTCCTTTATCTTAGGGTCCCTTAATCTCCTTTACCTTCAAGGCATTTTTCCACACCTGTTGTGAGGGGCAAGGGAAGGAAGCTTTTTGGGGGGCCGGTGGTGGTGGTGTGAGGGAAGAAAGCTGCCACCTGTTATAAATACACCCATCAGGAAAGAGAGAGAATGACATCCAATTCTGAAGCACACCGAAACTAGCAAGTCAGATTCAGATGAAAGGGACTGGAAATCGCTGTTGTATTCCACTGGCAGCAAAGACATGGGGAAAAAAGAAGGGGGGGGGATGCTTTAAAAACTAATTGCTGTCCACCTACCAGGTTTAATATATGCTCTTCCACCTAAAACAATCATCACAAAAATAAAAAAGGGGACTGGGTTTTTTCCCCCTTCCTTTCATCCGGGGGTGAGATTTTTTTTTTGCTCCATGCTCAACATGTGGAACCGGGATCCATGCTGGAGTGATGAATACAAGGGGAGGGAAGGGGGGAAGCCACCCACACCCTTAAAATCTGGCAGTAACAGTGGAAACATTTATGCGTTGTGCACATAATGAGGAAGGTGGAAGTGGGGGTGGGGGGAAAAAAGCACATCCAGGGATGAAACCACTGTTGAAATTTCTCATTGTCATGAATACCAGGGCATTATGTTGAATACCTCCACCCGTTCCTCTTCCAGCCCCCAGGAATAACAAGGACTACGCTGAACACAAAACGAAATGCCACCAGATTGGTTTTGGGGTTTGGGGTTTTTTTGGGGGGGGTTGGGTTTTTTTTTTTTGCAAACGGCATGGCGTGTATGCAAACGCAGGGAGTCTTTGCTCCTGCAAATGTTTCCAACTAGGAAATAATTGGAATCAGAAGCTTGTCTTTCTGAGAACGGGAATATTCTCCGCAAATCCGGATGGTTCCTAGATTTTTTGCTCACAGGAGAAAACAAAAGACCAGAATAACCCAAATAAAAAAGGAATGCTCTTAGTAAAACAGGATTTCTTCTATTTGACATCGTTTCCAAATTAATCCAGGGTCTCCATGGAGTTTGAAAATCCTGGCATTTAAACTGCCCCCCACCCATTCTTGATGTGGATGCAGGTAGAACTGCTCATGCTGTGACAGATGGGGCCGAAGATTCCCTCCCACACACACACACCTTCTGTAGTCCTACGCTAACCACACTGCAGTTGGCTGGATTCTGCAACACCATTTTTTATTTCATGGAGGCTGTAAGGAACGGGAAGGGGCTAAACAAGCTCAAATTAAATCCTACCAAGACAAAATAGCTAGCTGTAGCCCAGATGGTACCATCTGGGCAACCTTTCTGAAGGTTTCTTTCTTTTCTAAAGTTCTAAAACTCCTCTTAATTTTGGATCAGCTGTAAACCGGACAATCATTCCCTCAACCACTTCATACAGGTCATTGATCAAAATGCTGAACAGTACAGGGCCCAGGACTAAGCCTTGTGGCTCTCTACTCCATATTACTCTTCAAACTGATGTGGAGCCATTTAGGAGTACTCTGAATATGAACATTCAGCCAATTATGAATCCATCTAAGTTGAATCTCCTTGCCCATATTTTTTTCCCCACTTTATTGACGAAGATATCATGCGAAGCTTTGTTGAATGCTTTGCTGAGGACAAGGTACACTATATCTATGGCATTCCCTCCATCCATTAAGCTGGTAATGCTGTCGAGGTTAGACTGGCATGACTTGTTTATGAAAAAAAAGAAAAAGAAAAAAGAACATGCTGGCTCTTATTAATCGTTGCATTTCCGAGAACTCACAAATATGCTGCTTAATAATATGCTCAAGGATCTTTTTGAGTAGAGACATCAAGCTGATGAGTCCTCTTTCTGTTTTCTGAAGATAGAGACAACAATTGCTCTCCTCCAATCTACTGGGAGCTTGCCAGTTCTCCAGGAGCTCTCAAAGACTACACTTAACAGTTCTGAGATCACCTCTGCTAGTTCCTCCAGTACCTGAGGATGTAATTCATCTAACTCTGGAGACCTGAATTGATTTAAATTAGCCAAGTGTTCTTTTACCTTCTCATCTATCCTGGCTGCTGCCCCCTCCTTCTATTAGCAGCACAACGACTGGAGCATCATTTTCCTTCCGAGAGAGGACAGATATAAGACATTCTGCCTTCTTGGCACTATTTGTTAACAATTCACTCATTTCTCCCTACAAGGGGCCCACCATTGTTTTGCCTTACCTATTTTTTTCTGATGTATCTGAAAAAGTCTTTGTGTGTATATGTGTGTATATTTTATTCTGAGCATTTATTGTAAGCTTCAGCTCATTCTGCACTTTATTCTTCTGGATGCGATTTCTGACACTACGTCTGGTAACTTTCTTGCCTCTCTTATTTCCTATACATGTTGAACACCTTTACTCATCTTCTCTTTCTGAGGAATCCTGTAGAATAAGAGTGCAAATCATCCAAGATGGCTCGTCAGCAATAAGCCAGAAGCTCAGAATACACATCAATTCTCTTGTTCCTAAATTCTGGTTCCGAAACATGAAGTGGCAATCCTCAATTAAACACACCAATAAGCAAATGAACAGTGAAGTATTAACTGTGAAAAACAACAGCAACAAATTAATAGAATTGTTCAACAAGGAAAGTCTGGTGGCATTCAACAGTTGAAATAATGAATCTCGAAACAATGAATCTTGAAAGTATTTTTCAAAGGAAAGCTCAGACTGGATATGCAATTGAAAAGCACAATTGATTTTACTTCATTAGCACTTTGACTTGGGTTTGTTAAAGCAACACTAAACAGACATTTCCACGATGTAACAGAGGCAGGGAATCACTGAATTTCATCAAACGGACAGGTCACTTCTTAAAAAAATGCAGCTATTTAGAAATGTAAATTAACGTGGTAAAAGAATGTGAACAAATTAGTGATGGCCTACGTCTTGACGGGTTTCAGTTTTTTCCATCTCTAGGGTCTTGTATCCTCATCAACACACACGGAAAGGCTTATGGGAATACACTTCGTTTTGGTCCAGGTTGGGCCCAGTGTAAAATCATAGCTCCCCCCTCCCCCCAATTCACCGTAAGTGAATGGGATGGAGAACTGGAGATGGTTTCTTCACCCTTTTCTTACAAAAGGTCTTGTCCTACCCAATGGTAAGATGGTTCATCTGAGAGGAAGGAAGGAGCATTGGGAAGCAGAACCCAACCCACTGTATCAGATTAGTTATCAGTCTCTAGAGATGTTTCATATCCGTGGGATCTGGTTAGTTAAATGTACGGTGGATTGTGCCATGTTTCCATAACCCTACTTCAGATGGTTCTTTGCCAGAATATAATCCCACTTTTATTAAAACGGTCTCAGCTATAATGTAGAGTTAAACTGCCACTGCTACTTTCTGTGGCCATTTCACATAAGAGGGAAAATGCACAAGATTAGGGCAACGTACATTTTTTTCCATCTACTTATTTATGCCCTTTGGGGGCCAAATGACGCATTTGAAATTGTGGGTACAGGTAGTCCTTGTTTAATGATGCTCACTGGGACTGGAAACTCTGTTGTTAAGTGACACAGTCATAAATCGAAAAACCAAGTGACTGTGCCACTTAGTGATGGCAGTTCTGGCACTCCTAGTTGCTGTTGTTAAACAAGGACTGTGAGGGTCATTAAGCGAGGACCTCACATTACTGCAACTTCCAACTTCCTGCCGGCTTCCCCATTAACTTTGCTTGTGGGAAGCCGGCGGGGAAGGTCACGAATTGGCATTATGTGACTGTGGGGAAGCTGCAAGTATGACGTCCAGTCGTAAGTACCATTCATTCAGCACCGTCGTAAATTTCAAATGGGCGCTGAATGAGTGGTTGTTAAACAAGGACTACCTGTATAAGTTGCCATGGTATAAAGGAATTTAGAGCTGACTTTGGAGAAGATATAAGGAGGGACTTGGAGAAGAGATTACATAGTCCAGAGATGGAAGGAAGTGTGAAAAAGAAACTCAAAGTAACTCCACCTTGATTTTGTTTAGTATAACAGGGGACACAGAGAAACTTGACAGGCTTTCAAGATTCCGTTATTCTACCTTACTACAATAAAGTGCATTCCTAGAATCCCTGCCCTGTCTGCTTCTTAACAAGGTTATCTTGAAAGACTGAAAACAATTTTGAAAGCCCTTCAAATTCTTCTCTGTCCCCTCTTATACTAAACAAAATCAAGGTGGGGTTATTTTGAATTTCTTTCTCATGCTTCCCTCCACTTCAGGATTTCTTCTTCAAGTCCTGCTTAACAGCTTGCTCCTTCTTTTACCTCTTAATGGCACTCTCATACTTTCCTCAAGGTCAACTTTAAATTCCTTTATGGGTGGCCACGAGCAATGACAAAACACTACCTCAAAGGTCACTTGGAGAGGAAACTTCTGCCATCTTCTCTCATCTCACAAGGTTCTCTCTACCATCCCAGCTTCTAGTTCTCCTTTTTCTCCTGAGCAAGAATGTTCATTGCCAAATAAAGTCTGTGATGCAGCCATCTCCAATTTTTATTTCTTATTGATGCCTTGGAGCATACGTGTAGTCTAAGAGCATCCCTGACAATAAGAATGACACCAGAGACAGGAGCTTTGATTTGCAGCCCATCAATTCCCTATTCTTTAATTAAAAAAAAAAAAGTATTTTAGTGTTGGAAGGACTCATTTAGGCTATCATGTTCAAACTGCAGGAATCCAGATTAAAACATCTGGGACAGATAGTAAACTAGCCTCCTTCTAAAGACTTCCAATGAAGGGAACTGACCATCTCTCTGGGCCGCTGGTTCCATTGTTGAATTGATCTACTGTTAGGACATTTTTCTTAAAATTCAACCAGAACCTGTTCTCCTGTAACGTAAACCCATATTTTGTGTCCTCAACTCCAGAACAAGAGGGAACAGGGCTTGACCATCTCCTGTGGGACAACCTTCTAGGCATTTGAAGAAGATTATTACATCTCCCTTTAAGGCTAATATTTTTCCTAAAAAAAAAAGTGAATCTGGAAGATTGGTGTAGACTAAAAGGGGTGTCTCTAGACAAATTGGCTCCTATGAGCCTGATATTACTTAACTCTGATCTAAGCCTTAAAAAAATACCAAGTAATTTCTAATTTCCAGTAAGTACATTTTTTTTTGGTTATTTTAAATTACAGAAACAAAACCAATAAAACCCCCCACGGGAATGATTTTATCCCATTTGCTTTAGTTGAGTTTCAAAATGGAAACCATATCTTTAATGCTAATTAGACACCACATTACTTAGTCTTCCTGTCCCCATGTAAATAACAATTAGCAATAATTTAGCAGTTGTACGCTCTGGCATCTTCGCTAAACCATTGTATCCCACTCAAGATTCCTTTGCATTAATTAGGATCATAAGCCAATCAGAGCTAATTAAGAAGAAAATAAGTATAATAATAAATGAAAGAAAACTAGTGATTTGTATCTGTTTAGTAGTTTTTCTTTCCCTCTGCCGTTCATCAAATAGCCGTAATGCATAGGAACTTCGTCTAATTGAAACTAATTATGAGGCTTCCCTTGCTACTTTGAGCCTCATGTTGAAATCCCATGAAGCTCATTAAAAAAAGTAGAAAGCTGGAATCTTTAGCACTTATTGCAACCTGCTTCATGTTAATGAGCACCTGGTTCTGAAGGAAATAACATGGATCTGTGGCAAAAGCTGATCCCCCAGTTCCTCCCCAACCTGGTGTTCTTCAAGTGTTATTCGACCATAGTTCCCAGAATTCCCTTAACTGTGCTGGTCAGACTAATGGAAGTGATAGCCCAACACACCTGGGGTACACCTGGTTAGGGCAGGATAGACTAACATACATACTGGGTTGCTTTTTGAATGATAAGCCTTGATTTTAAATAATTCAGTTCTTCCCCATCAAGAAATATATATGGCAGAAGCAGGACTGAATGTAACCAAATGAAACTTACATTCAGTGTTGGGGAAACTGTCTCAGAAGAAACATCTGAGGAGGAAATCAAGACAAGGAAAGGTTAGTGGGTAGGAATGGATGGAAAGGCGAAGGACTTTTGTACAATTCCAGATATCGGTGAATTTTTCTCAAAGCAAGATGGGAATTGGAATGTCATTCATTCCAGAGTCACTGGGAGTTGGGCAGCATAGAAATTTAATAAATAAATAAATAAAAATGAAGAAAATCCATAAATGGTTAAACTATTACCATAAACTATTATTTTCCTTGCATCCAAATTTGAAAAAAATAGAACTGGGAATCATAAGAAAATGCAATTCCTATGTATCTGGTGATAATGGATTTTCTTGAATATACTCAGGTAACTCATTTAGACTTAACCAGTTTTTCCAAGGGTTGATTATTCTTCCTTACTCCTGTTCCTGCTCTTGTCTACCACTGCAGTTCTCCATAGTTTTCCCAAGTGTAAGGAAAAGTTAGTCTTCTCACAGCTTTTTTCCCCCAGCAGATCCACGGCAGGATAAACTAGCAGGAAAAAAACCATCTAGCTTTTTTCCTGGGAGGATGGACAGATCTGCCCTCTGAAGTAGCAACAGAAATTCTCCTCACTTCCAAAATGCATGAAGTAAGCTGAGCGACTTCCTTCATCGTTTGTACGGTCACATGGAGAATGCAGGGAGGTTTAAGAAAGAAGTATATCTGGCTGACCAAATGTCCACCACAGGTGTAAGGGTGCTGAGATGTTTAAAAGATGGAGGAGAACTGTTAGCTACCTCATATATTTTAGGAGATAGTGGAACTCTAGTCCATTCCATGGGTCTGATCTGTCAAAACTTCTGTGGAATTTTAATTTAAAAATTGATAGGGAAAGTTGGCCAGTCAGAAAGCTGAGGCCCAAAGAAAGGGACAGACCTACACTAGCAAAGTTGGCAGAAACAGCACATATTCCAAAGTCCATCCTGTAAAAATAGGCCTCCATCAGCCAAACATGACCATCACATTCTCCTGCCTATCTACCTTGAAGCAACCTTTCCTACTTCCGGAGTAATCTATGTGGTGGGGTGATCCAGGTTCAAGTCCACTTTCAGCCATGGAAGCTGACTGGATGACTTAGGACATCCAATCATCCTCACAGACTTGTTGTGAGAAACATGTAGGAGAGATACTGCTATGCATTTTGTCTTGAGCTCCTGAAGAAAGGTGGAATATACATAATTAGACCTTGCAGAGGCTGCAGACTGATAGAATTCTGGCTGAGAAAAGCCGTGCTAACCAAGCAGATTAATGTGAGGGATGAAGCTTTAAAGCAGCTGTATCCTCTGGAAAGCTCCCAGGGTTGATGAGAAGCCTGTCCCCACTTCTCTGCATGTGTGTGCATGTACCATAAGCTTGTTAATGAGAGACACACTCCCTTATCTAGAGAGATCCTAAGCTGTTTAGGGCTTTAAAAACCAGAACCAACTCCTAAATTGTGTCTGGTAAGCAACTGGCACTCAATGTAGATCTTTCAGAAGAGTCGTCATAACATCCCTGGGCTTTGGCCCAGTTAGCAACCTAGCTGCCATATTTTGCCCCCATGTTAGATCATATTTCAGCAGTCAAGGCGGGATGCAACCAAAGTATGGATAACCATCACCAAATCCAGCCACCTCAAGAAGAGATGCAGCTGACACATTAGGTTTAATTATGCCAAGGACTTCCTTGCCACAGGTGCCACCCGTGAATCCGGTGACAGCTCAGTATTAAGGAGTGGTCCAAACTGTGAATCTGGTCTTCCTTGTCTGGATTTAATTTCAAACTGTTCTCCTCATCCAGCAGATGATCTTACCTGAGCAACATTCAAGAGAACCAATTGTCCCCTTGGAAGTGGATGGTAAGGAGCAATAAAACAGGATATCATCAGCATAGTGATGACACCCCACTCCAACACTCAAAAGGGACCAGATGAAATTTTATGGGACACTAAGACAATGGCCTAGGCACTGAACAGTAGTCTCCCAATTTCTGAGCATGGGCTGCCAAGAGACCTTGAAGAGTCAATGCTACCCAAGAAAAAATAGCAGGGCTGCAGCCTTCACATCCAGTTTCTGGCATAGATGGCCAATAACGTAGCTGAAACTGGTCCTGAAAACTAGAGTACCCATTCTCAGAACCTTTTCACAGTATGAATGCATAAGATTCTAAGAGCATCTGTGAGTAGAAATCTTTCTCTCTCCATTAAACAGTGCCATGCGTTTCCTAACTAAAATTCCATTTTTCCCCTTCCAAATTGAACTGAACTGCTGAATCACCCCAGGGTTTGGATAATAGTTTAAAACCATGTTTCAAGTTTCCTGATTGCATAACATGAATATGACCGTATTCTCTTTTGTTAATCTCTTGGCATTTATCTCCGGATTAGAGATACTCACCTGTCATGCAGCAGCATCCTGAGGATTCATTAACTTAATGTTCAGACAACTCGTTGCATATGTAAAGGACCACTGAAGTGGAAGTATTATAATCATCTCAATGTTTAGCCACAGAAGCTTGGATCCCAGAGAGAAGGGCGCAGACTGTTTCCAGGGAGGTAAACAGATGCTGGCTTATTGAAAACCCTTTGCTTGCTATTTGCAGAGACCGCAAATAAAGACAGCGCCCAAGCTGAGGCAACAGCCTGGATGAGAATGGCGGAAAGATTCACAGCACTGGGAACATACGAGCACGCTTTCCAGTCCAGTTCTGTTGCATCGTAAAGCAATATAACTCCGCCCTAAATGTCGGGGGAAGTTGGTTTCCTCCACCGATTTTCCTCCTCGTTCTAAATAAGTCCTACGCAACCTGAGGTGTCCAGAGCTCCTACAACACTTAACCCTCAATTGTATTTTTTGAATAGATAAAGGGGGAAATGATTACCTTGAGGTGGGAATTTTGGTCTCCCCCTCTTGCTTGTGAACATGCCTGAAGTATCTGGTTGGCCACTGTGGGAAACTAAATGCTGGACTGGTAAAATGGCCCTTGGCTTCAACCCACAGAGCTACTGTGACGTTCTTATATTTACTGAATTGAATTTTAAATCATTTTTAAATGAAAAGTTAACATTTTTTGCTTCGGCTCCCCCATATTCTTGAGTTCGGCTTAGTTATGGGAGTTCACCTGTTTTTCTTTTTGTACCTTCGAGTCATTCTTGACTCCTGGTGACTGCTTGAACAAGTCCCTGCAGTCTTCATGGCAAGGTTTTTTGGAAGTGGTTGCCATTGCCTCCTTCCTAGGGCTAAGGGAGAGGGACTGGCCCAAGGTCACCCAGCGGGCTCCATGCCTAAGGCGGGACTGGAACTCATGGTCTCCTGGTTTCCAGCCTGAACCAGCCTTAACCAGCTATGGTTCTCAGCCTGAAAAACAAGACACCACCGGACTGATTCACCCCTTAAAAAAAAAAATCAAAAGGAGAGAAGGTGAGAAAACTATGACTTTTATAAATGACTTGGCCTGTGCTACACAGAGCAACTTTAAGGTTTTCTGTCACCAGAAAATTATATTTTGCCTGCAGATAGAGTCTGATTATCATGCTGCCAAGGAGAACGAAACATACAAACCTAGCCATGTGTTACACATACTAACATACACATTCACTGCACTCCCCCCACAATTTTCTCTCTGACAGATTTCACAGAATTTCTCCATAATACAGGCTGCACCTTTTCTCAGAAATTCAGAACTACCCCAAAAGTTTTGGTCATTACTTTTAATTATTTATAGCAGAACCATGTCTAACTCTATTCTGATGGAAGTCTTACTGAGTTCATTGGGGGTGATGAGCAGGTTAATAAGAAGATGATTGCACTCTAAAATAATATTTCATTTAAACAACCTTTGCTTGCTTTAATTTTTGAAACACTGTTGGAAAAGATATCTTTTTAATTCCTTTTAAAAAAAACATATTGCAGTTTCTATATATAAATCAAAATAAATTACACCAAAATAAAATAGCAAATGCCAGTAATCAACTATAAGATCAGCAATTTGTCAAATGGTTTTATTCATTTTTTAATCTTTTCAAAAGCTTAAATTCATTTCAGCCTTTTCTTTCTTTCTCTCTCTTTTGCAAAGGCCAACGTTAAGTCCACATTAAAATGTGTGTGTGTTTTCATGTGACTTTCTAGTAAATGCATACTTTTTGGGGGGGGAAGTAATTTTCTTTACTACAGCATTCCCAAAATGTGTGCATCTTCAGGTACGCTTTTGAGTGGAGATTATATGGAATCCTTCAGTGAAAGCTTTATCCCTATCTGTCTGGGGCAGTAAGATACTTCTCCCTAACAGTGTGCAGAAAATAATTGCTGTGTGATTTCTCACATCAGTTCCCATTCAATCTCATGGGCAAGAATTTGGTTCCGAAATTTATTTCAAAGGAAAAGAAAAGCTTGGAGCAATTCTCATGGGTGTGGTGTGGTGCAATGCTAATTATTTAGTGTCCAAGATATGTGTGTGTGCGCGCGCGTACTGCGCAGTCCTTTTTCAGGACTCTGCATCCTCCTGTTTTCAGACTAACCACCCAGGGAAAGACCAATAACTAACACCATTGCCTCCTCCAGTGACAAAATAAGCTCAAAAAACAGCCTGAAAGACTTCTGAAAAACTGTGGTGCAGATTTCAGTATGGCATTAGTCCCACTGTTTCTGCAAGAATCATACAGGTAGCCCTTGTTCAGCGATTCCCTCATTTAGTGACCACTCACAGTTATGATGGTGATGAAAAAATAACTTTGCAACCAGTCCTCACATTTATGACCTTCATAGGTCTGTAAAGCAAAGGAAAGCTGAAGTAAGATAGTAAAATTGGGATGTTTCACTTAGTGACCCCTTCGCTTAATGACCGAGTTGCCCCTGAATGAGGACTACCTGTATTATGATGGTGTGAAGATGCTTAGATCTATGTAATAAGAAGCCCTTTCATGGATTACAACTCCAGTAGGGAACTGGCATCATTCAGAAGGAATTTTGTCAGCCTTCAACGTATCTGGACCTTCTTCTCTCAAAACAGGAGAGCAAGTCATTTGTGGTAGATATCCCTGACTATGTGGCCTAATGCATTTGATGAAATGGACATGATCAAACTTCTGATCTGAGTAGAGGGGTTGGAGGGACAATGATCTCTCCACCAAATTACTGTTCCTAGTAAAGGAACAGCAAAAGAAACTTCTATGGAAGCTTTACTGCATCTCCAATCTCTTCTTTTATTGCTATTTGTTCTAATTCGACACTGGGAACTGGTGAGCCATGAAGCTTGATGCATGAAATGTACAGCATCAAATATTATCTTCCAAGCCGATTAGGTGGACTTCTGCGGGATGCTAAATATGGATTATCAAAGCAATTACTGCCAAATCGGTGGGGTAGCTGTTAGAAGAATTGCAAAGGCTCGCTTGCACTGAAATCTTCCCCCGGAGCAAGGAAAGAAAGCTCATCGTTTCCTCTCTATCAAAAGAGGCCTCGGAAAGGATGGGGGTCTAAGTCTCTTCTGAAACTGAGTTCCAAACAAGGGAGCAGGAATTAGACATGCATCTAGTTCGTTCCTGTTTCCTTGCTGCTTACGAGTATAAAACTATATCACAAATATAAAACGATATGAAAGATACCCCTGGCTAGCCAAAGGTTGCTAGTAACTGGCCCACAACCACTATTTTAAGGAAGGTTGCTTCACCCGCAAAGCTAAAAGAAGCCAAGCCCATTATCTCTTAAAACAATACATGAAGTCAGTCTCCAAGAAAAAAGCTTTATCTCAGTGTTTCTCAAACTTGGCAACTTTAGGACATGTGGACTTCAACTCCCAGAATTCCCCAGCCAGCGGGGGAATTCTGGGAGTTGAAGTCCACATGCCTTAAAGTGGCCAGGTTTGAGAAACACCGCAATCTAGTTTTTCTGTGTTTGGAACTTGCTCCTACACCCGGTCCACTGTGGCAACGCACAGGTTTTCTAATCTGCTCCCACCCCAACCACCTTGCTTCTAGAAACCATCAAGCCACGGAGCTACGCTGGGGAAATTTTCTAGGCCTCCTACCCCAGTAGCAGATGTCGCAGCAGGTCCAGTAGTGTATTAATCAATGGGAAGAAACTTGGTGCAAAGAATGTGATGCTAGAGCTTGGCAAGAGGAAAAGCTGCTCTGAATAGGGAGGAATAAATGGGGGGGGGGGGCATGTTTTAAGCGAAGAAAACCCTGAAAAGCTTGAAGCATAATTTTTTATAATTCACTGGATTAGCTGGCTGTTCAATTAGTGTGTGTGTGTGTGTGTGTGTGTATGTGTGAAAGAGAAAGAGAGAGATGGGATTTTCATTTTTTTAAACACAGGAGGAAGCCTGTGTCACCCCCCTGGGGGGGGGGGAAGCAAAGGGACACAATTAAATTATATTTTGTTTGTGGCATTTAAGATAATCAAGTTAGGCTACCAGCCAGCATAATACGATATACAGGACCATTTTTCACTAGCAGAAAGAGCTGGATTAGATGATTTAATAATCCCTGTCATTCCTATTCACGTTTGGACAGATTGCCTGCCAAGAATAGATTTCTCTTTAAAATCAAATCTTGTGTGTGTATATGTGCATGTGTGTGCACGTGTTATTGGCTCCAAAAGGGTAACTTCATTCAGCGTTTTGTGGGACTTAAAAGATGAGGCACCTTCTCTGCAAGCTGGGCGAATGTTGTTTTGCAGATGACCCTGTGAAACCTTCTGTGCTGGAAGATACAGTTATTGTCAGGAAGATGAATGATAAAACAATTTTAAGTTGTGCGGAGCACCAGATTTTATTGACAGGGCATCAGGTGCTTGGTTGAGCCTCATTCCCATAGGATTTGAGTTAAGTTTAGTGAGCTTTGAAAAATCGGCTTCTCTACCCTCCCCGTTCGAAAATTCATATATCCTAATCAGCAAATGCCACTACGAATGCTGGCTTAAGCATAGTGACAGAGTTGTGGCTAAAAAGACGAATTGAACATTCTGCCCCCAGGCAAGGAGCAGATGGGTGAAGTTTAATCTGGGGAGTATCAGAGTTTCACCTTCCTGATACAGAAAGCTTGCCTTAAGTCCAGAAAGACAGTAAGAAGGCGCTCCTCACCAACTGGAGGAAGGGTTCAAAGAAGTCACTATCTTTTCCAAAGGTCCATAAATCAGAGGATGCCAAAGTCAAAATGCTAGTCCAAAGGTATTGGATGAGGCCATCCACAGCCCAACCCAGAATTATATTTTCCACTGGACAGGAGAGAAACATTATTAAAGGAATGTAGAGTTGTCACAATGGTTTGGTCCGTGGAAGTAGAAAGCTTGGACCCTTCCAGCTGTAAAGCAGAATAACATGCTTTCCCCTAGTACAGTGGTACCTCTACTTATGAACTTAATCCGTTCCGTGACTCTGATCGCAAGTCGAGTTGGTCGCAAGTCAAAATAAATTTTCCCATAAGGTTCAATGTAATTACTGTTAATCTGTTCCGGCATCCGCGGACCACGCGTCAGGGGCGGAAAAACGGCCGCTGACCACATGGAATGGGTGGAAAATGGCCGCGGACCACGTGGAACGGGCGGAAAATGGCCACGGACCATGTGGCACGGGCGGAAAAATGGCCGCGGACCACGTGGCACGGGCGGAAAATGGCTCATAAGTCAAGGCGAGTTTGTAAGTAGAGGTAAATTTTTGGGGCCAGAGCTGATCGTATCTTGAAAATTTCGTAAGTAGGGGCATTTGTAAGTAGAGGTACCACTGTATACTCAAAGTAGCAATACATGTTTGAAACCATCAGGGAAACAAGGTGGCACACAAAAGATTACTTCTAATCGAATTACAAGTCTCTTTACAAGCTCCCTATTGCTTTCTTTGTACCACTCTTTGGAAGAAATACACACCCAAGATGGAGACCATATAAATATGTGGGTGCTAACAACTTGATCACATACTAAACATAAGCTTGCCATAGACTTGTTTCTGGTGGTCTGTTCCTAACATCCTCCAGATTTATGAAGACTATGTCTCCCAGGACTTCCAGCTGTACAACAAACAAGCAGGCTGAGAAATTGGGAGGGAGGGGGCAGCTGTTGTCCTAACACCTCTGGATGATGGTGGGGGCCAGGCTCATCTAACCCTCTGACTGCCTTCTAGGATACTAGATGAGAACTTCAGGTTTAATCACAGGTTCATCTTTCTACCTTTGACAGCTGGATGAATGATGATGAAAAGGCAACTTATGGGGGCTCTTCAGAGTGTGGTTCCAGCCAACAGGAAAGCTAGCAGGAACAAAGCTTCCATTGTGTGAGCCAGGGCTATGTGCTCAATTTGAGACCCATCTGTTACTCCCAGCGTGTCTGTCCCTACGTACAAAATCCATATTCACTATTGCACAGAATTGATGCTTGCGGTCAACTTGTATCTAAACAAATTGAATAAAGCTAAGGATCTTTGAAGATAGGCCCTATTTATTTATCTCACAACAAGCAACAAGACTTCCGGTATTTCTGCTGCTGACACTTTGGTCAATAAAAATCTTCAGGTTGCACAATATAAAGGTATTTTATATTTCATCTTGCTGACAATAATGGCCCCTTCAGGCAGGGAAGCTTTACAAGATTATCACCAAAATACCTATTGCTTTGCTTGAACAGAGTCTATGCCAAATATAAAAACTATGAAAAAGAAATCTGAGATTTGGTTTTTTTCTCATTGCCGTAAGGCTCTGTTCAAGATCTCTTCAGGTCAGAGAACAACACTCTGTTCCAGAGTGACAATCTTTTATGGCTGAGAACATACTTTCTATTTTTAACTTTTTTTTAACAGCCTCCAAGGGTCAGAGAAGCAATGTTTTGGAAGTCAGGGTGCTAAGGGAGTTAAAGTGAAAACTAAGTTTCATTTCTTGCCTAAATATGCCAAGATCATAATAGCACTGAAAATTGGTGGGTTTGCTATTGAACGTTGATAAAGTAGTCTAGGGATCTCCGGGCCCATGCGCAACTGACAAATTCCTTGTACTGCAGCTTTATAGAGCTATCTGGAGTTGATGATGAGAAGGAAGAGGACACTGCTCATTGGTGGAGAACATCTTCTGGAGTCAAAGGACCACCACAAGTTTAAGGTTTGGTACCCCCACATAACAGATGGTAGGAATGAACTTAGTCTCAGATCCTGGAGAATCATTACCATAATAGACAGTACAAAGCTAGACAGACAAATAGCCAAAGCTGGAAGAAGATAATTTTTTATCTTCCCGAACAACAGATTCTTTGGTGGCTGGTGTGGGTCTTCCGGGCTGTGTGGCCGTGTTCTTGAAGTTTTGTTCCCTAACGTTTCGCCAGCACCTGTGACCGGCATCTTCAGAGTGCAGGAGCACAGACAGGAGCAGTTCTCTCTGTGCCCAGGGTGATGTGACCCTTCTGTGGGTATTTATAGAGATCTGGGGGGGGGATTGGGGGATTGGGGGATTGGGTGTGTGTGTGTGTGGGGGGTTGAGTTACTGAGTGGCTGCTTGTTTTGGTGTCAGAATCTGTGTGTATCTTCCTGGGGATTAGGCAGGGTTTTTTCTTCTATTGAATTGTTAACGAGGGGCTGCTGAGGGTGATTAGCAAGTTCATTGTGTGAACTGTTCACATGTCCAGGTGGTTGAGCTGAGTTCGTTGACCTTTTGCAGGCTGTATTTTTCAGGATTAGTAGCCAGGTTTTGTTGATTTTTAGACTCTCCTCTTTTTTATTGAAACTGTGCTGGTGTTTGTGAATCTCAATGGCTTCCCGGTATAGCCTGGTATAGTGGCTGTTGGTGTTGTCCAGTATCTCTGTGTTTTCAAATAGGATTTTGTGTCCAGTGTGCTTGAGAGCATGTTCAGCTACTGCAGATTTTTCTGGTTGCTGTAGTCTGCAGTGCCTTTCGTGTTCTTTTATCCTGGTATGGATGCTGCGTTTTGTGGTCCCGATGTATACTTGCCCGCAACTGCATGGTATGCGGTATACTCCTGTGGCGGTGAGGGGATCCCTTTTGTCTTTTGCTGATTTTAGCACTTCTTGTACTTTTCTGGTGGGTCTGAAGATTGTTTGGAAATTGTGTTTTTCCATCAGTTTTCCCATGCGGTCTGTGACCCCTTTGACATAGGGCAGAAATACTTTGTTGGTGGGTGGCTGTTTTTCTTCTTCAGTCACATGTTGCTTTTTTGGTTTGATGGCTCTTTTTATTTCATTTTTGGAGTAGCCATTCGCTTGTAGGACCCAATTCTTTGGTCTTTGATTCTTTGGTCTTTGTCTTAGGAGTCGCCCCATGTCCATTCTCAAGTATATAATTTCTATTTTTGCTAATTTTCTCAAGCTGAAAAAGTCCTTATGGAAGGAAATCTCTCAATTCTTTTTTACTTTACTCTTCACAATACCTGTTTCTTTATAACCAGCAAGTGGGTTTGGTTTCCCTCACCAAACTTTCAGTCTAGGTCAGGGTTTCAAACTTGCTTGGATAACTAGTGTCTTCTGCTTTCACAAACCCATACTTCCTTCATCTCCTGGGGTGTGACACTAGAAGCCCTCAGAATGGGAATCCTTTCTCCGGTAATTGCCAGCAAGATGCCTTTGAGAAGCTCCCAAGGAAAGCAGGAAGATGTCAAGACTGTGCTAATCAAAGATACACTGTGTGCATGGGCTCAGCTATTATAACTGTTTTCCAAGAGGGGTTCCATTCCTTCTTATGCTAGTGGACTTTATTAAAATGTATATGGCTGCCCATCTCACAACAGTGACTCTGGGCTGTGTACAAGGATTCAAACAACACCCCAAAGCAAATAATTCTATAGTAATTATTTACTACATTGGATGTGAGATATTGATTGCAAGAAGACAGACGTTCAGCTGCAAAATAAGAACCATAAGACCATGGGTTTAAGAGGAAAAACACAAGAAGAATGTTATGTAAGGTGCCATTTGATATTAAAGCCCAAACTGAATAGCAAAAATAGGCTAATAAAAACATAATAACTAATTACAGGGAAAGGAGAATGACTGCTTATATCAGGGTTTAATTTGAGCAAAGTTCACATCTCTCTTAGTTCCTTCTGTGTTTTTTTCCTTTCCAATTAGAATTCAGCTTTGCCCTCTACAGCAGAAGAGTTCATGTTTTCAGTACTGCGTTATTCACTTGGATCTCACGCTCACAGCAAAATGACACTTCAGTAAAAATAAAGTAAGACACATTCCTGTTCAAACCAGTTCTACATTTACGCAGGGAGCACTGAAGGTTTACTTCCTGGTAAAGGTGTAAGGAATTCATAGTTTAGTTTCCACTGTACAAATAAATACTTTTGTTCATGATGAATGTCTCCTGCAACAAGTCTTGATGGAAGCTCTATTGATGGAGAATTTTTGTAATTCAGCTTTAACCTCAAAAATTTCCATTTCAGGGGAATTTAAGCATGTGTAATTCTTTCATTTCTGGGTTGTGTTTTTATCCCATTCACTCCCTGCCAATATGGATCAGTAACAAACAACATGAAAAATAAAATCATAACAAGTTCTAACATGTACTAAATCATCACAACAAATTATAAATAGCAACAATAAACACAGCAAGATTCATAGTTAACAGTCATAAAATAGCAAGGTGCAGGCGAGACGCTTAAAAACTGTAGGGGAGAGAAGGCTTGAGTATAAAAATAGGTTTTGAGTGTCTTCTTAAATAGATCAAGGAAGGAGTGGAGCAAACTTCTGAGAGGGAATTTCAAAAAGTTTGTGCCACCACGATGAAGGCTTTTCCCTGGGTCACTGCAAAAACTGATCTCCTTCAAGAAGGCACCCACAGGAAACCCTTATATGACCATTTGAGCTCCTGATTTACAAACCTGCCCTTTACATGTCAGAATAAACACCTTGAATTTAATCTGAACATCTGCAGCATCACTGGGACCGATGTTACATGCTCCCTCTAGGGAATACCCAACAGAAATCTGGTCACTGCATTCCAGTTCGGATGCAATTTCTGGGTTTTCTTTCAGGCTATCAACATGTAGAGAACATTACTATAAACTATTCCAGAGTTAACCAGAGCATGGTTAACCAGAGAGGCAGTCAGCCCTCTCCAAGAACAGATGTGGCATCAACATCTGGAAATAAGACACTCTCATTACTGTGCTAACCTGAGGGCTCAAGGAAAGTATAGGGTCAAAGAAGCTGCTTCTCTGCTCCTTCAGGGGACTGTCTAGTGCTGATAAGATTTCATCTATATTGAGAGAGTTTCCACCAAACACCAGAGCATCTGTCCTGCCTGTATTCTGTTTTAGCCCATTACAGCTCAGCAGCCTACAATCCGGTCAAGCTCAAAATGTCTGTGTTTGTATTTTGTTCCCTGGTTCTTTGCATATTACAAAAATAAAATAAGAAAGGAAGCCCAAGAAGCCCAACACACCTGATCAAGATGGAAAGGTAAAGTAGATACGGGTCTCATCTGCATACTGTATAGATGGCATCTAGCTCCCCACTCCTTGATGATCGCTCCCAACCTCATACAGGTATTGAAAAGCATGGGGACAGAATGAAATCTTAGAATATCCCACAGCCCAAAGACTGCAGGTAGAGTAGCAATCTTCCAAACAAAAATCTGGAACCTGCCCTCAAGTTATGAGCAGATCCACAGCAAAGCTATGCCTTCACTCCCCAAACTCCTTACCGTAGTCCAACAGGATACCATAATTGATGGTATCAAAAATCACCAAGATATCCAGGAGCACAAGCAGGGTCACACTCACTCTGTCACGCTCCCTCAGAAGATTGTCTTGTAGGCCAACTAATGTGGTCTCCATGCCATGCTATGCCCCTGCCTGAAACGGATCCAGAAAAGTGAGTTTCATCTCAACCGACTTGGAGATGCCTAGCTACCATTCTCTCCATCACCTTAGACAGGAATATTTCGTTTGAAACTAGCCCATACTTATGAAAAAGGGAGGGAAATAATTATACTGCTAGTAATTTTGTTTTAACTATATTAAGACTGCCCACAAGTTGATCTGGAAAAGGTATTTGTGGATGTGGATAAGGGTGGAAGCAAGTCCCTCTCCCACTGGAAAATGGGTTTTGATGGGAAAGTGGGGAGTGCTTGTCAATCTGGGACCACATTCTGTTCATTTCCAGCAAATTCTGGAGTGATTCCAGAAACAAACCAACAAACAGAAGGTCTCTAGTGACCAGTGTTTCTCAACCATGCTGGCTGGGGAATTCTGGGAGTTGAAGTCCACGCATCTTATAGTTGCCAAGGTTGAGAAACACGGCTAGTGACAATAAGGGATTTTTGCTTCTCTAATCCTCCCAGAGAGCCAGTGTGGTGTAGTGGTGAAGTCACCAGGCTAGAACCTGGGAGACTGGGAGTTCTGGTCCTGCCTTGGGCACGAAGCCAGCTGGGTGACCTTGGACCAGTCCTTCTCTCTCAACTCTAGGAAGGAGGCAATGGCAAACCACTTCCGAAAATGTTACCAAGAAAACTGCAGGGACTTGTCCGGACAGTTGCCAGAAGTCAAGACTGACTCGAAGAGACAAAACAGAACAGAACAGAACAGAACAAAACCAAACCAAACCTCCCAACCCCACCAAGGGCTCAGCAAAACAAACAAACAAACAAACAAACAACAGTAAACACCATCCCCTCCCCCCAAATCACACCTCTATGTTAATGGAAACTGCACAGCTTGTTCTAGAATTTAGATAGAATTGTATCCTCAAGCAAAAGGCAGTAGAAACCGTTGATGTTGCCCAAACCACACATCACTGTGTGTTTGTGTATTTGTGAAAAGGCAATGTGGAAGCTATTCCTGTCACCTCAAACTGCTTTGGACCTATGCTTCTCAGCACTTTCTCACCACAGCTGACCCAAAGCTCTCACAGGCACTGTGGCTTTGGTGCACATGGTGGGATTGTCCGCAGCATCAGCTGAAGCTGCCAAGTCTGGAAGAACGTTGGCCAACATAGCAGGAGAAGGTTGCAAAGGGGTGTGAAGCGAGGGGGCCATGTTGGTTCGTAAACCAACTTTGAGGGGGTACCTCACTCAAACCTTCATCACCCCTACTTGTATCCCAACTGCATTTTAGAAAACAATTTTGAATTGTCCGGGGATGATGGCTTATGAATGTGTGCTCACAACTGTCCCTCTGCCAAATTGCTAGTGACCTTTGTTGAGTTTCCATGAAGAAAACAGCAAGGTGGGAAACCTGGGGACCTGCAATTATGGAAACAATCTTTTCAAGGTATTTTTCTCACAGTTCAATCTGTTTTTCTCTTTTATTGTCCAGTCAAGTGCTATTTCACACTGTGAATTGTAAAGATTTTGTTTTTTCACTGAATCTTTTCTTTTTCTTTCTTTCTTTCTTTCTTTCTTTCTTTCTTTCTTTCTTTCTTTCTTTCTTTCTTTCTTTCTTTCTTTCTTTCTTTCTTTCTTTCTTTCTCTCTCTCTCTCTCTCTCTCTCTCTCTCTTATAAATTAGTCTGAACTCTATTGTACAACTGGTGTTAATTAGCTCATTAAAATCCACTTCTTCACAGTCTTCTCTGTTCAGGGAAATTAACAAATGGACAGCAAATGGGAAGAAAAAAATGTATTTGGATTAGGCACCTGACTACTTTCATTCTATATTCCATTCTGGAACTTTTATACTTTCAAAGTTTTGGCTTGTACCATCCAATTCTTGATAGCAAATGTTTGCCTGTACTGCCTTTAGTGATTCAAGGCTAGCAAAATAAATTAAGAAATAAAAAGGGGTTGGAAAAAAGAAACATTCTGCTCACTTCACCTAATGAAATGCAGTGGTAGCTCTGTTGACATTAAAAGACTCAAGGCCCCAAATCTAGAAAAGTAATATCTCATTAAATCCTTAAAAGTTGCAAGGCTTTGAATTTACAAAAGGTCTTCAGATTAATTCCAATTGTTAACTATTTAACCTTATGTTGTGTTTTAACAAACTTAAAAAGCAGAGGCTGGCTAAATAACGGTATCATTTCTATGGATTACAAAAATGTGAGATTGGAGCCTGCTTCAGAAGAATGAAACCATGGATTGTTAAATCCAAGATTAATGA
The DNA here is from genome assembly GCF_059951505.1 of Python bivittatus. Classification (NCBI taxonomy): domain Eukaryota; kingdom Metazoa; phylum Chordata; class Lepidosauria; order Squamata; family Pythonidae; genus Python; species Python bivittatus. Next base: position 18,141,786 of record NW_028277097.1, read on the forward strand.
CATGATTAATATGGGCATCTCTTTTAGACAAAAGGAAGTATTTTTTTACACAATGCATAATTCAACTTTGGAATTTGCTACCATGAGAGGTGGTGCTGGCTACCAGCTTGGCTGGCTTCAAAAATAGGGTCAGACCAATTTGCGGAAGTCATGGGGATCAATGGCTGTTGGCCTTGATGGTAGTGGGACTGCCTCTGAAGGCCATCTGCTGGGAGACTAGTGGGTTTCCCTGGGCAGTTGGTTGGCCACTGTGAGAACAGACTGCTGGACTAGATGGGTCAGGGGTCTGATCCAGCAAGACATTGCTTATGTTGTTTGTTTGTTTATTTAATAGACTTGTCCCCGCCCATCTCCCCACAATGGGGGACTCTGGGCGGCTTACAACAAACTAAAATCAGAAATACAATTAAAAGTTATAAAAACCAGACATTACAAAGATAAAAAGGCTAAAAAATCCAAGAGGCCGATAGGGGCCACACCAGGCCGCTAAGGGGCTAACCAACCCCATTTCTGACATCCTCCCTCCCCGCCCCAGGCCAGATGGCAGAGCCAGGTCTTCAAATCCCTCCGAAAGGTCTGGAGTGAGGGGGCCTGTCTCACCTCCGGGGGCAAGATGTTCCAAAGGGCGGGGGCCCGCCTTCTGGACCCCGCTAATCGAAGTTCTTTTACCGCAGGGATCCGGATGAGGATCTCTGTGAGATCGGGTGGGATGGGTTGAAATCGTGGGGGCGAGGCGGTCCTTCAGGTAACCTGGCCCCATGCCATGTAGGGCTTTAAAGGTGATAACCAACACCTTGAATTGGACCCAGAAGCAAACCGGTACCCAATGCAGCTCACGGAGCAGAGGTGTTATATGGGTCCTTCTTTGGGCCCCAAAAATTGCTCGCGCGGCCACATTCCGGACCAGCTGAAGCTTCCGGATATTCTTCAAGGGTAGCCCCATGTAGAGCGCATTGCAGTAGTCTATCTGGGAGATAACAAGGGCATTGTTACATTAGCCAGTGCTGTCTTCTGTGAAATTCTAGTGCAGGTAACATTTTTTTTTAATTTTTATATTTATTTATTTATTTATATTTATATTTAAAATTTGGGCTAGACTCTGCTATTATTAGACAGACACTGAACTGGTGGAACAACTGTACTCAACAAATATTTGTCAATGGCTCTATGTCAAGGTGGAAGGAAGTATTAAGTGACGTACTGCAAAGTTCCGCTCTAAACCCTATGCTGTACAACATATTTATGAAAGTTCTGGATGAGAGGTTAAACAATATCATTATCAAATTTGCCATGATGGAAAGATGATAGAAAACACTTTAGAGGATGGTATCAAAGTTCAGGTGGATCTTGACAAGCTGGGATAATAGGCTGAAAGTAGTAAAATCAATTTCAAGATGGAGAAATGCAAAGTCCCACATTTGGGTAGAGAAAAGGTAAGGCATGAATATAGGATGAGACAGAGATATATTGTGCAAAGGTACATGTGAAAAAGGTCTGGGTGTCTTGGTGGATCACAAGCTGAACAAAAGCCAACAGTGTGATGCAGCTGCAAAAAAGGGAGGGTGCATAATTCTAGGCTGCATCAACAGAATTATAGCGTAAAGAACAGAAGTCACTCTTCCTTTCTATTCCTACCGTATCTAGAAAACCGTGTCCAGTTCTCATTGCCACATTTTAAGAAGGACACTGGCAAACTGGAGATGTCCAAATGAGAGCAACCAAAATGATACAAGACTGGTAGGAAAAAACTGAGGAAGGTTGGAGGAGTTAGGCATGATCAGCCTGGAGAAGACTGTAGAGAGACATGACAGCATCTTCAAGTACCTGAAGACAGTTCAGAGGTGTTCCAGAAGACAAGAATGAAATGGATTAAATTGCAAGGGAGCAGAAAGAATTTCCTAGTGGTAAGAGCTGCTCAACAACAGAACAGGCCGCCCTTGAAGGATGTGGACTCCGTTTTGCTGGAGGAGTTTAAAGAGAGGCTGGATGGCCACCTTTTGGGGATGCCAGTAGATTTCTGTAGTGGATTTCTGCACTGGGCAGGGCTACTTTCCGAGGTCCCTTTCAGGTCTTGCGTTCTAGCAGTCCAGCTGGGCGATTGTGGGCCAGTTCTCCTCTCTCAACCCACCTCATCTCATAGAGTTGCTTTTGTGGGGAAAAAGGAGGCAGGAGCATTATGTACACTGCCTCGGGTTGTACAAATAAAGGCGGGATGTAAATCTAACAATAAAATAAAATCAATATATGAAATAGCTAAGAATTCAATTTTTCCTGAAGGAAAAACAAGCAAGGAACATTGTGGAAACATTCTACCCATGGAGCTCATGATTCTAGGGTTAAGACTGCTGGGGACAAAAGAATTCAGAAGTTTTGGCAAAATCAGGTCCTCCAGGTTTTCACTGTTTTTCTGAAAAAGGGGGTTGAGTATTTCCCCCCTTTTTTTTTCATTCACAGCAATTCCTCTATATAATTTATTTGCTCAAGTAAATTGCAGGCTTCTCTTCTTCAGACACAGGTTTTTTTGGGGGGGGGGAGGGGAACCTTCCCACAGAGAAAAAGGAGCAATTAATAGGGAACTGTAATAAATACAGATGTTGTGGCAGGCAAGATCCTTTAGGAAAGCTCTGAGGAGAGCATTTTTGGCTGGAATCTTTTCACAAGATCACTCTTCCTGACATGAAACATCTGGACAAACATTTATCTCCTGACCTCTTCCTCCCTTCCTTGTTCACCACCAAGCAACTAGAGCAGTCATAAAGCTTCCCAGAGGCAAACCAACTTTTAATCAAAATTGCACCCAGTTTACATGTTGCATAACTGGCAACGCACGTGCAACGATGCCATCTGCAAAATGTTAAGAAAGGATGCCAGACAAGGATTTGGCAACCCTTTGCAATCCTCAAGGGGGGAAACCTCTACTCAGCCTCACTGGCTTCTTACTTAATAAGAAAATCCACTCAATAGATAAGGAAGGCCAAGGATGGAAATTACTAATAATGCAGAGAACCAGCCAGCCCAGACACACCCACACAGTCCCTGAAAACAAATTAAAAGCACATTTGTTTGGTGCCAACGTGGTATGACTGGTGTAGATGTGGGAAATGCAGGCTATAAAGGGTTGCCTTATTGTGAAAATGCCAAGCCCTTGTATTTTCAAAAGCTCTCCAAAATATTTGTTTTTTCCTTCTGACCTGCTAATCAAAGAATAAGGAGCTGACTTATCCCAAGACAGTTTGTTGATCCATCTGGCCTTGTTTCATTTGCTCTCCCAAATCTTCTGTTGGTTCTCCAAAGTCTTGCTTAGCCTTGCTATTCCAAGGACTTTCCTTGAGGGACCAAATGTAGAACATCTGATGAACTTTTGCTCTGTGCTCAGTGATGTTCCTGCGGAAGAAGTTCCTCTTCTACAACCTCTCTTAGATGACAAGTTTGGTGAGAAGGTAAATGTGGTACCAGCTAGGTTCATTTCTAATAACCATTAAACTGATTTGCAGTCATTTCTATAAACTGAGTATAAAACAAATCTGTTCTCCTGATAGTCTGTTACATTTTGGTTCTCCCAGGATACCTGAGTCACATCAAGCTCTTTTGCTGTATCTCAAGGCCTACAATTTTAGGTCAACCATACCTAAATCTTTAATCTGCTGACTCCATAAAGGGACACCTAAAACACAAGCTGCCTTTGCTCATTTTAATCCTGATACCTTTACCAACCCATCTCTTTAGTCTTTCCCCTCTAATCTCCTTCCTTTCTTCCCTTTTGTTCTCTTTGTAGTGTCCTCCAGGGATATGCTGCATGGAGACTACAATGTAGGATTATACAGGAGATACTATCAGAGAAAAATTTTTCCCCATCTCTCACAGTGATAGAATCCAGGATCAGCCCACTGAAATTAAATGAATGAAATTAAATGAAAGTCAGGGCAGATAAAAAGAAGCATTTTTTTTTTTCAACCCAACACACAGCTGAATGATAGAACTGATAGAGGTGGTGATGGTTCCCAATTTAGAATATTTTTTTAAAAGTATGGGGTAGTGGGATATGAATAGCTACTTCTCTTGACAGTTGGATACTGCTTCCTGAATCACAAGCAACATATTTTAAGTACCAGTGACTACAAGGCAGTTGAGTGCCCTTAATGTCTGTCAGTTCTCTAAATGCACCTGGATGGCCAGAGTATAAAGCAGAATGCTGGACTTGATTTGAGCTATTATGTGGGGTGAAAAAATCTGAATGACCACTAGATGGTAGTAAGAAGATACAGAAATCTCTGGCTCTTTGCTGGCAGATAAAGAATTTATTGGCCATTGGCCTGATCCATCCAGAGTCCTCCTTATGTTTCAACAAATACTACCATTTAGATAGTAAACTCTTTTGGTTCTGGAGTATTCCTTTTTTTCCATATTTGGTTTATCATCTGCTTTCTGTCTCCAAATGTTTATTATTTTACACTCTGCACTCATGTGTTACTCTGGAAGGTTCGTTAATAGAGAAACAGTAATGACAATTACCATTATGGATGTCTGTGGGAAGGAAGGTGGGAAATGATAACACATGCATCAGGGCATCATGGCGTGTTCAGTGTCCGGATGCAAACTGCATAATTGCATCATTTGTGCAATGCTGCTGCAACATAGTTTGACATATTGTGGCCTGTTACAGACATCTGTGATCATCATTACCATCATTCTCATCACCATCACCACCACCATCCTCTCTTCCTGGCCAACAGAAGCGCCTCCCCAACAAGCAAAATTCTGAATGCGAATCTCAAAACAACACGTTCAATATCAGTTTCCCCTCTTCTGATTACAATATTGAAGAGGACTTGCCAAATGGCTCAAAGCCCAAAACCTCATTATAATTTCTGGCTAACATAAAATTTCATGGTGGAAAAGTCACCAACCAGACTGTTCTGGAGGAAACCCAAAATGTAGCCTTTTCAATGGGAATGGTGGCTCTAGAATTACAGGATGCCAGGAAAATTATTCACATATGGCTAAGCCAAATGTTTTCCTTTTTTTTTCCTCCAAGGTTCCGATATTGGAAAGGAGAAGCCCCTGATGTCTAGTAATTCCACCCTTCTTCATGTCTGTTTGCTACTTACTGATACTTTCCTGGACCCCAGTTGCTTTGTGGATGATTATTTCCTATCCTTTCATGTTTCTTAAGTTACTGCAGCCAAATCAGGATCAAAGCAACAGGGGGATATCCAGCGAATCAGATGTGAGTATCTGTTGAACAAACCCTACCTTAACTGAAGACACAAAGATGGTCCTCATCAGTAAGAATCACAAAGGAGCTAGAATTTAAACATTAATAGTTTTGCATTTCTTAGTAATGACCCTTGGAGGATGAAAATCACATTCTAATAAATGTTAAAATCCATCTCCATAGCTTTGGGCTAAGACTGAATTTAACTGCGGTTCCTCCAACTCTCCATGCCTGAATACTGTAGATGTCAAGCATATCTTCTTCCAACTGTCTCTAAAGTTTAATGTCACGTTCTGAGTGGGAAACTGTTAGCCTGATCCAACCATATCTCTTCTTATGTTCCTACATCAGCTCCCTGATTATTCTGAAAAATTATCATTGCAACAATTGCACACTTAAGCATGGAGGGAACCCACATACAGTCCTATCGTAATAACATACTTCTTTGTTCTTTTACAAGTCAAACATTAAGAACCTAAGTAGTGCCCTGCTGGATCGGACCCCTGGCCCATCTGATCCAGCAGTCTGTTCTCACAGTGGCCAACTAACTGCACAAGGAAGCCCACGAGTCTCCCAGCAGATGGCCTGCAGAGGTAGTCACACTGCCATCAAGGCTAACAGCCATTGCTCCACTGAAAAAGTCAGCCTGATTTAAAAGTAATGCTGGCCAAACTACAAGCCATAGGTTTCTGAGGAATCAACAAAATAGTATGTCCACACTTTCATTTCATTCTCAGATACTCTGTCTCCAGAGAAAGACCTCAAGTTGCAATCCAGCATTCCAACATTGAACTTAAATTTTATCTCACTAACATACTTACTGGGTCTCATGATTTAATGCTTTGGACTTCTATTTTAGGATAGATTTCAGTTATGACCATTAATGGAGCTTCTCTGCTGCTTTAATGATCATTAAAGAGTGCTTTCACAGAACCATTTTTCCACTAAGACTGCTAGATCTGGGCTGCATAAGCTGGATGACAACTAGATGGTGGCACAAAAGACATAGACCACTCTGTTTGCTACCATCTAGTGATCTTCTGGACACTTGCAACCCACATCTGATATTCCTATTATCCATGGGCTTCCCATAATTTCTCTGCAGGTAATCTTCAAGGCTGTTCAGTGAGAAATCTTCTAAATGAGGCTACTGGACCAACCACTCAAACAGATCTTGATAGCATGTACTTTACCTATACATATATATTAGATAAACCTATGTGCTGTGTGTATATTCATGTATGTACGCATTGCATATAGTTATTGGAGAATATTCCATTTCTTAGCTATGTATTAGTGGACACTCTAAACCTGAAGGAGCAAATCTGAGGTCTTCATTTTCACATCCTCTAAATCCCTCCAACTATATTTGCCAAAAATCAAGGCAGGGTTAATAACATTTTAAGGAAGGGGATGTATGGAAAATGACAATGCACTTCTAAAATAGACTCAACATAATTTACTCCCTCTAAAACCCAGGAGAAAAGTAGAAAATCCAACATCTGTTGTAGCCCTTCTGACTTGGGCCAACCCGCTTTCTTCCAATTGGTTTCATGGATCCTGAACCCCTTAATGGGGATTGAGAAATTTCCTCCTATGTCTAAACATCTCAAAACACCTGGAGGGCATTCAAGAGCAGCCCCAAAGAGTGAGAACAATAGAGACTGGAGAAAAAGACGGTTGTTTGCACTGTCTCATGAGAAAGTCAAAGCAGCTTCTTGGTATTTTATGAGAAGTCAGAGCCAAAAGCAACCTACGAAGATCTGTCTTTGTGGGGAGGGGGGCTTCAATACGTTTTTGTAAACTGCTAAAAGTCAGACAGTGGCAATCTGATCGCCCATATTTCTTTGGAAAGCATCAGTCCCAGACATATAGCACAAAGACTATACTTCAATTTGCAAAAACTAAACACTGTGATTTATACCTTTTGGATGGGGGAGAAAAATACAAAAAGAACATTCTGTGTAGCTGGAGTATCTTGCCAAGAACTTGTGGTTGGATGAGGACTTGCATTCCTGGAGCCTAGACATCACTGAACATTATTTTTTATATATATATAAACAAACAAAATAGCAAGAAAATCCAAATTCCCCCAAAGGACAGCTTGTCCGGGTTTCCTTTCGGCTCTCGATTATGTAAACACATTTATGTAAAGGATACATTTAGTTTTATTCTCAAGCAACAGGTTTTGGGATGAAATGGAGGGTATTCAGGAAGGGAGCACCTCCAATTTCCCACAAGGGTTGAGTATTTGCTGTAGTTTTCAAAACATTCGTCCAGTTTTTCCTCTCTCTGGTTGCCATATTTGAAAATTTCATTTGCATGTATTTCTTATCCCTTTACAGACTTTGTGTGATAATAACTTGCTCCCGGCTGGACTCTAAACTGAGATGGTGCTGAACTTTGCCTTGCAGTATCTCAAAAGTTTTCTTCCTCTGTGAAAGTAGCTTCTGTTTTTCTACCTTATTCTTAGGCTATCTGAGGAATTATTGTGAATTTGTCTTAGTGGTATTTGTGAGCTGTTCTCAGTTGTTGGAGGCAGCAGTTTTTAGTGTTGTTCTGATGCTAAAAATGTTCCCACCCCTTTCTAGCAGATTGCTAGAAAGATGTTTACATGATGAAAGGCATTCACATACTCCTGAGTCACCTACTACCTACGTGACTGCCAGGACCCACCAGAATATCACCAACATTTCAAAAGCGCATTCTCTTTCCTCAAATTGAATAAGAATGATTTTAAAAAGCAAGGTTAGTTTTCAGCACACCACTTTTCAAAAAAGAACTGGTGGAAGAAGACCACCATAAATGATCTAGGTAAGCAACAGCCTCCATTGTGGGCCCCATCCAAGGTACCTGGTAAAAGGAGAAGGCAAGGTCTACAGATGTTACTGATCCTTGTCTGTGCTCTTGTTATCACTTCCTCACTTAGTGGGGGCAGGTGAGCAGATCCCAAAAGCTGGCAGATCAGCAGTGGGTTTAGTGCTTCCAGGGATCTTCAATGGGATCTGTATTAAACCATGGGCGACTTCAAGTTCCTGATGATGAGCAGGAGCCACTGGAGTGGACTAAGTCGACCTTGCGTGATGCAGGATCTTCAAATGGGCAGGAAATTCAGGATTCTATTCTCAGTCCATCTAGGGAGCAGCAAGTTAGAATAGATTGTTTTCAAAGCGATTCAGAAATATAATGATGGAAGGTGAAATCTCTAATCAGGCGAATTGCAAAAGACTTTCAGAAAAGATACTCTTATGAAGGATATGAGCATTTTCTGAGCAGTTGCTTCTTCTTCTTCTTCTTCGGGCATAAGCTCTTTTTCACAAAGAAGTCTTCCTAGTTGAATATTATCTTCTAAGGCCTTTCTTGAAGCGAGATAAGCTGGTGGATCATTTTCTGTATGCATATGATATACATTTATTTATTTATTTATTTTTAAATTTATATGCTGCCCATCTCCCCATATGTATGTGTGTGTGCATGTATGTGTACACACACACACACACATCATACATGCAAGAATTCACTTTCCTAGGATTGCAGATTGATCAAAGCAGTGAATGCAGTCCAGAAATAAAGCGTCGAATCGCACTAGGTCGTACAGCAATGATGAGCACGATTCAAGGAAAAGCAAGTTCTCAGCCTGGCAACTAAATGCAGATTAGTCCGCACTATCGTGTTTCCCACAGCTACCTACGGTTGCAAAAGTTGGACCATGAAAAAACCAGGCAGGAGGAAAATCGACTCGTTGCGCTGTGGTGTTGGAGAAGGCTCCTGTGCGTTACTTGGACAGCAAAGGTGACAAACAAGCAGGTTCTGGAGCATATAAAACCAGATATATCACTGGAAGGCAAAATCACAAAATTCCACCTTACTTATTTCGGCTATGTCACGCGATCAAACTCACTGGAAAAGGCAGTTATGCTCGGAATGGTCAGTGGTAAAAGGAAACGAGGCTGCCAAAAAACACGGTGACTAGACACCATCAAAGCTGACACCAACCAGAGCACAAAACAGCTGAAAGGAGCTGTACAAGATCAGAAAATGTGGAGAGAACTGGTCCACAGAATCGCCGAGAATTGGACATGATTGAACGGATATCATCACCATCATCATGATATACGTCAAGTGAACAATGTCATTTGGAGGAAATAGCATTGCTTCAAAATCCTTTGGAAGGAAGATAAAGTTTGAGAGGGCCAGAGAGAAGAATCTCTAATGTCCTCCTGGACAGATTACACAAGCTGCAATTTAGTTTTCAGAGGTCGTATGCATTTTGATCTACTGAAAGGGCAAACATGGTGCTTTCTTCAGGCTATTCATATATATAAAGCTAACACAGAAATTATCCTTTGGTTGAATTTTATATTCCCTGTGAAATTTCTTTAGTGAGGTTTAAATCCACGCAAGAGTTAGAAGGTTAAGAATATTCGCCTGTGCAGGGGAATAATGTTTGACCTACAACAGTGATTTAAAACAAAATGCCATCTTGCTAGTTGCATGTGAACACCACCACTGCAAAGAAGCTTTATGAATTTGTAGGCTTGGAGAAACCAGCATGTTAAAGTATGTGGTCCTTTCAATAGCATGAGTATGTTACTACTACATTACCCTTGCTGATAATTAAAAAAAAAATGATAAAGTTGTGGCCTAGATGTTTTGATCTACTGACAGCATGAAATATTGGGTTGACTTTTAGGAAAGAGCTCTACAATTTGAGTGAGGGTGTTTGTGGCATTATATGTGGGCCTGGCCAGCCTCTCATTCCAGACTGAAGGAAACTCGCCCAGGATAGGTTTTGGATTCTTTATCTATTGGCTGAATGGAAGTAGTGCACTATAAAACCAGTGGGGCTTGCCCTGTGAACAAGTGCCAATATTGTGGAGAAGACAGGTTACACCAAAGATAGAACATGTCTTACCACGAGAAAGAGTCTCTTGGCTCTAATTATCATGGAATATAACTTGAAAATGGAAGGATAAAAGTCAATACAGAGATAACATTTGCAAGAAGCTTGAGAGAAGCACCTGTTGAAGTGATCAGGACACTGGGGAGCAATTAGATAGCTACAAATTGCAGTGAGAATGTTGGCTTCTCCCCTTCCCCATTTAACCTTCATTTTATGCACTGAATATTAAGCTAAAGTTAACAGAGGGTTTGGTTTTGGCAATAAGAGTGCTCCAATAAGAATATGGAGCACATATAGATCAGTAGTCACCTGGTTCATAAAGGAACTGTTTATATGGGATGAAGTTGGATTTCTGTAGAAAGACCAAGTTTGCAGTTTGGACATGTTCCTGGATTCATTGTTGCCACTGGAGACCAGGTGACTGGTGTTATCTATGCTCAGCTTCATGAACAGGTAGGGTTATATTCAATAAATAACTCTAGAACTAGAGTGGGGGATACCAAAACTTTTAATTTATGTTGCCATAATATTGGAGATCATCAGTATTTAAATTTATGTAAGCATAATTAAACTGACACGTGAGTGATAACAGAGGAAGGGTGTGGTTCACACATTACCTTCCTATGAAGCGTGCATGAGCTCCTACTCCCCTTTTTGTTATTCTTCTGCACAGGTTGGCTGTATGCGTGAGAACTCGCAGATTACCAGCCTTAGCCTGAATTAGACCTTCAAGATTCTAGTAGGAAAGCCTTGTTCTCAGCATCTGCTACCAACATCTGTATTTCAATTAGAGATTTAGGGCACTAAATGTGGACCTCTACCACAAAGCACATGGCTGCCTAACTGCCTAACTGTTCTTTATGGGTCGAACTTCTCCTCGGCTCTTCCTCCACTCAACGGTTTAGATTATTACTCTTCTCTAGTCTTGCTCTAGTGCAGTCCCAATATATTAATTTGTTTATTCCTGAGTAAAAACCATCCTATGGTTAGCTCCCATGCACATTGCCAAGAACAGATGTATGTGCTATTCTTGTATTGTAACTTGTATATTTGCTCTGTAATTGCTCAAGATTTTTCCCCAAATATCCTTCCTTAGGAGCAGGCACGGGTAAATGCAAACTTAAATAAATCAAGAATCAAAAGGAGCCAAATGTAACAGCCACTTTTCCCTACTTATAAGAATTACTGCAATGCTAACTAGAGATAATAATGAATTTTGTCATGCTTAGATTTCAAGCCCATCTTGGGGGAATCTGTCCATTTTGGGTAAGGCCCCAGAGATCTACTGTTTTGAGAAAAGGACAAATATGGATCAAAACCCTGAAAATTTAGGGAATGGGAAAAAAGAGGATGTCTTGAAAATTAATCCTGGTATTTTGGATTCCTTCCTGAATACTGTACACTGAGCACGGTAATAACAGTGATTGTCTGTGAAAGTCATCTATAATGTAAAAGCTGTGTTGTTATTTTAGATGTTATCAATGCGCACAGGGTATGTAGAGGAAGAGAAACTTGAAATCAATTCAGCATGGCCCTCTTCATGTCGTATCTGTACACTCACTGAAAAATCCACAAAGAGATGCATGCTTGTATAAAAGGACATGGTGTTTGCAAGCCATTAAGAAGAAGATTCTGCACTGTGCATGTATCTGAAAAGTTCTAATGTGTATCTGGCTTCAACCACACACTGGCTTTGCATTTAATCCTAAACTCATGAACATCAGTTCCAAAGACTGTATGTAGTTGGAAGACTTTAAATTTGTCAACCTGGAATGTGTTGGGATTATGTTCCTAGAATTTTGAATAAGCAAAATTCAACAGCTAGGAATTTTGAGAAGTGTACATGAAACACAACTGAAACATAGGCTGGGAAAGGCGGCCTTTTTAAGGATCATAGATCCAATCTCACCTTATACATAAGGACCATCTATATACCAGGAGAGATTAGAGATTGCCATACAGTTCTGATACAACTGGCCAATCCTATACTGAGCTCCTCTCCAGGCACAATGAGACTGTGTTCTCAGAACTCAGCAGAATGGGTATGAATATAAACGGAAGTCTGCTGAATTTGGTGCCTCCACACTGCTTTAGCCAAAGTACTCCCTCCTGGCAAACAGTTATGTCCTTTCCCTGCAACCTAAGGTTCATCAAACAAATCTTTAAGTAGAAGGTAAGTAATGTTCTTTAAACTGAACATCAAGCCAACTAGGAACAATGCATTTCTTCTCTTTCGTGCTGTTGCATTACATAAATGATTCTTCAATTCCCAGTTGGACCATAAAGGAATTTCAGAGGGTTGATGTGTATTTATACAAACGTCAGGGCAAATGGCATGACTCCCCTACAGGCCTGGATCCATCCCTCGCTGTTGGAATTAAACTCTGCTTGATATTTTAGAATAACCTCAAAATTAGATCAAGGAACATTTTGTGTGTCTGTGTGTGTGAAGGTTTCCTTTTCACATAGAGGTGTATGTAAGAACAAGTATCTGTGCCTTATTAAAATGATTCAACAATCATTTATTGAATGATTATTCATTTGATGTTCCTAATGTACAAAATTGTCCTAATGGGGGAACGAGAGACGATGATTCTGGTTGGGAGATAAAAGTCGAACGAAAGTGCCACAACTCAGACAATCAGAAACAGATATTCATAGTTTAATGAGCACCCTTGGCTCCAAACTTTCTTGGCTGAGATTGTTTTTAACTTTAATATATTTTTCTTCTCCTCCTGGTAGTACAAAGTACAGTTCTGGTTAGTAAACGCTGCTGACTTTTTCATCCAAATAATACTTTTGACAATGAACATAATCTGCAGCTTGATGTATTAGATCATGGAGAACCACACATATTTGCAGACATGAAAATAAACATACCGTTTTCAAAAAGCTGGAACAGCAAACACACTCAAGGAAAGATGACTTCTTTTTCCGTTCATGAGTAATGACTGTATTTTTAAATCCTCTAAAGGATCTTTGCAACTTTATTGGTCCCCTACTTGCCAAGAATCTGTTCCTAACAGTACAATACTTGTGTACATTCTTGACAGGACAAAGTCACCGCAATGTGACTTTTTGTACCAGTGTCATGTGATATCCATAAGAGTTTCTCCACAAAGTGAAGGATAACTTGATGAAAACTCGCCAGAAAAATGTAAACCAAGATTCACCACATGAAAGAGCATTTAGGACATTCTGAGTAACTGTTCACACAACACACTTGTTTATGAATTAATCTATTTTCTGGATTTGTACAGTATACAGAGCCATAAACTAACCAAGTGTTTCACCCAAAACTTAGTCATAAACTTAAAAAAAGATTTAGCCCTAACCAAGGTTAGTTTATGGCACAAAGACACTAAGAATCCACTAATCAGAAATTAGTGAAACCAGAACTTTCACTAATCTGGTTGGTGTTGTGCAAACAACGTGCACAATTAAGTGTGAAGGGAAAAGTTACCCTGTGGTAGATTTCCTATTATTTTATATCAAGTGATTTGTTCTACTTTTTTGTCCTCTCAAGTAACTGTACATTTGCAGGAGTGTCTGCAGAAGGGGTCAAATAAGTCAAGATGGCAACATGCCTGCATGTCTGAAGCCCCGCCCTATTTTACATGTGTCACATGTGTGGCCCTCTTGGCATTTTTGACTCTTCCTGCATTCACCCCTGGAAGTTTGCATAAGTAGGTTGTTCGGTATCTAAAGAAATCTTCCAAACCATCTTCTCCTCAGCATCTGGAGAAGTTTCCCTGAGATCCATATTAATGACGGATCTTTAACATACCGTATAAGTGAACTGAATTCATAAACACACATGGCTGAACTGTGAGAGATGGGGAAAAAATTGGAATTTTTGATTTTTTGTCTGTCTTTCTTAAAATTGCATTTTTCTTGCCTGTCTCTGACTTCAAGCTGCAAATTGTAACATAGCAATTGTCACTATCCCGTTTCTGGGCATCTTGAAGGGCCATAGAAACATTTGACTGAAAACAACATTGAAAATACAATTTTTGCACAAAAGGGATTTTTGGTTTACAGTGTATGGTTTGATCTACAGCAGCATTTCCCAGCCTTGGTTATTTCTAGATGTCTGGACTTCAACTCCCAGAATTCTCAGCAACGACTGGGGCATTGTGGGAACTGAAATCCAGGCCAAAGGAAGATGCCTAAACCGAGAGGCACTAATTTAGACGATGCATCTTTAATTTCATGCCTGTTGTTATCTTCTGTGGTTTTAACTAAAGGCATTTTAAAAATTAAAAAGAAAAAAAACTTCTTCCAATCTACTCTCAAAGCACACAATTAGGAAGAGATTAAGTATCACCTTTTGGAAGAATGTATTAGGAGTGTCCAAAATCACGAGTGTTTTCTCGAATGGTGCCCTAATCTTGGAATCCTCTCCTAAGGGAATTAAGGCCGGTGCCAATATTTTTTCTCAAGCCGTATTAAAGCCACATGTTTGGATGATTTGAGGGAAATGCTGACCTTTTAGCAATCATCTTTTAGATTTCTGAGTTTTACAGAGTCCTTTCCCAGGCTCCCCTTTATTTTTTAAAATTTATATTCCATTGCTTTGTAAAACAACGTTATGTTTGATAGGTTGCCTATGACGATGGGGAACGTATACATCGTCAGCTGGCAGAAGCCACAGGGATGTCCGGTGTAATACGACATCACTGAGGGAAGGGGGGCAAAAACATAAGATGGCGGTCGTGAGAACTTGATCATAGTGGTCTGCCACAACCACCTGGACTTTGATTACCAGGAATATATTCTTTAAAAGCCCATGGAATCAATAGCACAAAATGCGCGAGTATTCATAAGCCATGGGTGTTAGTTAAAGGTGGGCTGTGAAGCATCCCGGCTTCTCACGAGCGGCGTCCACACAACCCATTTAACCTGGTTACTCAACGAACCCATGTTCAAGGTTCAGATCATACGCAAAGAGGCTGCCGAATCCACAGGCCCCACGTCTAGAACTACTGCCAGCTTGGCGGGCCCTGCGGCTGCAAATAGAGCTTGAAATGACCAGATGGATTTTTTTCTAAAAATGTGGGTTTTCTAGAGACTGATAAACGCCGATAGGCTATTCGCACCGACTTGCTCTTGGGTGGATCAGGTGCGTGGAGAACCGCAGCCAAGCAACCAAGGCAGGAACCGGTTTCCATTAGGCTGAAAACACCAGCCAGGATGCCGCCTAAATGGGATTATTTCAAGCCTGGAGAGGGTTTTATTTTATTTTATTTCCTTTTTATTTGTCACTTGATAATCAAGACCAGGATCACTGGCAGGGCAGGAGGAGAATCTTCTCCGGTGGCAGGTCCTGCATTCGCCAGTTGCTAAGCAACCGTGGCAGAGCGTCCCCCATTCTCCTGGGCATCTCTGAGATGACTGAGCCTTGATGCAGCACCGGTGGAAGAGCGGTGATGAATTGCTGGGTTACATCTCCACAATGGCCGTGTTGCAAGCACTGCTCCTCGGACGGGGGGTTGAGACTGAGAAGCATCGGAGAGCGATCAGTTGTATTTTCTGAGGCTCTTCCACTGCATCTTTCTGGAGACCTCTGCAAATATATTTTTGCACAGCCCGTCGGCACCTCTGGAATCCTACAAGCATCCCGGTGGAGGCTCTCACAAAATGACTGCCATGGGAGGGTCCCCCTCTTTGCAAACCGGCTGACCGGTTCAATCTGGGAAGCAGCCACTCACCGCGAGACCAACCTACTTTCCTTTGTTACAGTGGTTCCCCCCCCCCTTTTTTCAAAAAAATATTTATACAAGGCGTCTGAGTAAATAAAACTGAACGCTGGAAAATGGCCTTTGCAATGCAGCGTACCAATGTCTCCTTAAAAAAAAAAAAAGGGATGTGAAAAGTAAATTAAACACATGCAAGGCTAGGGGCTTGGCGAGAGGCAGAATCGCTGTGGGTAGGAATAATGTTGCTACAGACCATCCTTAACACTCATGGAGAGTGGAGATCAGCCAGAAGGGTGAGGCCGCATTGCATCTGCAGGCAGAGCTAGATTGGGACGAGTTTTCTTGGCTTTGTAAAAGTGATATATTTATTTAAAGCATATACTACAGGTTTGCTTCTCACCCGAAAAGGGCTGGGCCTTTCATTTTTAACAGTCATGTCAGAACAGGTTCTGGGGTCTACCAAAAGTTACTTGGAGACTGTATGTAGTTATGGGGACAGAGATGGACCAACCCTATCTTGAAGGAACACTAACTCCATCACTGGTACCCTCTCAAGGGAGTGGACCACAACCCCCTCATCCCCACCAGGACATCACCACTGCTGGTTATGGATTATGGCAACTGTAATCCCACACACCTGAAAGGGGCTTAGTTAAGGTAGCCTGTTTTAAGGAGAGTCCCTTCCATTTCCAGACATTTTTCCCCCAATGTAAAGGACAGAATAACGTTGGCTGGTCCTATGTTTGATTTCTGAGGGTTTAGCTGAAGGTCTGA
This sequence comes from Python bivittatus, assembly GCF_059951505.1. Taxonomy (NCBI): domain Eukaryota; kingdom Metazoa; phylum Chordata; class Lepidosauria; order Squamata; family Pythonidae; genus Python; species Python bivittatus. The sequence continues at coordinate 18,158,377 of NW_028277097.1, forward strand.
AGAAGGTTTCTGAGTGTGATGGCGCAGGACTGTAGGATTCAAAGAAGACATTTAGTCCAAACTCCTACTCAGTGCAGGAATCTAAATTAATGTATCTCCACAAACATAATAGGGTAAATTCACTTAGCAGTTACAGAATTAGTGCTGCATGCAAGTGATGCAATTTATGTCAGTTGCGTTATGAGGCAAATGATGCACTGTACATATGCCACATCATTTGTGTAATGATATCCTAATGCTTGTGTCTTTACTTGCACCCACCTGGCCTCATGAGGGCTGTGCATATTTTGAAAATGACTTGAAAGGGTTCTTTCAAAACGCATGGGTGCCCAGCACCTCTTTAAAGCAGTCATGTCTTTATCCAGATTTCCATATAATAACGAAAGGAGGAGGAAGATGAAAACAATATGGCTGCTTGAGGAAGTCAGCCCCTTAAAACAACCATGCCTTTAGTGTGACTCTTTAAAGCAACTGCATCTTTAACCCAAAACACTAAAGCAGTAGTGTCTGTGTTCAGGCTTGCACAGATGTAGCTGCTTTAAGGAAGTGCTGTGCTCATACTATCAGGCTTTTGAAGTACCTCTTCCAAGTATTTTTCAAAGCTTGCCCAGCCCTAATGCGCATAATAGGCTAAGATGGATTAACTTTGTGGCTCAGCCCACAAGCCCAGGCTGTTTTCATTTTTTCTCTCATTGTGGGAATGCATCTCTACTGGGGCATTCTGTCAGCATTTGCATAGAAGCGCATAGCATTTTTACAAATGTAGGCATTTTGAGTTTCCTCCCATGAGGAGGAAACTAGGGTAGATCTCTTTTCTCCGCTAGTCAATTTGCACATATGGGGGAAACCGTTTTCATTCAAAGTGCTGAGAATCAAATGGTTGCGGGTGCTTTCGTAAAGGCTGATGGTCCCTATTCTTCTGTAAAGGACTCTCTAGCGCTTTGGAGTCAAAGGCAAAAGAGGCTTAGAGCATGTGGGTTGACTTAGGGAGCATCTGTTGGTAACTCCTTTAAAGCTGCTACTTCTTTTCCCTAGCTTGCACAGCTTCCTTCTGACACTACACTAAAATCCCAGGAAAAGATATGTTTGGTTTAAGGAATGGCTGATAGTGCTACCTGGATGTTTCCCCTGCTGTCTAAAGCATTTCCCCCTCAAGTACAACGTGATGCACAGCTCTTGGGAATCCAAGTTTGGTGCTCATTCTCTACCACAAACAAGTCATTCATGTGGACCAGCATCATGTCACTATCTTTAGTTGATGGTCACATCTCTGCTCCTTCACAGTTCAAATATCTTCCTGTATACAATCATGTGCCTGTCCAGAACTTCTTTTGGAAAAACCGGTGCTTGTACATGAAAGTTGCCATTTAATTTTTCCATACGCATATGTGCACACATGCCAACATGCTCACTCTTACATAACCTGCCCTGAGTCTGACCTTATTCCCGAAAGGCGGGGTACAAATACCCATAAGAAAAATAATTTATTTTATGGTACTCAGTTCCCTTTGATAAGGGAGGTGACTCATTGTTGGGATTAGAACTGCCATTCTCTTCTGTCACTCAAATAATAATAACAATAATAACAACAATAATAGGAGCCCTTGGAGCAATACCTAAAGGACTCCCCCAATATTTGGAAATTTTGAATTTATCAGACCTGAACACCCTAATATTACAAAAAAAGAACCTGCTTGAAACTGCCCATATCCTCAGATGCTACCTTAATAATTCTTAGGACTTGAATTATTAAGTTTCCACCAGTCTTCGTGAATCTAATTGTAGATTACCCAAATAACAACAACAACAACAACAACAACAACAATATTATTGGATGACTGTGCAACCAACAATAATAATAGAAGATGCATTACTTGGAACAGCATATATATTACATCTTTAACTACCTTAAATCTTGGAAATATCTCATAGTCAAAAGTACCAAATCCAGTCAGAACTATCTGGTAGCCTCTTTGTAAAAATCAATATCAATAATAGTAATAGTAATAATAATAATAATAATAATAATAATAATATGATGGAGGGAGAATATACAAAGCACTATTGAAAGAAAAGGAATTTTCTCATTGCTGAACAAGAAGGAACTGTCCAGCTGCTTCAGTTCAAGACCAAATATACCTTCTTACAACCAAGATCCACTGAGACAATGATTAGAAATTACATGCAATGAAATATCTTAGGACCACAGGGTAAGGCAGGACTGCTGTGGTGGTCTGGCACTTCCATTTTTCTACCACAAGGCTTCTGGGGTCTGGTCTGTGGTGGATTGATTAACACGTCTTCTCCTGTTGGAAAGATCTAGGAGCAACTGGAGAAAACCACCAGACATTTGCTCTCCCATCAGCCTTGCTACCACAAACCATATTTCTCAATCATACCAAGCAGCTCTTAAGCTTCTCCACCTCTAACGAGGTAATTTGTTAGACCAAAAAAAAAAAAAAAATTAATCCAACATATGAAACCTTAAGGATCACTCTAGCCATTATCCTTCTTCAAGCTGCTGTTCCAGCAACAGAATTTGCTTAAACAGCTGGGATCATGGACAATCTGTGCATGATAATGGCTTCGCGCAAATGACATGAATTATGTACTGACCCAAAGAATATAACTGACAACATTTCTGTGATGTCATCATGACATATGTGATGTCGTTGTGACTTGCAATGTTTAGGATATGTCTTCTATCTTTTTTTTTCTGGACTTTTTATGAGTTAAGGGCCACACTTCCTCTTCTGTAGCTGCCAGGGGGTGCAGTCAAAAACTGGACAGGACCAGAAAAATAAGGGGAAAGTGATGGGATAGAGAAGGGGAAAAAAAACCAAATATGATTTTTTTTTCATTTTTTTATCCTGCATGTTACCCTTTTAATTCAGGTTTCACTGAGTACATTGATGATAATCTACAAAATTGGAATCAGAAGATTGATATCAACAAGCCAAAGAGAGGGGTCAGGAGTCACTCACTTAATGTCTGCATTCACACAACACCCAGTCCCCAAATTAACTCAGTTTATGAGTTTACACTCTACATTAACTAACCAACAGGCTAAGACACCAAACAAACAGTAACCAAGGTTAAACATTAACCAAGCTTTGAGTTAGCAGGAAAGTCTCCAAGGAACATGAACAGGAAGGGAAGCATCATCATGACCTGGAAAATATATCAATGTTTCTCTTTCTACCTGAAATGTAGCCGGGAAGGTGACAGGTTCATTGACAGGAGAGATGAAGTTCTCCAGGAAAGGTGGAGAAGTGAAGAAAACAATGAAGAACAGGTAAAAAGCACCTTCTGGTAAACAAGTGGAAGAATATGACTCAAAGAAGCAAGAGCATCAGGGAGAACTTAGTGGAATTCAGGAACCAGTATCAGGTTCTTCCTCTACAGGATGATCAACAGCCGACTGAGCAAACCATGTCATAAAACAATGAAGAAACACTTGGAGTCTATGGACTGAAGAAATCCAAAGCAGCTGTGTGCAGACCTGATATGACATTGGGGAAGATGTGCTGTCTTCCAAATGTCCATATACAGGATATGACACAGAGGTTACCAGGATTATTCAAAGCCAGCAACAACTATCCTTTCTTCTTGATCCGAATGGAGATAAAATGACCCATCCAGGAAACCTTGAAAAAACCTCTGGAGACTATGAGGCCATGGCCAGGAAGGTGAAGGAATTGGAAGCAAAGGTAATCTTTTCTCAATCCTTCCATGGCACATGAAGAGAAAGCAGAAGCCAACAAATGATTATGCAAGTGGTGTCTCCAAGAAGGGTTGGATTCTACAACAATGGCTTATGCTGCTTTCATGAAGGCCTCCTGGGAAGAAATGGGATACATCTTTAAAAAAACTGAGAAGGAAATGTTTGGCACATATAGGGTTATCAGAAGGGTATTAAAGTAGAACAGAAGGGGAAGGGTGGCAAAACTTTAGAACTGAACATGCAGACAAGGACTAAGCAGAACACAAAGGGAGAATCAAGAGGCCAGGATGGGGACTCAGATTTTCATAGGACACTACAACAGAAATGCCAGTAGAAGATACTTATAACCGCAGAATGTTTTGCATCAATGCACAGAGTATGGGAAATAAACAGGAGAACTAGAGATCTTCATTCAGGAAGACACATATGATGTGATAGTTAAAAGACCACCTGGGTAGGCAGAAGATGGAGATGAAGTCTTTCTAACAACAGATCATCAGTCTTTCAAAAAATCATACAATAGGGATAATGGAGGATTTCAATTATCCTGACATCTGCTGGGAATCTAACTCTGTCAAGAGTCAGAGGTCCAACAAATTCTTATCCCTTCTTGCTGACAGTTTCATTTGTCAGAAGGTATAGAAAAAACAAGGGGGTTTGCTAACCTGGACTTAATCCTCACTAACAGAGAAGAACTGGTTGAAGAACTGAAGGTGCCTGGCAGTTTGGAAGAAACTGAACATGCTTTCCTTGAATCTGTGATATCCAGAAGTGGAGGAACCAAGAAGACGCAGAGCTATATAGCGGACGTCAGAAGAACAGGTTTTGATGAACTGTGAGGGAAGGTCATTCACATCCAGTGGCTTGAAATTTTGAAGGAGAAAAATATCTAGGAAGGGTGGGAAATTCTATGAAATGAGATACTGAAGGCACAAATGCAGTTAATAACCACAAGAAGAAAAAGTGTGAGAAATCAAGAGGTCAGGGGAGATATATGCGGAACTCTCTAAATGCTGAAGAGAAAACAGGACACATACAGGAAATGGAACAAGAGAATCATAAAACAAAGGAGAATACTAGATAGTCTCCAGAAACTAGAGAAAGTCTGTCAGAAGAGCTAAAACTCAGAATGAGCTAAGGCTTGTGAAAAATACCCAAAATAACTACCCTCACCCCAAATGAAAGTTTTTTTGTGTAGTTGAGAAATAAAAGACAGAGTATAGGTTCATTGCAAGGAAAAGGTGGTGAAGTGGTAATGGGTGATAATGAAAAGGCACAACTTAATTCCTTTTTTGCATCTGTCTTCCCTCAGAGGGGAAATGGAAGCCTAGCAGATCATGGTTATGCCTCTGGGGGAGGAGGAAAGCTTAAGTTAGACAAGGAGAGGAGAAGAGAGAACTTAGCTAACTTAGCTGAATACATCCCCAGGGTACTGAAGCAACTGGTAGATGCAACGACAAAATCATTCTTGGTAATCTTTGAGGACTCCTAGGAGACTGGAGGAGAGCAAATATCACCCCACTGCAAAAAGGGGAAGGAGGACGACCAGGGAAATTACAGGGTTTTCAGCTTGATTTTTATACTGGGCAATGTCTTTGAACAGATGACCAAACAGCATCTTTATGAACACCTGGATAGGTAGCCAACATGGGATTTGTTCCAAGCAAACCATGATAGACTAACCTTATCTTCTTCAACAGAGTTACCAGCTTAATAGGTCAGGGGAACGCCATGAACACCACCAGGATCGAGTCAAGTATCACAAAGTGCTACAGTGTCCTGAGCCCTGTGCAATTCAACACCTTTATCAATGATTTTGATGATGGAGTTAAGGGGACACTTATCAAGTTTTCAGATGACATGAAACAAGGAGGGGTGGCTAATACTTTAGGTGAAAGAGAGAAGATTAAAAAAGATCTAGGCTTGAGCAGTGGGCTGCAACAAACAGGAGGGAATTTCACAAGGAGAAATCTCAAGTTCTGCATCTCAGTAAGAAAAATGTAAGGTAGGACCACAGGAGGGGGGAAAGCTGGTTTGGTAGTAGTACCTATGAAAGGATGCTGGGTGTCCTTGTTGACTGCAGGTTAAACAAAAGCCAGCAGCTTGATGCAGCTGCTAAAAAGGTACATGCTATCTTGGGGTGCATGAACAGAACCACAGACTCCAGATCACAGGATGTAATTATTCCTGGTCAGAATTCATTTGCACAAACAGACAACTGAGAGATAATAGCAGTCTTCAAATATCTGAAGGTCTACCATGCAGAAAAGGAGTGGACTTATTCTCTGTTGCTCTAGAGGTCAGAATCAGAACAATGGGTCAAAACTACAAGGAAGCAGGTTCAACCAGACAGCAGAAAGAACTTTCTGACAATATGAGCTTGCAGCCAGTAGAACAGGCTGCCACACGATATATGCATTCTCCTTTGCCAGACATCTCCAAGCCATCTTTGGATGGCTCTGTGCCAAAGATGCTCTAGTGAATCCTCCATTCAGCAAGAGCTTGGAATGGATGATATCTACAGTCCTGTTCAACAGTAAGACTTCATGATTATAAACAAAACTTGTATATAAACACAGTTAAGGAACAAGAAATAGCCATCCACATATCTAGAAAGAGATAGGATGGGACAGATAACCAATTGCTTTGGAGGGAATCTCTTACCTGAAACAGTTGAGGAATCGTAAGAATTCCTGTCCTTCCTACTCGTCCTGAAAGTCTGAAAGTCCTTCTCCCTGTACGTCCCAAATCCGTCAAAGCTCCTTCTCTTTGTTCCGCTGGTGTCACTATCTCGCTTTTCACTGACGGGATTCATCTCGCCAAAGACATCCATGGCATCACTCCTTGCACTGCTCTCGGTGTTCCCAGCATACCTCTTCATGCAGGAGTCACTGGGATCACTGCCTGTGTTGTTCTTATCCTTGCTCGGAACCCACTGTTGGGTGTCAGAGAGTGATAAAGTAGACAGGGTGTCCACCTCAAAGCTGCTCTTGGAACCTTTGTGCCCAGCTTCACAGTGCTGGTGCTTCTGCTTGTCCTTATGCTTGCCTTTCTCAGTCAACAAGGAGAGGTCTTTCTCAGAGACATTTAATCTCTCACTAACTGAATGGCTGGAGAAGCCAGGAGACTTGCTAGCAAAGAGGCTGCTTAGGTCATCATGAGCTCCCAATATCCGCTCCTCCTTGTGTTTGTGCTTATGTTTATGTTTCCTTTTGTGAAGTCGGCCACTGGGTAAGCTGGTCCCCGAAACCTTTGCGGAAGTCAGTGAGGAATGTACTTCCCCAAGGCCCATCCCTACTGGTGTTTGCAAGTGAACGCCATGCTTTACTTTATGCTTGGCAGTGTTGGGCATCTTTATGTGAGAACTTGCATGGAACTGGGGAGGGGGCACTGTAGGCCTCATAAAAGGAGACGCAGTTCCAAGTGTGTGAGACAAGTACAAAGGAGCTGGGTACTGACTGTAGTAGCCAAGGTTCATCATAGGCATTGACGTGTAAGGCATTCCATAGGGTGCATAGTAACTCCCACTGGGAATAGGGTAACCAAACCCTTGTAAGAAAGGCACCTTTGTCATGGTGTCATTGGTTTTGGCAGGTCTACCACGCTTCTTCTTAGACTTCATGTCAGAGGTCCTGCGAAGATACAGCAATGGGTCATACTGGATATATGGCACAGGATAATAGGGATCAAAATTGATCCTAAAAATGCTGGGGTATGGATTTTCATGATAAAATGTATAGCTTCGGTGAGAAATTCTGAACACTTGGAACTTGCTGATGAGCTCTTCCAGATCAGCCAGGAACTGGAGGTCATCTCTGTTTTGTAGGTTTTTCCGCTTCCTCTTGTGCTTTGGTTTTTTCATGGTCTCATGGGAGAGAAAGTTATCAACAATGAGATGCTTCTGCCGGTGACTGTGCCTGTTCTTACTGCTGGTGTCAGACTGAATGGCCTCTGGATTGTCCAGACTACAGAAATCAAATGAGTATCTTCGGCGAGATTCTGAAGTTTTCTCTGCTTGGTCAGAAGTACTGTTATTGTCAGTACCGATTCCACTATCGCTCGGTATGGTTTCTTCACTATGGGATTCGCTCAGAGGAGACAACGTGACTTCCTTCAGGGAACCAATATCACAAAGGTGGGAAGGAGAATTTGCCATGAGCCTGGGTGGGGACAACTTCCAAGTCCCACCATGGATTCCTTTCTGAGTTTTTGTGGGAAGAGCGCTGATGGGTTGTAGATTTGGCATGGTCTTTAACTCTGAAAAATTGGTTTCAGTGCTAGCAGGGCTAAGGTTGCCATTAGATCCTGCTAACTGCATTGAAAGTGGATGAACAGTTGCTGGTGATGATGCCACAAGTGACTGCAAGGTGGAAGGCACGGCTGGGTTATCAGGCTGGCTAGATACAGGCCTCAAATGTTTGACGACTGTCTTGGGATCTTCCTGTGGGGACGGCAACTCAGCTCTTGGCTTCCTTCCCCTTTTCTTGCCTATGTAGATAGTCCCTCTTTTGCTGACATTGATTTGCTTCCCTAGCCTCGCATCAATAGTTGGAGCCCCCGAACTGGCTGGTGGCTGTGTTTTTGCTTTCAAAGATATATTACTAGAACATGATAAGATTTGGCTCAAAAGGTTCTTCCTCTTGAGGGTTTTCATTTTGTTGATAGTCTTGATGGTCTTCTTGTCCAGTACACCAAGTTTGCCAACCTTTTTGTGAAATTTCAATTCACTGACTGAGTTTTCTTCTCCTGGAGCCATCTGAGCCAATTTCACCAAGTTTCGTCTCCTCTTTCTTTTTTTTGTACCTGGGAACTCTCGACTGATTGGGCTGACTGGGCTGGTGGATGTTCCCTCATGAATGGTTTCAACAGTGAGCAAAGGTTGTTTCTTTGGCCGTCCCCTCTTCTTCTTGATGGGAGTTATCACAGTAAGACTGTCTGTATTGGTATACAGAGGACTAGATGGTGTTATGGGATAAGCTGATGGAGGTTCTATCATCAGTTTCTCAGACGGACCCAGAGAAGGTTCCCGGAACACATTTTTAGGTTTGCTACAAGTCCACCTTCGTTTTGCTGCAAATTTGGGATGCTGAACTTCTGAATGCTTGCTGAGTGCAGGGATATCACTTGTCATTGAAACAGATGTCATGACTGTGGTCTTTCTGAGCCTGCTGGCATTGCTTGAGGGTGATTTATTGGATATCTCACTTTTTTCCATGGGTAACAATGGAGACTCGATCTCAGTAGCTTTCCCTGGCTTTGTAACACGCAGATCTTTCTTGCACAACTCTGCTTGGGTGCTACTCCGGCTGGCTACATCGCTGCTCACAGGTTGGCCAGAAAATGGAGATTTCTCTGAGACATTCTTCTCAGCAGCAGTTTTTGTTGACTGCCTTTTCTTCCTTTTGTGACCAGGTGGCTCCATCGAACCTTTGATTGGGATAGTAATTCGCACGTGACTTGAATCATTTTCAGAAAGATTGGCAGAGTTTGGGGTCTGTCGGGGGGATGGTGGTTTCGTTGCACTGGACTCCTTTTTCCCATCCATGTTGTCATTGGTTTTGGCTTCAAATGACTTCTGAGTGTTCTTCACCCATTCTATGTCTGTGTTTTGGATGGCTTGGTTGATTAAGTCTTTTTTACTGGACTTTTTCTTTGTGCTGGTACTGGTTTGATCAAGGGTGTCCATTTGTCCCCCTCCCTCTTGACTCACTCGTGGGGAGAAGCCACTGCAGTCAACCAGATTGCTAGACTGGGAACCCACTCCAAGAGAGTTTGACCCTGGGGCCGCACTGCAAGCAGCAAGGTCTTTGTTGCTACCACTTGTCAGCTGAGCCCACGTGTTGCTAGCATTTGACTTCTTAACTTGGGATTTGCTGAACGATATTGCAGACTCTGACCCAGAGACCTTAGAGGAATTAGCGGCTTCTCGGTTTGGCTCTGGAGCAATGAAGCAAGCTTGGGAAGTTGATCCAGACTCGGAAGTCAATGACCAGTCAAGATGATGCTGGTTGCTATTTCTCTGCTGGTGCCGCGATTTTAAGGTGTCACCGGTGAAATCCTGTTGCAGGTCTGGATCGTAGTGAACAACGGAATGTTTCTGCAGCCGGTCATAAACCTGAGAAGAAGAAGACCAAAAAGAGAAAGAGTGTTAAACCTTTCCATCCTCAAAAAAAGAATTAAAACATCTCTTTTTCTTGTAGTTGAATGTTACCACAACCTTGAAAAGTTATTTAGATTGACCCTGCTACATTTTTACAGAAAATGCATTTTAAGGAAATCAACCTACTGTACTAGGGGCTTTGAAAGTAAAACATGGAGCCTTGAGTTCACATGAGGTGAACGGGGAAAATATTACTTGTTTCTTTAGGGGTTAATAATTAAGCTATTTCAGAGGGACTTAGTACTTTCTCATCTCCCTTCCACACTAAGGGTTTTGTTGTGGGAAGAAACATACAGTTATTCCAGGGTTCTCTTAACTATGCAAGTTTTTATTATATCCATACAACAGTTAACTACAAAAGAAGCTGGTACAACTCTAAATCCTGTTACCATATTTACTGATCGAGAGAAAAGAAAATGAGAGTATTCTGGATTCTTTTTTTTTTTTTTAAGTTTTTCAACTTCCATTATTGGTAACAGTCATTTTAGTATTTCTATTTCTACCCAGTTTTCTTGGTAGCCGATGAGTCGGTAATGCTAACCACCTAATACAACATGCAAGCAACTAAAAACTCAATGACCCCGTTAAAATGTTATCTGTTTTAAATACATAATTCAAGATTTCTCATTCCAAAAGACAGAATCACATGTTTGTATGGAAAGGGGGCTGCAGAAGGCGAAAAGGCAAGTGAAAAATCCAGAAAGTGCAGTGCCCAATGAATAGAATATGAGTTGAGTTCCAATCCACAACTTCTAAGAAGCTCACTTTGGACATTCATGGATTAACTTCTGGACTTTAAAAAGCAGACAAATATTCCTGATTCCAGATGGCCTGGAAATTCTCAAATGCTATTGATGTTAGTCTTCCCCAAAGACTCTTTGCCAAATAATATAATCTCCTTCTTCAACATTATTTGCATAACAAAACTGCAAAGAAACCAAAGGTGAGATGTAGTAATTCAAAATGTGGGGCTGTTTTAACTGTTAACGATGGAGGCCACCAAAATTAGTAAGTAAATATAAACAAAATTAAAATAAGTTAAATAAAATACACACACATACATCAACTGGGCTTTTCCTAATTTATGGATCAGAAAAAAAGGGTTTGTAAGACACGGATGTCAGTTTGGATTCTCTCTACTGTATTGTGGTCAATGGGATCTTCCATATTAATGAAAAGGGATGGAGAGGGGCCAGAATGGGATCTGGCAGGGGCAGCAGATTAAAGTTCTCTCTCCACCCCCACAATGTGGTCCCAACCCATTCTGCTTGGTTTGTGCTTCCTAAAAAAGAAATCCATCTCACTGCTAAATGCATGAACAATTTCCTATCTGTTTAAACACCCTGATAGTTACTCATTATATCATGACTACATTGATATTAGATACTCCTAAATACACGTACAGGCCAACGTTAAACCAATCACATTGGATCTGTCATTACCAATCTTCACACTACATTTTCAGTGGTTTTTACTCTACTTAAGTTGGCATCTGAGGTAAGAATCAGCCCCATATCTGACCCTGATGCCTTCTATAGATGACAGTTACAACCATCAGAAAATGGATCTTGCAAAGGAAATTCAGGAATCCTAGCTGGACCCAGGAAAGGGGAGCAGGTTGATGAAAACAGACCTAGACCAAATGTTTCTCAAAACATTTGCATGCACATATCTCAATTCAGGTTTTTTAAATCCATGATTTACCAGCCATTCCCGCCTATCCCAACCCAGATAACCCCCTCCTTGAGAAGGCATTTTTGTAGTGAATTTTGGTAGTACATTTTTAAGGATCGCACAGTTTTGATGCTGAATAGTAAGCACTGTTCCTGGGACCTGGAGAAGCTAGGTTTCATTAGCTGCAACTGATATCTGTTTACTCCAAATGACTAGCAACGGGAGCCAAAATTACGGCACTCAGAATATCTAGCTAGGTCTTTGCCTGAACTCACTGCTTCAAATGCTTTGTTTTTGTTTTTGCCCTGCTAGGTCAATTGGAGGGAAGGAAAGGAGGGTTAGTGGGAGAGATGGCTTTATAAACAAACAAGGCAAAACACGCCAGCTAATTCCTCGGTCAAGACAGCTGTAGCTTTTGATGGAGTTCAGCGGCAAAGACCGTGAGCTCCCAATTGGGAAATCTCCAGTTCATTTCTCAAGATGGCCATGATAGGCTCAGCGGTACTAAGCCTTTTGAGAAGAAACTATTAAAAATCAATCAATCAATCAATCAATCAATGAACAAATGGGCTGTACAAAACCTTTCCACGAGGTGGATACAGAGGAAAGCAGAAGCAGTTTTTGAAGTCACTTCATGAGATCGTGCACCAAGAGATGGCTGCTTTAATGATTCGAAAAGAGATACTCTGGGTTTGCCTGCATCACTTTCAATAGATTTGCACAGCCGTAGGGGATAACACCTATCTACCATCATCCATCTAAAAAGGTTCCTATAAGGAATGCAAGATACTGAATGAGGGTTTGGCAAACTTTTTAGGCAAACTTTGGGTCCAAATTGCCAAAATCACGTGGGACAATGAAATGTCAACAATCTTTCCCAGATTTATGGGAACATCTTTAAATGTTAAAGATGTTAATTATATACCAAAGCTTTGGAATTTGACAGTTTACCAGGAATTATGGTTGTATCGAGCATGGGAGTGGGGGTAGAATTCTATTAAGGAATGCTGTTAAAAGAATTAATATTATTAATATTATCTATTATTCTATTAAAAAAATTCTATTAAGGAATTGGAAAAGTGATTTATTCCAGATGTCAAGGAATGATTGTTGGAAATGTGTAATCTATCTGGTTTGGAAAAGGCAATATACTACTAGGCAAAGGATGCAGCAATATGTGTTACTATGACAGAATTTTTGTGCTATCTTACAGTAGTATCTGGTATTGTTCATATTACAGTAGTGAATTCATTGGTAAAACAGTGATTATCAAAAGGATAAAATAAAAGATAGATTTTTTTTCTTTATTTTCTTTTCCTTCTTAGTTTGTATGTCTAATCTTTTTAAAAAATCCCTTTAAGATTAAAGATTGCTTTGTTAATATAAATGAATAAATAAAGCAATAAAGCAATCTTTTCCAGAAATATTGAACAGAGCTTATACACAAGTGTTAACATCCCAAGAGATCTCTTATTTGAGATCTCTCGTAACAGTTCAGCATTTTTGTCCAAAGTCTTATAAAGTCTTATACAAGTTCTCCAAACTCTGACAAGATCATAAAAATTGAGCCATTTTTGGAAATAATTAATTAATTTAAATTTAATTGGGAGTATAAGATTGGCTTCAATACCCTGAAGTGCTTTGACTGCACTGAAATGGTCCATAAAATGCAAATTGTCTTCTCTTTCTTCTTCCCCTTCTCCTTAAAAAAAAGTCAATTAATTCTGACGAGACTGTTTGCATAGGTTCAATTCCATTTTGGTCAAAAGCTAATTCCCCTACTGGTGTAAGAAGCAGTTCACTTATGAAGTAGAAGACACAACAATAAGATGACTTCCTCTAAATTATGAACTAGGACCTGAACATATTGAGGTGATGTGAGAAAGTAGCATCTTATGCTGTGAGGAGAATCTAAATTACATTTTGGATGTCTGGTGTTATAATGCTGTCTCTTGTCACTACAGGCATAACCCTTGGGTGAGTGAGAATTAAGGGTAGTTTAGGGGGAGAACCTGACTGTGGTTTTCAACCCTGGTTGAAAATAAGTGAAAGGCTCACTTATTCATGAAATTAGCTCTGGTGGCAAATCACAGTTTGATTATGAACAGAAGAAGTGATCTATTCAGTCCCAAATATAAGGGAAGGCTTAACAGAATTAAGTTGAATGCTCTAAATTCTACTAGATAAGAGCTGAACACTTTGAATTCAACTATTAACTCTAGATTCTGGCATTATCTCTTTAAGCGTTCCTTGCTCTAGTAGAATCCTCTAAACTGCCTTGAAATCTCATTTGTGGTGCAGCTTGGTGGCAGTTAAGCAAATGTGAAGCAACTATCCAACTTGACAAATGTTACCGCTCCAATCTTTTTTAACTCTCCAAAATCTACCAAAAGAGGAACCTTCAAAGGCGCTTCAATCCTTCATTGAGGCTAAACAATCTGCACACTTTTCTTGCAGAACCAGCCAACCTGACACTCAATTCCTTTTTTATACAAGGAGGTATAAGAGACCTGTCCTCTTTTCAACTTGGGGGATGAAAGGAGGAATGGGGTGACAACAGAAGACTTAATGAGCCCCCCATAATTCTGATGACCACCTTTCCCCCTCTAAATTCCATTCAATTCTCTCTCTCTCTCTCTCTCTTTTTCTGGGTTTTTATCTGCTTTGCTCTTCTTCCAATCTTTAAAGGAAGTCAGAACATTTGCATTAGTATTATTATTAAAAAAACAGCTTATATAGTGTTGAACCTGAGGGTCCTTTGGGCTACTGGGCCCTGATCTATACCCAGATATTTGTCCAAATAGTGTTACTGGTTCCTGAGTGTCCGATTCAATTCAAGAACTATGATTTAAAGCTTGGGCAACCTCAACAGGACATTGCTTGCTGCCCAGAGCCACTTGTTAAGATGGGCAGCGATATAAATCAATTCAACCAATCAATCAACTGAAGAGAACTACCCTATTTAGAAGTTACATGTCTCAGCCATTAGGGGGTCCATGTAATCAACTTCCATTGAAATCACCCTCCAGCTGTTCACGTGTTACCAATACAGTATTTTCTCAGGAAGCATCATGAAGTTCCTCTGTAGCCCTGAGATCAAGCATTTAAAACTTCTGTGGACTGTTTTTGCCTTTTTTGTTGTTAAATGGGAAATCAGATCCTAATCTGTACATACCCCTCGTTGACTAAATCCCAAATCCCCCTTCCTAGCTCAGGTTGCTGGCTAGGAAGCTCTTTCCCCAATCCAAGTGAATACTTCCGACCCCCCCCCCCTTTGAAGTATTAAGCGATGTATCTACAGAAACAACTCAAGTCGAATTCCCTATTAAGAAGCATTATCTGGCTAGATAAGCAGCTGGCTCTCGTGTTGTTAATTGGCGTCTGCTGTGATTTTAAAACAACTGCAGCAGCATTGTGTCTGTCACCTTCATATTCTAATCATCCTGAATCTTACGAAGGGCGGGGGGGGGGATAAAATAAAATAAAATAAAATAAGGTATCAGTCACTGATATTTTTCCTGGGTTAATTAGCCCAGAAGTCTCTGCGCAGAAAGTTTAAAAGGAAAAGAAACTTTCGTTCAATTAATTTCATTTCTTTCTTTTAAAAAAGGTCAATGGTGGAATATTTGGAATACCACCTCCAGGTTGAAGGACTGTGTTCTTCATAGTACTCTTAATTTGCCCCTTAAAATGCAGAAGTCTTTTCCTAAAAACATGATGTGAAGATCCCTAAAAGTGTAGGATTCTGACCCAGCTATGTAAAACTATTCTAGCTGTCACATTCTTCCTCTTTCCTCAAAGATTTTTTTTTTTAATTCTTTGCCTAGAACTGAGATTGCAGCAAAACTAAGGACTAAAGCTTGTTCCAATATCTTTTTTTTTTTTTTAAGATATTGGAACAAGTCTTAGTCCTTAGTTTTGCTGCAAGCTCAGTTCTAGGCAAAGAATTTAATGGCTGAAACAGGACAAAGCCGTATCTCTTTCCATTGCCAAATCTGGGTGGCAACATGGATATGAGAAAGGATAAGATTAAGATTCAAAATGACCTCTGATTCCTGGAACAGGATAACATGCATCTTCCAAATTAAGACCATAATTGAAAGGAATCCCACTATGTTCATCAGCTTCACTTAAAAAAAAAAAAAGGAAAGAAAAATTGGGCTCAGAACTGCTGCCTGAAGAACTAAATATCTAGGACCAATTCTTCCAACTACAAAAAAAAAAAAAAAAAAAAAAAAAAGCTTTTTTCCTTCCTGGGAGAAATACACAAATTCAGCCCATCTCCACTCTACGTTGCAAACAAACAGGTCTCCCAAAGGAAGGACTATCACACTGCAGACACAGAATGCCCTCTACTAAAATTCTTTGGTTTGGCCATACCGTACCGATAATTTTAGATGAACACAGCTTCTCTATAAACCAGAAGAGAAAAATAATATATGGAGAGATGATCTAGCCGGTCAGCCAAAGGTCTATTTATCTCAGCATTGTGTATAATACAATGGTCAAACAAATGCAGTCTGGAAGTTCCACAGCATGGTTGGGGAGAGTGCCACTCCACCAAATGATAGTGACTATTCACAACTGCAGGGACTTCACTAGCAGAAGGTCACTCACAGTATCCACAAAGTGCTTTAGAAAACAAGTTATCAATACAGATATGTTCGAAACAGGCATCTATGCAAGGCCCCCTGAACAGGGAGTGTGGGTGGACAGTACCCTCAAAATGACCATGAAGGTCATTTCTACCATCAGATATTCCTGTTCAAGACAGCTGGTGCTACTTTCATGAAAGCTCTCAAAGCACTGAAAATAATCAATGAATCTGGAAAAAATAATACCAGAATAAAGGAAAGGAGACTGTTGGAGAGAGTAGGCAAATTTCGGTAAGTTTACCGAAGCACGTTCTTTTGAAGCGTCCAATGATGTTAGTCCAGAGCACAGTGCGGGCTCTGATGGCCAGCTCATTTAGGAGCCTCTGGTTGTTACTTTTTGGACTTGTTACCTAATTTCTTTCAACTGGAGATGTTGGGCTATGAATCTGGCTCCAGGCGGATCCCCTTGGGTGAACTTAGCCCCAAACGATGTGCTCTCCTGAGTGGAAGTTCCAGATACCTTGAAGTGAAACCACTTTCCATGTATGATACTTTTCAAAGTTGGCGAAGTGCGAGGCTGCTAGTTGTGGTTCCGCTTTAGTTTCCAGCTGTTCATTGTATTTTTGTTGAGCCCTTTATTCACAAAATATCATATAGGCTTTCCTCCTGTGGGGCTGGCCAGCTCCATTTCCATCTGCCTGCCTTCCCCACCCCCCACTCCCACTTTGTCCATCTGTATGAATGCCTGTTCATCAACAAGCAAGCTACATTTGGAGGCCTGCGTTAGAAAGAGAGTCTGGGAAAACGGAGAACAATGGAATCCCCCTGTCAGTTCTCACAAAGGACTCATCACCGCTGACATAACAAATCCATTTAAATATTGTGCCCCAGCACAACACAGTTCAGCCGTCTGGTTTTTAGGCAGCTGGGAGAGAACAATGAGACCTTAAGTACAGTACAACGGGCCTCCTTACGGGGAAAAAAAAATCCAAAAAACCTGACCCCACCCTCACCAAGGGGGTAACTCTTGCTTGAATAATGTGACAGTGTCAAGCCACTTTAAATGGCCGTCAAGTACTATTTAGAAAGCCAAAGATTTGCCTCCCCGAGACTGAGGTTAGGGACAATTTCATTACTTTGCAAGTCTGCTGTTGGAGATGGAAGCACCCATTTCCATAGGCAGAAACTGGAGCTAACTGGACGGCTTCTCAACTTCAAAAGGCTTAAGCCACAGACACAGGTCATCAATGGGTTGCCACATAATGCACAATCAAAAGACTATGGATTATTTTAAAAGATTTCCACAACTGAACTGGTTCCAAGAGTTGAGACATGCTGATGGAGACAACAGTCTGACTTCGGCATGTCAGTCCTCTCCTTTCAACCCACACCCAGGTCCCGACAACTAGCAGAACAGAATTTGTTCACTGATCTCACCTTTACTTCCCTGGCTGTAGTTTGATCCCCAGTTAACTGGCAGCAAGGTCTTTGCAGCACAGTGGGGGACACTACATCAACCTAGAAGATCCTGGAGCACGATGGGTTTACTGTCAACCATCTCCCAAATTTTGCTGCACAAAAGCGTTCTGGTTTGTATATTAGGTATTGGAAGTAGGAACATCCTTGGGGGCATCAAAAAAGTCAAGAGGGTGGCCACAATTACGTGATCAAAGCTCCACCCCTTTTACATGCAATACATATTAAAAAGGGGTGGGGCTTTGTGCAGTTGTGACTGCCAACTTGACTGTTTTGAACTTCTCCCTGCTGATGCCCCTGACTGCAACTGCAAATTGGATAAGTTCACATAATAAAACCACATGGCAGTTCAGCATACAAATCACCTTAGAAACCTGGTCTCAACCATATTGCTGAGAAGTACTTGACTAACCATCCCCAGCCAAAGAAAAAAAAGGTTTCTTATCAGAAAAGGCCAGTGGTACAGCCAAGCTTGGACAGCACCATTTCAGGCTGCAGGGGAAATATCACTTATTTGATTGCTGTCAGGCAAACAGAGGCCCTGACATTTTTTTCAGGTATGATGCGTATTTATTTAAGGGGGAAATATTCCAGCATAGCTCTCTTTCTCACATGTCAGCAAAAAGATGCTTGTGGGAGTCACAACATGTGTAATACCCATACATTGTATTTGTGTGTGTATGTGTGCATTTCTGTGTCTATAAAGTGTGTCAGCATCTAAATTGTGGTCTTGCAGGTACTGTCATCTCATGAGATTTCAACCATTTTTACTTTAAAAAACATTGGTGCCTGCACCACTGTACGAGCGCATAGGAGGAGCACCACCATCTACAAAGATTGCCAACTTCTGCTTTGCCTGCTCTTAAGCAGCACTGCGTAGCAACAGCCATCTCAAGGATATTTCTGTTCAAGAACCTGGGCTGTTTTTCTCATGATCAATCAGGAACTGGAACTGACTGGGTTTTTCTCAGGATCAAAGTTAATATTAGGGATGTTCTGGAGAACTCTGGGAATTTCTGTTCCTCCTCCAGACCATGCCAACCCAGCTGTTCTGGTGGAGATCTGAAGGTTTTCTGAAGGCTAATCCTGTGAACCAGAAGCATTTTGTAGTATGTCCAACATGCATGGCCCATGACAAACTGGTGTGGTTCAGAAGAAGAACGGAACATTCTGGACTTCTCCAGAACTTTCCATGCTGAGAATGTTTAGGTTTGCACAAAGCTAGTTAATATTCTGCCTCATCCTTCAGAAAGATATTTGACTGTGTATCTCAGCTAAAACTCCTTTCTGAACTGCAATGACTTAAGGACTGTTATTATTTAGGATATGGAACTTCTCTCTTTCTGCCCTCTGACCCATTTGGTAAGGCATGGCTTGCTCCTGTGCCTTTAAAAATATTCTCCTTTTTTGACATTATCAATTAGGAGCTTTTCCATACTTGTAAGAATTAGGTTTCAGTTGTTGTTCTAGTCTGGCATTTTTACATTACAACCAGTTGGACTATACAGCATTCTGGAATTCTAAGTAAAGGTCCATGGACTGATTTCTAGAGATGCTCTGGAACAGAAGCAGCTATCCATCCATTTCCTGGCCAGGTGGAAAACTTAACTATAGTTGATAAAATTAACCTGCAGCCAAATCTTCTTTATTTACCTTCAAAAGGTAAAACGCAGCCAAAGCAAAAGGAAGAGAAAAAAATAAATACAGCAGTTTATAAGAACAAACTGCTGTATTTATTTTTTTCTCTTCCTTTTGCTTTGGCTGCGTTTTACCTTTTGAAGGATTTTGGCAGTAAGAGGTAGGTTTGGTTTTTTAAAAAACCCGAAAGGTAAATAGGAAAGCAAATAAAACTACCCTTGAAAAGTCTGTAAGACACATTTTTGGTGTTCATTAACATAAATGTGTTGAGAACTGCACCTCTGTACGCTTCAGAGAGATTCAGCGGAGCTTTCTTTGCATTTTCAAACATGTGCCAGAGTCTTTGATTGTTCCACAGTGTTCACTTACTTCCGGTTGTTTGTTTGCTTTTGCTCACTTGCAAGTTGCTCAAATCTGGAACTCTGGAGCATGGGTTTCCAGGAGATTGAAGGCTGTCGACTCTCAAGGTTGTAGAAGTATGCAGCCAGCTGTTATGAGGCTATCGGCAGGAAAGGAATATGGAGGACTTTCCTATCTAGAAGACTGAATCCAGCAAGTGGCTGAAGTCTACACTGAGCATTGTCAGACAAAACCCCCATTTGACTCAAAAGTTGTTGAGCGCACTGCCAAGTGAATGAAGACCAATGGGCTGCTCAGTCAGGTAGCGTCAAACTGGGAAAATAACTAGCAAAGATGTTGAAGTATTGGCTTCATGTGTTCCCACCAAGTGATCTCAGTGAAAGGTTTAGCAGACCTACTTTGAATTAGCTGAAGTTTCCAAAAAGACTTTAAGAGCAACCCCAAGTACAAAGCAATTATAATGACTGGAATAAATGTGCACAGATTGAACTGTTGATGGAACAGCCCAAGTGCCATGGCAATCTACTGTGCTGTTGCATGAGCATAATAATCTATGTATTTTCCTGTAACCTCAAAACTTTTAGGGATACCAAATCCATTGATTGGAACTTGTATATTTTTTTTATTATATCAGAAGCCCCAAGATCAGATCATGCATTAACAAAATAAGTTGGAAAGAGAGCTTTATCAGCGCTTTACCTTCTGCCAAATCACACGAGCATCTCTTTTAAGGAGAGTTTTACTCACTACACTGGCGTGCCTTCTGTATAAATCCCTGCTCTGTTGTTTCTTTGCTAAAATAAACACAAAGAGCCTGCGTGTACCATAAAGCTGCTGTGCTAAGTGAAGGAAAGTTCTCAGTACACAGCAAATCATGTTTTTGCTGGTGTGGAAGGGCAGAGGCAAATGTTGCAAACACAGACAACGTGGCTCAACCCGTGTAAATATTTAAACAACGGGTATATAAAACAGAAGCTCTGGAAAGGAACCTTTGTGCAAAAGAAAAGAAGGATCCGAGTTAATCTTTCATAAACCAAACCCCTAGTTGCTTCTTTACCAAACACCACACAGCCGTCTGCCTAATTTTGAGTTAAGTGTTCTCGGTCAGAGAAAACCTTCTGACAACAGAATTAAATGAAGTTTCAAAAGGCTGGTGTTTCCCACCACTGAGCAAACATATCAAACAGCCTTAGAGGCACCATAAAACACTTTCACAGAATTACATACATCCAAGATCCAAGGATTTTCCTTGACATCCCTTCCACGGTGCTGCCCTCATTGTGGTACCCATAACAAAGGCTAGGTGCCTAGTATCCTACAAGGTATACTACTGCTCATAATTTCCTCAGTTGAGAAGCTGGGGAGGAAGGCTGAGGAAAACAGAACTGTCCCACCCAGCAACTGTGGGACAACCCAGCTAGTACTAAGGAAACTCAGGCAAAATAATACAATTAAGGCGCCATTATTGAAAAGGCCTTGCTTATTTGTGATGCCAAGGTGTTGGAAAACCACCTCTGATGTTGCAAATGTTGAAGAGGGAGCTGTATCTGTGCACCCATGTGCTCCATTTTTTGAAGATCTAACCCAAAGCGATGCTTCTCCTTGCAAGAACCATCACCTTGTAGTAACAAAGGGATTTAAGTGTTGATTAAATATTTTCCCACAAACTGATCCGGCTGAAATTTCCAAAAAGTCTTTAACGATCATCCCAAGCCCAAGGCATTTATAATTAATTGAAACAGATATTGATTTAGAGATAGTGTAATTGATGATGGAACAACAAAAGGATCAAAGTACCTTTCACAGCCAGGTGTCTTGGCCACACAGGGCCAAAGTATTAAAACTAAACAATAAGAGCATTACTAAAAGTAGAACAGAACTAAACTGGGCCTTTTCTACCCTAGAACAGGAAAGATGGGGAGGGAGTTTGGAAACTGTTGCCTGGAAGTTCTTGAGATGCCTTCAACCAGGGGTTTATAATAGCCCCAGATCTCATTAATCCTCACTTTGGCAAGTATCAAAAGGATGGATTGAACACCAACCCTTGGAGCCCAGCATCGCTTCTCTTCACCTTAGATTAGACAGATCTGGGTAGAGACTACGCTCTTGGCCTGATCACCAAAGTTAAAACAATAGACTTCTGAATTACAGACTACTGTTCCAGTGTAAAATCTAGGATCAGAGGATTGGAAAGGGCCTTGGAGGTCTCCTAGTCCAACTCTCTGCTTAGTGCGGGAATCCTTGTACTTTTCGGGGCAAATGGCTGTCCAGTCTTTTCTTGAAAACCTCCAGTGATGGAGCACCCACAACTTCAGAAGGGAAACTTTTCCACTGCTTAATAGCTTGCTTCTTCTGATATATTCACGCTGGCAACCAGATCCCAAGTCTCAAGCAGGAGCCTTTGTATTTAGCAATTATCTGATCATGTTTAAATGGAAAAAGACAAGGACTATACTTGAGACTTTTTGGATCCCTTTAGACTTCCTCTGGTCCTGGACAATACATAGATCTGTCCAACTGTCCAGCTCAGCTTCTTCCTGACAGGATAATTATCACCATCTGTCAGAAGGTAGACTATCTTCTCAAATAATTTCTCTCCATTTCCTCCATCATCTGTGTAGAATAGTATCTTCAGGGGATGGAGGTGGGAGGAGTCCTCTCTAAACCAGAGGAGAGATTTCTGGAATCTGATCTTTACAAAAAATAGAGAGTTTGGCTCCCAAATCTATTATTGTATTTATTTCTGAATAAATAACACTGGATTCCCATCTTTCCAGGTCAAACCCTATTCCAGGCAGCTTATATGATAGACTTATACTCAAGAACGGTTGAGTGGGGCAAAAAAAAAAAAAAAAGTTACCGCACACAGTGTGAAATCAAACCTAATAAAATTTGTAAAATGGTGTGCCTTTTATTTTGGCCCATAAATACAGAAGGCAGGACAGCCTCTCTGGGTTTTTTTTTTTGTATCTCCTCCCTGTGATCCCCCCACCCCCCAAAAAAGAGGGCCAGAGTTATTCCTTCAGAAAGCTCGCTGCAGAGAAAATGACGTGGAGGCCATTTTATGAGCTGAGAAATGACTGTTTTTACAGCGTACTAAATAAAAGGTACTATTGGAGCTGGAGGTTGGTAATTGAGGATACTCCCTCCCTTGCTGAGAAGAGCTGAGACATGGAATGTGTGGAAATAGTTTACGGAGTGAAAGGTCTTTCTACCCTTCGTGATACCTACCACTTGCAACAGCTCCCTGCCCACCTAGGCTCGGGGACACAGTAGGAGAGAAGCACAATGCAAGGGCAGTCGCTGCTGGAAATCTGAACCAACAAAACCTTTGAATCCGCCCCATGGTGTTTTTTTTTTCCTCCTCTTTTTTTAAAGGAGTTTCTCATGTGTTTTCAGGACAATACATTGTGTATGTCAGCCTATATGGATCCATTGTGAGAAGTTAATTTCTGCTTTGAGGGCATTGCTTCATGCTCATTTTTTGCTGCGTCATCCTCTTCCTTCTCTTCTTTTTCTATGCCTTCTTGGAAGTGAGGAGGTACTTGTTGTTAAGTTATGGGGTCAGTGATACTAGGGGGGCAACTTGCATCTTCTGAACTCAGACCCTTCTCTGACCAGGCTTCTGGCTTTCAGTGGGGTCGCTGTGGAAAGCCCATGACTTTTAATATAAGGACAAATCTTCTTTTTTTTTTAAATAAGAACCCTCCAGATCAGCCACCCTCCAAATCCAGACAAAACAGTGTGGCCCAGTTCCACACAGTTCAGGTCATCACTCCAGCCACTCCCTCATCCTGTCCTCTGCAGCCCTTGTCCCCGCTTAAATCATCACTACCACCAATCACCCTTTGGTCACCAAAAAGTTGCCCACAGCTTCCTATCTATTGGAGGATAAAGCTTTTTTGTCCACCTTCCAAACTCTGTATTCAGCTCCTACTGTACACACTGTATGGAAAACAACACAACATTGACAGGAAACATGCATGCTGCTGACCAACCAAACTGTGTTTCCTGATTTGCTGTACAGTGTCACCCCATCATTGCCAAAATATGGGATGGTTAAACTGGTGGTCACACGGTATGGCTGCTGAAGCTACAGAGATATCTTCCCACTTTGACCCATAAATGCATCTGTGACCAGCAAACTGCTTGCTCCCAACCAAATTGTGAGAACTGAGAGCTTTCCTCAGTGGCTGAGAATGTATTTGTGGAACTTGTCCTTTGTCTCCCTAGTTTGGTTTAGCTCCCCACATGAGGATCTGTCATACCTCTTTGTTCAAGAGTTCAGGGAACCTACTGGAGAGGATGTAATCTTGAATGAGGCATGTGAGGTCAATGGCATTAGTGTTCTACTGAACTGTTTTGGAAGTTGAGCTTTTGTGGGACAATTGTCAGTTTAGGGAATGTGAAAATGTTCATGAAATCTCTCCCACTCCACCTTCACTTTTGCACATTTTGAATGGCAGTTCATGGACTCATCACTTTCCCTTTTCCACTGCGCAACTCTCAGTTGGATGACTACCTTAATGGCTGGTTTAATCTTGGTTAGTTTTTCTTTTCTTTTTAATGGTTCAGAGTTTTGGGTGAACCCAACCCAGTTGTTTAGTGGATAGTCTGGTGTCAGAACATGGATTAATTTAGTAACTGGGTTGAACATGTGGACTATACTCAGCCTTTGTGAGGAGTTGTTGGTCCACAGGCCTGGACAGGAGTCCTCTGTATGAGACCCTCCCTGCTGCTTTAGCAGTTTTGCACAATGGCAAAAATTGCAGATTGGAGGGCAAAAGCATTAGTGCCTAGCACTAATTTAAACTAATTGTTCTCCAAGATCCTGTAGGTTTGCTGCAAATTCATCTGCCTTAGAACGCCTGAAGTTGTTTTTCACCCATGTGTGTGCCAGCCTTGGATAATCAGTGTCACTGATTATCGATGGGTTTATTTTTATATAATGTAGCAAACAGCTGTTTTTCTTCCTTAGCAAAAATTTCAGACCCTTGCTTTTGGTTGTATCCACCCTTGTTGCAGTCAAGTTACTTTCTGCAAAATTAATTTGGTAATAGCTGCTAAATGAGGTGCCCAGTAATAAGAATGACAGACCAAGATAACACAGTTCACAGCTTTTGTTCCCGTTTCTTAATGTCTCTTTTCAGGTGAATTCAGCATTTCCTTGGCATTTAAGATCTCAATTTTACAATCAAGTTTAGAACTACTGATGCAAACCAAACGCAAATATAGCAGAGCAGCTTGAATTGAAGGAAGAAGCCAGCACTGCAATTTTGGCCTTATGCAAAGTAAATGATGGGTAGAAAAGAGGCTTTTAGAGTCATCTTAGGTATTCAAAATGTTAAGCGTGTGCCCAAATTAGTGCCAGGAATGCAAATTCTCTAACAATCTTTACTAGCGTCGTGCAATGGGATGAGAGAGAATTTGTTTTTGAAATTTCTTTTAAATAAGGAAGGGATTCTGGTGGGGTTAGGAGGTGCCCCGGCTGTGTGTGTTAATGTCTTGGTTTTTCATTGCATAAATTCTCTCTCTAGCAATCTGCCACTTTCTTGGCTCCCCACACGTCTGTTAAATCCTAAGGAAAAGCACCCGGGGGGGTGGGGGGACCTCCTTCCATGGGACCCTTTCAGACTGGCACGTGTGAAAAGCCAGACAGGTTCCAGACCTAATGAGACATCACAGATAACCATCACACCAGCAGCAGCCCCTTCGGCCCATCTCCAACAAGAGATTAGGAACCATTTATAACAATAAAGTTTATTCAGAAAGAGAAGTCGAAAGAAATTCTCAAGCTGCCTGACAATGTGGTAGGAAACAGGAGGCCTCTTTGGCAAAGGATAAAAACTTCTGAGGAACCGCAAGGGAGGTTTCAGTACAATGTTAGTCAAAACAACTCAGAAGTATCCTCCTGATTAACCAAAAAGATGATTCTTTAAAGATGGATCCTGCTGGCCAGGGTTTTATAAGGAGGAGGAGGAGGAGGAGGAGGTTGAAGAGGTGGCAGTTGCAAACAAACAGATAATTTGGAAAGTCAAATTGTATAGTCAGTCTCCCAATTAACTATTGGTGTTACAAGGCATACACTCCAATGTTGAGAGCCAGTTTGGTGTAGTGGTTAAGGCACCAGGCTAGAAATCGGGAGACTGTGAGTTCTAGTTCCGCCTAGGCACAAAGCCAGCTGGGTGACCTTGGGCCAGTCCCTTTCTGTCAGCCCTAGGAAGGAGGCAATGGCAAACCACTTCTGAAAAACCTTGCCAAGAAAGCTGCAGGGACTTGTCCAGGCAGTTGCCAGGAGTCAACACTGACTCAAAGGCACACATACACTCCAACGTTACAACAGCTTCCCTAGCTAGCAATCTACTTTAGGATACAATTTAAAGCGCTGTAAGGCAAATAATAAAATAAAATATTCCTAAGCTTGTTCAGACTTAAGGTCTCTGGGAGAGGCTCTCCCCTCAATATATATACATTCTTGGTGAAGGCTCTGAGGCTTCTTTTCTGTTATTCTACAACTGACAAGGCTCTGTGATGAAATAAAAATCATGGAGACCATAAAATGGTCTGGCTGCTATAAGATGGGTCACACAATTCGTTGGATGCTGATCACCCTTCTGCCTCTTCTTCTTGCCCAGCTACGAATGTGGCAGGACCTAGTTAACACTGGGTGAACTTCAAAAACCTCAGCTTGGTTGGATTTCATTAATACCTGAACGAGAGACCATCATGAAGTTTCAGGGCTGTAGGCTAGACCAGGCTAGGATTTTTTTTTTAATAAAAAAACATCCTGGAAGAATATCATGGCAAAAGCCATTTCTTATTGTTGCCAAGAAAAGTACAAAATCAACAGGAGTTGAGTTTCAGCTGAAGGACACTTCACCTTTAAATAACTCATTTGTTATGTTTAACAACAACTCTTAGGTTCTTAATGTTAGACACATGGAATGCCATGTTCAGTAGAAGAGAGGGGAGTTTATTTTCAGTAAGCCAATAATAGAAAAACTATAGAGGAGTACAAAGGTAACCCGGAAGAATGAATGCAGGAACCGTTACAAAGACATCACCTCAGCCCTGGGAAGGGAGAAAGTGAGAGAGAAACTCAAGATAACCTTGCTATGATTCTCTTTGGTAGATAAACTCTGCTGGAGTTTCAAGATTCTGCTCCAACAATACGGGAGAATTCCAGTGGTCTTTGTTTTCTAGCTTTCTCCTGACTGGGCCTACCCTGAAGGGTTGGCAAGAACTTTTCAATGGCTGTGAAGTGTTTTCGTCCATCGATGAACTCAGCTTTGGAGTGTTTTGCAGAACCTACTCCAAACTTGGCTTTACTCTTTTTTTACAAGGAAACTATACCATCAGTGCCACATAACATGAAGCCTTAATTCAGGACAACGTGGATGACGACTGATCCCCAAAGTGACAAGTCTTTATGGCTAGAAACTTGCCAAGAGTTTCCCCACTCTTACTGTGGATCAAGTTTGAGATTCAAATAATTATACTTACTCAGGCAGTTCACTCATTAATCTGTTTTCTTCCCAAATAGTGTACTGTCTCTTCATGCCCACACGCATGCATAATTTACAGGCTGGCTCTTGTTTTGGGGGAACAATGCAGAGAGTCCCACAAATCGTTTCTTAGCCCATGAAATCCGCCAGCTTAAATGTCTGTGTGTGTGTCCGCATGTGCTTATAGAGAAGGAGATAATCCTTCTCTACAGATAAAGCCATTTAGAGATAAAGTAGGTATTCTAAGTATATAAATGTCTCAGGTCTTTAGATCTAGGATTATCTTCAAGTTGCATATTCCATTAAGAAAATGGACTTTTACGTGATGGTATAAATTTCCCATTTGTTGAACAAAATCGCAGATGCTTAAAAGCAAGAGTTTCTTACCAACAGGGAAACCTAATGCAGAGATGAATCCTATCCATTTTAAGTCCTGGTTATGTAATTTATTTATTTATTTTTTTTTACTGTGGAAGTTAAAAGGAAATCCCATCCTATTTGATGAGATGAAGGAAAATACTTCTTCCAGCCTGGCAGGTCTTGCTTTATAAGGCAATGCCACCATGACTTGTTCCTAACTGGCAACTATTTGGGGTGAGATGTCTTCTCCCAGCAAATTGTAAGGGAAAAAAAGGAATGAAATAATCACCTTACCACCAAGGGAGTACAGGACAACCTACCTGGGCTGTAAAACTCCAGGAAGCCACCAGATGGTAGCTAAGAGCCATGGGACCCTATCCTTGCTTCATCCAGCGTTTTTCAGCCCAGCTTTGATAGCTGGGGGCGGGGTATAGATGATAGCAGGACGGGCTGATTCCTATTCATGAAAGCAGGCGTATCAGCCAATTCTGGAAGCTGAGATGACCCTTCCCACAAGGGGACACTTCATTCTCACAATGGGACCTTTCATATGTGCCAGTGGCACCCATTCTTGGATCGGCAGGTCCTGCTTAGAGTCACTCATGCCCTAGTCACCTCCAGATTGGACTACTGCAATGTGCTGTGCATGGGGCTGCCCTTGAAGAGTATCCGGAAGCTTCAGATGGTTCAGAATGCAACAGTGTGGGCAATGTGCACTCTGAGAACAGCACGTTACCCCTCTGCTCTGCAAGCTGCACTGGTTGCCAGATTGCTTCGGGTTCAATTCAAGATGCTGGTTTTAATCTTTAAAGCCCTTCGTGACATGGGACCGGGCTATCTGAGGGACCTCCTCTCCCTGGTTTTATCAGCCCACCCCATCAGATCTTGCAGAGAAGGCACGTTACAGGTACCATCAGCTAGGGACCCACATTTGGCGGGCCCCAGAAGATGTCCCTTCTCTGCTGTGGCGCCCACCTTATGGAACATCCTTCCTCCCAAGATTAAATTAGCGCCATCCCTTTTGCTCTCAAGAAACGCCCTCAAGACCTGGTTATGTGATCAGGCCTGGGGCTCCCAGGGAACTGGAGACCTGCTTAGATGGCTCCATTGCTGAGGGGGGCCATTTTTAGTCTCTCTCCCCTAAATACGGAGAGAGAGAGAGAGAGAGAGGGAGGGAGGGAGGGAGGAAGGGAGGGAGGCAGGTAGGTTGGTCTAGATTGTGGAACCCTGGTTTGCAGTCAATTCTTTATTTCAGTCACACATCAGCATAAGGCCCTGGTCTGGATAGAGAAATCTTTATCAATCGTAGTGTAACAAAATCACATCTCAAGTAGTCTTTATCTGGATTAATAAATTACAGTAAACCAAAATGTGGTTTTGCCCTGGCCAGCTATATGAACCTACTCAATTGTGGCTTATTCAATAAACTACTGCTAAATTATGATAAACCCACTATATGATGTGGTAAAGTCTCCCCAGCACATGGGGAGAAGTTCTCTTCCATTTGTTAATTTATATCTGAAAAGCAAAGCAAAAAGCTTTGGTTGGGTTTAGTTGATCAATATATAGGAAGATAGTCTCAAAAGTTACCTTGGTTGTTAAGGAGGGAGGGAGGGAGGGAAAAACATAAGGATCAAGTGGATTAGATTGATTTTGACCGAAAAAATGCACCTGAGGAAGCCAATGAGATTTTATGTGCCTTCTTTTCTCCCTGTCCATCGGCAGTGCCATCAAATAAATGATAAAACACAAAGTTTGGAATGGAACTTGGAGATCATGTAGTCCAACCCCGTCCTCAGTGCAGCTATCTACCAAACATTTCATTACCCAGTACTGAAGATGTTACCTAGCTGAGTAACGAAACATTTGCAAGAAAACAGCCAAGCTCAGAGAACCCCAAGGACTCCACAGTTCAACTCTGAGCTACATCTCTTCTCTTCCATTGGTAGTTATCTACCACTACAGCATCCCAGACAGATGGCCATCCAGCCTTTACTTAAACACTCCAGAGAGAGAACGTTTATCCCCTTCTGAGGTGGTCTGTTCCACTGTTGAGTTACTCTTGTCATTAGGATTTTTTTCCTCCTGAACTGAAAATCTACCAAAATTTATTCCACTGTAATTTAAACTCTTTGTTTCTTGTCTTGTCTTCTGGAACAGCATTGAACAATTCTGCCCATTTTCTACAGAAGAGTCCTTCAGATACTTGATCTGTATCTCCCTCAGTTCTCTCTTCTCCAGCTAGACATAACCAATGCTTTCGACCATTCCCTGTAAAAGTTTCCCTCTAGGCCCTTTACCATCTTGGTTGATCTCCTATGGACATGCTCCAATTTCTTAATATCCTTTTTAAAATGTAGTACCCAGAATTGGATACAATTTTAGCTTTGGGCTAGGATGGTGGTTAAGCCCCTATGTCAGCGTTTCTCAACCTTGGCAGCTTGAAGACCATACACCTTCAAGTTGCCAAGGTTGAGAAATACTGTCCTATGTTGTTTTCTTTCACATTTCTTTTCAGTTTTTAAGGCGCCCAGAAGTGCTGAGGAGTTGGGCAGCCTCGAAATTGAAATAATAAATAAATAATTAAAACATCCTTTTTAATCATGATACAGCACTGGAGGCGAATCTAAAGGGTTTCTGAGATACTCTTCACTCCCAACACAGCAGGATTGGCTCAGAGATTTTTAAACTTAGCACATTAATAGGCAATATTCACAAAAGAAGGATCCCCATAAGGCTATTAAACTGGCATCTAAAATGACACACTGCAGCCCTTTCCATCAGATACAATTGATCAATTGATTAAACACCATCCAATTGTTTTCAACTCCTAGCAACCACGCAGATAGATTTTCTCCATGACAACCTGTCTCTAACCTGGTCCTTCAGGTCTTTCAAAGGTGCACCATCACCACTGTAACCAAGTCCACCCACCTTGCTGCTGGCTGTCCTCTTCTTCTCTTTCCTTCTACCTTTCCCAGCATTAGAGACTTCTCCACAGAGTAAGGTCTTTATAAAATGCTTTCCAGAAATTACCTCAATCTCAAAAAAGTTCCAAAACTTGCTTTTATCCCTACTAATTTCCACATTTAGGGGATCAGAGATAAGAAAAAGGAGAGAAAAGAAGGGAAAACAAGAGTCAACATGAGCCTCAAGCTGGTATTCCCAAGACAACTTCTCTTGGTACTTTTTTTAAAAACCACAACTTGATTTTAAAATTGCAATAGATATTCAATTATTCTAGGAGCCAGGTCTGACCTGCCTAATAACACTGAATTGCTGAAACACCCATTTCCTCCTACAGGATGTGCATTTCTAAGACAACATTACATATGCATCTTAGGGTTAGCAAAATATGTGTTTTCAGTTTCTGTTGTGCAGAGTGTGTTTGCCTAAAGAAGCAAACTGGGCCCTCCTGCAGAAAATATGGTTTCTAGTAGCAACAGAACAAAGCATCCTGGGTTCAAATTGGTTGAACAGGGAAAAAAGATGACACAAAATAGAAATAGTTGAACCTACCCTCGGGTGTAAGCCGTGTTGAAGCACTGTTGCCTAAACGTGAACTATTTTGGCTCTGAATTTGCAGACCTAGCCCATCAGAGCTTTCAGAAATGCCAATTAGCTGAGCTGCTTTTGATAGGTGGGTTGCTCCTTTTCAGGGAGGAATCTCCACAGAGAGAGGAAGCTTTGATACTTCAAGAGCAAGTTGAGAAAGTTATCAGATTATGCTGTCCTACGATTCCTAATTTGGGAATTTCCTCTGGTTTCATTGGTGTTTCTGAGGAAGCAGCACCCATCGAGCCTTGACATTTAAACCAGCTATAAATAGCACCGTTCTGGTCCTGAGGTTTTTCCTTAAGGGTGTCCCTTTTACTCCCTGCTATAAACAGAGACACAGAGAGCCTCCACACATGATTTCTCCTTTTAAAGCTAGGCAGGAGGAGGAGGAGAAGACCTGCCTGGGGGAACGATGAGGTGGCTTTGAAACACTCGCCTCAAGCTACAGACCACACCATGAAAACACGCAGCTGTAATAAAAGAGATCAGATCCCTGAGAACGGAAATGCAGTGTTTTTTTGAAACTTTGGTTAAAAGCAACCCACGACTGAGGCAGCTGACAAACAGCAGAAGCTGTGAACCCAGAGGGAACATCTGGCTACCGCCGTTAGGGCACCCAGACCAGATTTTGGCTCCTTGTCTTAATCACAAGAAAACCACCTCGTTTCGTAACTTGCCATTCGGATATTTGTGTAGCTATTTCTCTCTCCAAACCTACGGAACCTTACTCGCCGCTCAGAAGTCTGGGAAGGGTCTGTATCCACCCGTGGAATAATAATCTAGAAATCCAAGATGAGCTTCAAAGATTTTTTAGTCCGGTCAACCTTCTCTTCAACTTTGGATGAATGCAAACTGAACCACTGATAAATTTGTTCTGAGGCTCTGTGTTGGAGAAACAACAATTACAACATAGCCTTTAGAGATGGAGAACCTACTACTTCTATAGGCAGACAGTTCCACTGTTTTGCAAATCTTACTATCAGGCAGTTTTTCCTTATATTTAAACAAAATCTAAATAGCTGCAACTTATATCCAGCAAAGCCATCATCTCAAGCACATGGACAAAATACTATAGGGATTCTCAAGAAATCTGAAAAAGAAGATGCTCTGGAATCAAGATCCGTGATTAAATCCTCTGCATGCATTCTGAGGTCCCTTTCACCCTCTTTTTAATAAAGAGGGTGGGGCAATGAGAATTGGGGCGCAGCTATCACATGGTCTGGTGTCTCCCCTACCCACAAGAGGACCATCTGCTGATGACCATGCCGACAAATGTATTACTTTATTTATTTCTTGTTCTACTTCTCCCCTGCCCCTCCAATCATAACCAGCTCTAAGCTCAACATCTACTGATTTTGCTAATCAGCAAAAAGGCAATGTAAAGCAACATACAGAATAACACCAGCCATCTGGGCATACCCACAACAGTATAAATAATCACTAACCATAGTCAGGAATTATATCTACTTTCAGTCCCCAAGGCTTGGTGCGTGTCTGTGTTAGTTAATCCTGCTCCAGAGAAGGGAACAGCAAGCTCAACAAACAGCGTATGCTTAACACTCCCAACATTTCTTCCAATAATATTTGAAAGCTACTTCTCAACCTGCTTAGGTGACACAGTGTCTTTTTAAGCATTCCTATCTACTCCCACACTGCGAGAGAGAAACTGAACGGCAGCACGTTCCAGGAATCGCACTTAGGCAAAGACGTGCACAGATGTGTATGCAAGTGCAAGCTGTAGGATTCACTGCCACATGGCCCTGTGATGGGCACTAACATGTCTAAGTCTTTTCATGGGTTGGTTGAACAGATAAATGACAATTTAGGGATAGGGCAATTGTTAGGCACATTAAACATGAGATGGAACACAACCATTGCTTACTTCCGCTCCTGTCTTTCTTATTTAGGGTTGTGGCTTAAGCATCTCATACTGTTTAAAAGTTCAGTCATGCACATGTATTTGAAATGGAAAAGAACAAAGAAAAACAGAAGCAAAGAGAAAAGGAAGTTGACATCAAGGATTAGATAATAATACTCATCCTCCCCACCTTAGCTGAATTGTATTTAGGTGTCTGAATGATGTTGCAGATCCATCTCTTTATTTATTAACAAATAAAGCTTCCAAGTCTAAAAACCCAGGAGAGAGCTACTTTGGTAGAGACAGATCATGATTTACACTAGAGCTGGAGTGGATGCAGAAAGACTCTTTTTGACTTTGAAACACACCAACCAACAAAACACATCCTTGCAGCGTGTGAGACCCAAGCTTGACTGAAACCAAATGTTGGATTTTAGCACCTACATTAAAGGATAAGTTGTTTGTGCAATGGATGCTGGGTTGTGAAACCATAGATTCTCCTTTCACAACAGCCGAGAAACTGATTCCATTACAGGGGTCTGTTTTATATCAGAAGGGTACAAAGAGTCCAGAGCCCTCCTCCCAGCTTAAGAGAAGAGACTTCCTGTGGTTAAAAGAGGAAGCATATACACAGAGACTAAACAACTCAAAACAGAAAGAAAACAAGGACAAGAATTCCAGCTTAAAAGGGTATTGTATTCTCCAAATTTCACATGATACCTCTGGCTCATGGGGGCGCGACAACAATAATCCAAGGGGGGAACAACATAAAAATCCAAGGGGAAAAAAACAAGTTTATTCATCCAAGAAGTTGAACTATTGAACAAACAAGAAAGCTTTAAATGATCTATATAAATGCTGAGGATCACGCAAAGAATATTTGACTTGATCAAACAGATGCAAAAATAAGTCGAGTAGAGCAGAGCAGAGTAGGGTAAAGTAAAGTAAAATAGGAGTATAGAAGGAGAGAAATCATTTTCTTTCCTGATTTCTTTCCATTTTACTTTCCTTAGCTGATTCAGTGTCTGTTCAAGGTGCATAAAAATACAGGTGATCCTTGCTTAACAACTACTTGTTCAGCGACCATTCAAATTTGTGACAGCGCTGAACGAGTGGTACTTACAACTGGTCCTCAGATTTCTGGTTGTCGCAGTGTCCCTGTGGTCATGTGATTGCCTTTTGCGACCTTCTTTGCTGGCTTCTGACAAACAAAGTCAACGTCAAATCACTGCTTAATGACCCATGGTGATTCGTTTAACAGTGGCAACCGAGTGCCAGAATTGCTGTTGCTAAGTGGCGTAGTCACATGACATTGTGCTTTACATACAAGTATTGTCAAATTGTCAACATTCATGCAAAGTGGTCAGTTCAAAATAATGCACGTATTGTGTCTGGAAGTTCTGTTACTGGAAAGGAAAAGGGAAAGTTGC
The DNA here is from genome assembly GCF_059951505.1 of Python bivittatus. Classification (NCBI taxonomy): domain Eukaryota; kingdom Metazoa; phylum Chordata; class Lepidosauria; order Squamata; family Pythonidae; genus Python; species Python bivittatus. The sequence goes on from NW_028277097.1 coordinate 18,192,715, forward strand.
TTCTACATGTTTGCAATGCAACTTTCTGAAAACAAACGCTTTTCAAAAAATACTGATTTTTAAATGCAGATAACCAAAAATATTTGCTTAGTCATGGCCTGATTGTGTCTCAGTACATTGCATGGACCTCCAAGGTGGTGGGATGAAAGTCAAATATACTGGTTTGTAAGGTAGCCTCTAGACTACAGGATAGCCTGAGATACTTGGGATAAAATTAACTGTTCAACACTCTTCTGGCATACAAGCCAAAATGTATTAGAACTGACTGGTAGTGTGTGCTTACCACTATCAGGAAATACTTCAGGTGGCACAGATATGCCCAAGGCTTGTAATCTAGTCTACACTATTTCAATCTTTCTAATTAACCCTATGTGAGAGCCCAACTGACCAAAATCATGATGAGCATTTGGGTTCAGTAGCTATGAGCTCAACCAGTGATGATTATGGCTTAGCAAAGATTATGACTTGGAATGCAAGAAGACTAAATGGTAAAGAGTTTGAATTAACAAATGAAAGGAAAGGAAGAAAAATAGATTTGTGGTATGTCTGTGGAACTAAGAGAAAGGGGAAGGATATGATAGATTTGAGCAAATGTGGTCCAACTGTGTGGAGCTGAATTGATAAATACATGCAGGAAAGTGAAGCTGTAGATGTAATTATGAATGATAGGGCTAAAATGTATGTGAGAAAGCACGAACTGATGTCATGAAGATTATTGGGAGTGTTTATGAAGGTAAGAGTTTATAAGTTGGCGAGAGCTGCATGTTAGTTCCAATGAATGGTTATAATGGAAGAACCAGAAATGAGTTTTGTGAAACGTTATGCCACATTCTGAATAAATGACTTCCTGGGAAAATATGAATATGCATATATTCTATACCTGTGTTCTGTAAGGTAATGCAAATGGATGGGTGGGAACAATATGAGAGAGTTTAGCAAAAGTGGTGGGTCATTTGGAAACCCAAGAATGAATGCAAATCGTGGATGGTATCTGCTTAGAAAAGAGTCTGCTTCTGTAGACGATTCCTAGAAGGTAGGAATCGTTAACAGAAACATATGGAAATACACTGATGGGAAGTAGGGAAAAGAATGCCTAGTGGAATGGTGAAGTGAAAGAGGTTGTGGTTGAGAACAAAATGCAGGTAAGAAAATGCCTGCTGCAAAAAATGAAGAAAAGGGGAAGATTCTGTAAAATTGCATAGACAGAAAAAGTTGCAAAAATGGCAGTCAACAACTGTAGTTGTTTTGGAAATAAGTGAAGAGGTCTAAATAAGAGTCCTCAAGGAGGTCAACAGAATTAAAAATAAAAGTAGTGAAATTATTTGGGATTAAACTGAAGTGAGGGAATCCTTAGAGATCGGTAAAGAAATGACCCTATGATGTGAAACAGTGGAACTGAAATGAATGTTTTATGTATTAGTGCTCAAGCAAAAGGAATGGAAAGAAGTAATAAATATTGGATAACGAGAGGCTGTAGGCGTAGATGGTGTAACTGGAGAAAGGTGAACATACAGAGTGGCTAGGCAGTGCCTGTGCAATTTGCCTAACATCTGTGTGACACTCACTTTTGTGCCTCCTGTGTGGCAAAATGCTGTTATTGTTCCCCCCTGCAAAGGAAGAAGTAACAAAGATAACTGGAAAACCACTGGGGAATTTGTTGGTTAAAGATATTTTGGAAAGTCCTTTGCAAGTTTCTGATATAAAGAGTGTAAGAGGTGACAATGAGTAAATGGAGAAGCGTTGCACAGCTTTATGCCAAAGAGATGCACAGAGCAGATTTTTGCCCTCCAGAACAGTGTTGGTCAACCTTGGGAACTTTAAGATGTGTGGACTTCAACTCCCAGAATTCCCCAGCCAGCCATGCTGGCTGGGGAATTCTGGAAGTTGAAGTCCACACATCTTAAAGTTCCCAAGGTTGACCAACACCGCTTTAGAAGGTCACTTAGAAATATAGGAATGTGAGAAAGGGAGTTTATTGTGCATCTGATTTAGAGAAAACATGGGATCAACATTGTTTAGCTCGTGAAAGGTTTCCATATCCCTTCCTTCGCATGGATGAGGAGTCCCACAAACGTTTGAGTGTGTATGTGTACATCGGGAAAAATATCTGGCATGGTCTGGTGTAATCCGTGGCCTGTATGAACCTGTAGACAGAAATAACTCTTCTGTATTTTGCTTCTGGTCTCATTTGCCCATTCTGGTAGCTGGATCACAGCAATCGGGTTAAAAAAAAAAAATTAGATAGCAGGAATGAAAGATGTTCCAACCTGCAGTAAGACAGTGTTTTCCAAACTGTTTCAGGGAAACCTGGCTTTTCTTAGAAGTGAAGTGAGATATGCAATGTGTGAAGTTCCACAATAATGACCATAAGAGAAAGCCTGCTGATGTCTTCAAGGTGCCAAGGTTGGGGAGCACCGTAACATCAGGAATGCAAGTTTCCATAAGCCACACACATTCCTACTCATACACAAAACCCCAGCCTATGTGCACAGCCTTGCAACAAAAGCTTGCAGGTGTTTTGGCTAGTGGCTTTCTTGATGTTTTGGAGCTAGTTATTGCTTGTTACAATCCTACCGAGTGGTTTTCTCTGCTGCAAGGAAGGGCATGAGAACGTAAGTGCATAAAGTGCACATGTATATATAAAGTTAAGTATGCATATGAAAGCATATTATCACAGGAACATGATATAGTAGGAACAAACCAGGTTCTCAAGGAAATCACCCTATCTTGAATGGAGTATCCTTGGGGCTGAAAAACATCCCTGCATAGTTCACCGCACAGGATGTAGAAATATGCAGAAAAGGAAGTTGGAATGTGAGAAGGAACCGGGATTTGCAGAAATCCATCCTTAAGAAAAGACTCCTAAACACCTTTCAAGCTCAAATGACAAGCTGTCAACGGCTCCCTTTATCTCACCACTCTTCCCTCTCTATGTTCCCCACAGCTAATTTCTCCCTGGCCCCACGGCCGGCCCTACTTTCTCCAGCTTTTAATTGTGCATCAAAGAAGCTGGTAAAATCTGATTGGAGAAGGTGCGCAGAACTCCATCTGCGCTGCAAATCTGGCCAGGGTCTTCAGCGGCACGTCAACCTCTCCCCTTTTTGCCGGCTGAAAAGTGCTACAGAATTCTCTCTGGAGTTCCAGATTGTACGACCTGTTGGATTATTTTTATACAGTTTGGTTGCTTCTGCATGATAAGCTTACCTATTCTTAATTGAAGTGTGACTTATTCTATTCACCCAGTTTCCTAGGTTTATAAACCACACTAAACCATGAATCTAACCACATGGTTGGAATTACAGAGCATCCTTGCTAAAAAGTAGTTACCTAGTTTGTTATTTAGCACACCCCACAAGCAACCCACTGAGTTGTTTAAAAGAGTCGCCAAATTACTGTGTATTTCAACGTTAGGTTTTATCAGATGGCAAACAGTATTCAAATTTCTGAAATAAAAATGTGTTTATAAGCACAAGGTGATATCCAGATGCTAAAGCAGGCTGCTAAAACAGAGGAAAGAAGGTGGTTTTTCTTGCACGGATGGGGTGTAAACTCAGTTTGGGTTAAGGAAAAAAAATGAATCAGGTCTCTCTCTCTCACCCCAGTTTTGGAAGAGGAGTCTACTTTGGTCCTGTTGGGGTTGAAGCAAAAATCTGGAGAACTGGGCAAACTTAAAGCCCTCCCTTTCACTGCTAAATGCAACTGCAAATTCCTGTGTTCTTCTTCGTATTTTTATGCCTGAGATCTCCCCTTAGAAAAATACAGACTGAAGGTGAGTACACGATAGCAACATACAGGATGTGTAATGTATGTTGAAGCTTTTGACAAAGATATATCGATTCTAAGGACGCGGGTTTATTTTACCTTCTGAAAACCTCTGTGCAATGCTCCAGGATTAGTCGCTGCAAAATTGCCACTTCTAATGTTCAGAACAGGGGAGAACATCAACTGAACAGGAAGAAATCATTTGACTTAATCACAATTTTAGTTAAAACAAATAAAATCTGCTCGGGGCCTTAGCCGTTTTGTTGTGCTGGTTCCACCTACTTTTGGGATTGTGATTCACAGAGAAATTTGGGGGAAAATATTTGGGAGATCAAAAGGCACTTGGAAAGGGAAAGTCTGCTTGTCCCAATGTAAGGAACAAGGTGTGCCACGGTAATGCATTGTAAGTGAGTCAGTGGCATTAGGAACCATTCATTTTTAAGTGTCAGTGCAATGACTGTAACCAATGACATACTATGTTGTGTTTTGTTGCTATATTCATCAACTTCGTTTGCAACGGACTGTGACTGGTTTATTTATTTATTTCTTAAATTTTCCCTCCCTTGTCAAGGCTTTATTTCCTAGAGAAGGAGGGAATTTAACTGTGTTATGCTAGTTTGGTTTCTGTTTCAGCCAGTAGATGACCATGTTTTGATTGGTGTTTCTGTGTTTTAATGAACTTGTAGATTTTCAAGGTGGGCTGATGCTCATTTGAGAGTTTGCTTCTCCATCCCATTTCTGAAGAGCTTTTAGAAGCTCAAACCGGCATCTGCTGGATGCAAGGGGGAGAAGGGGGGGAGGGTGTAGGACAAATTACCCTCATTCTACTGCAATGGGAACCCTGATAAGATGTCGGTCTCCCTTCTAAAGGAGAAATGGGTAGTGGTAGCAATCAAGAGCTAGACTTGAGGACTAAGGTGGTCTCCCTTTAGGTCAACCTCCAGCCAATCGAAGATAGCGTGGAAGACTCAGGAGGCATGGCCAGACCTTTAGCTATTCTTCCCCAATCCCAACTGATAATAGGGATTCCTGGTTGACACAATACTTGGCTATGCCAGGGTTAAGATTAGGCTATGCAATTTGGCTGAATTGCATAGCCTAACCCAGCTAACAGCAGCTTTCCAGATACGAGACATTTTGTATATTACTGTCACCCACAAATATATTTTGGTTAACATGTTTCTGTAATTATGTTATTTTTTTAATGAATCCTGCTCCCCCCCCCCCCCCGACCAAGTCTCACAAGATTTAGAGTTGTGCAAATATTTAGGTACCGGCGCTGCCCAGTTTCTATTCCAGTCCTAGAAGTTAAGTCTGCAGGTCAACCCCATCCCTGGTTTATATTGAAGAAAATCACATTATTGACTCAGGCACTGCTATAGATAGAAACAATCCTAGAACACTGAAACTATTTCCAGTCACTGTTCAATACAAGGGAAAGAAAAGTGGTTTGCAGGTCACATTGATTACGCAGATCTTGCGCTGACCACTGGGTGGGATTAGATGATGTCTGAGGTCTCTTTCATCCGTATGATCCTACTGTAAGTTAAAAAGGTAGAGGGAACAGGGAATGGCGTTGGAGGACAGGAGGAAGAACCGCTACCAAGGCAACAGTCAGATAAGCAGGGCTTGAGCCCAGGCCAAGAAAATAACTTGAGAAAACATCACAGACAAGCCCCTACCTAGTTCACACAAAGATAAAGGGAGGGAGGGGAAGCACAATCAGACTTGCAAGCTTCTGTAACTATAGCTGTTATAATAAATGTAGTCTTGACCTATATGGCATTGGCTTCCTAGTCTGGTCTACCTTGTAGGGCCGACATAGAGTGATGCAGCTGTAGACACTTGTAAACCAGCTAAGATCACTGCTAGGATGAGGGAAAATAGCCAAGAGCCTAAACATAATGTAATGTTAGTGGTCGAGATGAGCAGTATATACAATCATTCATTGGGAAGTTGTTTAGGGTAAGTTTAGGGTTAGTGAGACAAGGCAGGAGGTCTGACTCACCTCTCTAGTAATAACACTAAAACTGAGAACCACTGCATTGTATGTACTCTAGAATCTAAAAAATCAAAGCTCGCTATGATTCATAGGACTATGCAGCGTTTCTGTCCAAAGGCAAAAAGTTTCTGATTGAACTTCCTTAAAACAGCTGCATCTCTTCCAGGGAGAAGACATGTTTGGTTTAAGGAGCTGCAAACATGCCTCCCTGGGCTGCAGAGGATCTTTCTGCTCCGTGATTATGTCTGTCACCCAACCAATGTTCCAATGCCCTGTGAAGAAACTAGAGATGGCACAATGTATAAGAAATACCATTTGCAGACAATAGAATCCTTTCTGACTTAAATATCTCTCACCCAGTTTCAAATAGGTGGGTTGACCCGAAAACGAAGGCCATGAGGCCTGCCTTAATTAAGAAATGCTCCTGAAAAAGTAACGATAATAATAACCATCTTCTTTCTCCAGGCAGAGTGAAACTTAAGTGGACCACAGAGGCAGAACCCCCCCCCCAATGCCAGACGAGGTAAACAAGGTGTGTGGCCTTTGGCAATTTTCTAACAAGATTATGGTGGCTGCAGTTAGGGTCACAGCAATGGGTTTCTTAGAGAAGGAGAATGCACTTAACATTATGGATCCCATAGTAGCTGCAAAACTCATGTCTGGCCCTTCTGGAGAAGGCTCCCAACTAGGAAGAGCTGATACAGTGTCACTGTTGCCACATCCATAGAACTCATCCAGAAATTTTGGACAGGGAATTCTTCCTTTTGGATAGAATACTTTCGCAGTGCCATCAAAAGGGCTGAAGTGAGATGGGCTAGAATGCATATAGGCCACGGGTCAACAGCATGCTAGAAATATAAAACAGGGTTCCTTTTGGCCTAAGGATGGCCCTCAGACTTTGCACTGGGTAGAGGATGGACAAGATGACCTCTAAGATCCCTTCTGACCCACTATCCTATGATCCTCTCAAAAACGGATGAGGACAAGGCCAAGAGGCGGGTGAAGCGGTTACAAATACGGGATCTGAATTTGATGAAGTGATGTTAACTAAACATAGTTGACATGAGAGGGCTCCCCATTTTTAAAATAATTCCCTTCCTCCCATCTCCCACATTAAAAATCAGAATTCACTGGCAACTTTTGGAAGACACATCTACATTTTAAGGAGGGAAGCTTCTCATGACCTAACTCTGATTTGTCAAGTCTGCCGCACTTCGCACTAGGGCTCAAAGAAAGAAGTGAAAGTAGTAGTTAGAAAATCCCGCTCTCACAAGTACATGCTACTTGTTCCTGCAGAGAAGTACCTCAAACACATCATAACACTTTTAAGGCGAGGTGTAAATATTCCCAGAACTGGGGAGGTTAAACATTCCCTGCTCAAACCATATTATTATGAAACCTCACTGAAGAACCTAGTGGTTACATCAAGGCTATGACAAACGGCAATACTGACTCATTATACCCTCTCTCTCTCTCTCTCTCTGTTCAAATCTGCTCCAAGGTGTAGCTGTTGTGAGAGCAAAGGACACCAAATTTGGGACCATGTCATGAGAGAGGAGCATAGCATCAGGATGGGAGGAAAGACCAAGGAATGGCTTCAGCTAAGAAATGAAAGCAGTATGTTACAGAGACTGTAAGGCTGAAGAATCTGTAATCTAGAAGGACCTGACCTCAAATGATCTTGCATCTTGGCTTGTCTGTCATATGATCAGGTTTCTGTATTCTGGAAGGACTTGCACTTCAAGGGGACAACACATGCTTTGCATACGGAAGGCCCAAGTATCGCTAATAAAAACAATACGGTTGCAAAGATGGGAAATACTCTCTGCCAATATCTTGGAGAGGCACTGTTTGTTGCTCTTCATCAGACCAGGCTTCTCCAGCTTGGGCGAATTCAAGATGCATGGAATTCAATTCCCAGAATTCTCACAATGATTGGGAATTCTGGGAGTTAACATAAGAACATGAGCTGTGCCCTGCTGGATGGGACCACTGCCCCATGTAGTCCAGCAGTCTGTTCTCACAGTGGCCAACAAACTGTACAAGGAAGTCCACGGGTCTCCCCACAGATGGCCTGCAGAGGCAGTCCCATTGCCATCAAGCTTAATAGCTACTAAGCCCCATGACTTCCATGAATCGGTCCAACCCTTTTTCTGAAGCCAGCCAAGCTGGTAGCAGCACCATCTCTTGTGGTAGCAAATTCTGAAGTTGAACTACTTCCTTTTGTCTGTCCTGATTCTTTTAGGATTCAATTTCATTGGGTGACCTCTGGTTCTAATATTCTGGGAAGGGGAAAATAGCTTCTCCTTAATTACTTTATCCACACCATGCATAATTTTGTACACCTTGATCTTGTTTCTGCTTTCCTAGACTGGGGGACCCTTTAGACAGTAACTCATGTCCTGGTCACCCTGCAGCTTGATTACTGCGACACACACTACATGGGGCTGCCCTTAAAGACCACCTGGAAGCTTCAACTGGTCCATAATGCAGTGGCATGGGCAGTGATGGCATGGGGAATTCTGGGAGTTCAAGTCCACACATCTTAAAGTTGTCAGGGTTGAGAAACACTGTCCTAAAGGACTGGCAAGAAAACAGTAATAAAAGTTTCAACTCCTGAAAGTTATTTATAAAAAAGACTTTAAAAGGTCTCAGTCAGAAGAACAGCCTCTCTAAATACGTAAGCCATCTAGGTTTACCACACATCCTTCCCTGGCATCTGCAGAATGGGAGTTTTGAGAGGGTTATGCATTTCATTTACTTATTAAAATGTATGTTGCTCCTTTTCAAAGAGCAGGTTATTAAGGTGGACATCAACAAATAAACTAATAATAAATAAATAAAAAACAACACAGCATGAAACAATCCTTTGTACTATAAATCAATACATCAAACAAATATATTATCAAATCAAGGAAATGCTTAAAACCCATATCTGAGGTCCAAGATAAATTTCAGGAGGGTCTGTCTATATAAGTAACATTCATGTTAATTGATGCTGCCTCTCTTCTGTTGTCCCAATGTTTCCATCCATCTTTTTTCCTGTATATCATTCCCCTTAAAAATAACAAAGGACTCCCTTCAGTATTCTAGGTTTACCCTTTCTTAAAAACAAGGCTCTTGATATCATTCAGTAGTTGACAACTTGCAATATCCTTGCCAGCAACAAGAAGTACACATTTATTGATCAAATGGATCGTCTGTAGGGAGAATCAACCAGCATTTAGTGAGGGTTAGGAAGCAACTTAGCAGTTGCCATTCACAGACCTTCAAAATCTCCTGCTAGATGTGAGCATTGCATCTTTTAAAGTGCATATCTGACCATGCAGGAAGGCTGCACACCTTTATATCAATGCTGAGCATGCAAACATGTATGATTCTTTCTATATCCAACACTGCATCCTCATACATAAAGAGAAGTGATCAACAAGTATATGAAAAAGTCAAATCTCCCTCCCTCCCTCCCTCCCTCTCTCCTCTTTCCCTCCCTCCCTCCCTTCCTTCCCAATGAAGATTGAGCATGCTCTCTTTGAACAGAGATGTTTGGGGGGGGAGGGGGAGGGGAGGTGAATAGGAAAACTAACAGGATGGGGAGCAGAATTGAGTCTCCCAAGGAGGACATCTTGGTAGCTAGAACCCAAAGGAGCATTCCACATATTCTAATATTTTGTCAATGCCCCTCTTTATTCTAATTTACATGGGCAGGAAATGAGTCAAAGACCATCAAAATGCCCTGAGTTTGCAAAAAATCGATGCTGAAGGTGAATAAAGCCAGAACAATGAGAGAAAGAGAGAGGAAAAGAGGGAGGGGAGGGATGTGCTATAAAATGAATATTCAGGGCAAACAAAGGCAGAGAGCCCAGGCAGAGTCCAGCCTGTGATTGCAATAAACAAACAGTGGCAGATTCTGCAAATGGCAAACTAATTGGCGTTATTACAGATGATGGGGAATTTGAGATGCTGACCATGATGAGCCACCATTCAATTTGCTCAGCTCGTGTTGGTCTGATTGCTCTTTTTCTCCTTCTTCTGGGGGGTTCATCTGGGATAAATAGACGGCCTTCGTTCAGATGGCAACGGGCTTCGCTTTAGACCAGCCATCCCCAACGCCTCGCACTCCACCTCCCGTAATGAGCAGTCAACCAACTCAATGCCAAAATTATGGGAGAGGAGATATATCTGATGTCTTTTCGCACTGTCCTATAGGAAGACTACTTTATCCTCCATAACACACCCACCTACACACACACACACACACACACACACAGGGAAGGATTCTTCTCCTTCTCTCCCAATCATCCACTGAAATGCAGGGTTGAAGGAAGGAAACGCACTCGTTCAGCTGGAGAACTCACGGCCAACAGTGGTTGGAACGGCAGGCGACCTGGAGGGTCCAAAAGTGGAATGGACCAATTCAGGGAGGATCAGGCTATCAATGTGGATGGGTATTTATTACCTCCTGAATCACAGGCAAGGCTTATATACTGGTGGGTGGGAAGTGATAGTCCTTCAGTCCAAAACGCATCCAGTTAGCCTCTGTGGGACGCGGGATTAAACTGGATCCAGCAAGGATCTTCTCCCTTTCCTTACTCCCTCAAGTCTTTTAAATAAAACTTCTGTCATTATTTTAATGGGAGTGGGGAGGCCCCCACAATAATGGGAGTATATTTGCTAATTCTCTTATTCTGGAAGGAAAAGTTTATGCTGTGTTTTTCTTTTTTAAAAAAGAAATAAGATACACAGATCCCCAATGCCGCATCACTTTTCTTTTTTGCTTTATTAGCTGCCTGGAGATTATCTAGGGGGGCTTGACCTATAAACCCTACAAGCCAACAGATGGACAAACAAGATGCTATCTCACCTGGTTGCCAATTTCAGGGAAGATCATGGGCACCATAGATGAGGGCGCTGGGGTACCCTTTCCAAAGAAGATCCTGTAATACCAGTGATTCCTAATAGTAAAAATATCCAATATGCTTCTGGCTTTCTGTAGTTATTCCAGGATGCAATTGGAAATTTCTGCAGGAATACCTTCCTTGGCTGGGCTCCGCATTCAGAAGAAACCCTCAAGCAATTTTGAGGATTAAGAGGCTTTGCACTGGTCTAGAATATTAATCTTTCTAGATAAATCTAGTATTGATCTTTGACTGGCTTACAGCTGGAATAATTCAGTTACTCATCTCTGTACAGTACCCTAGCTCCTTATCCTTCCATTTATTTTTTTTAAACACTTTTAAATACACTTTAAAATGCACTCCCCTCCCCCCTTGTTGACTCATGTTGAAGGATGCCAATGAATCCTTAGATCATGTTGAACAATTCATTTATAATAATATTTTCTGAGATCTGGATTTTTTTTTTTTTTTTTACATCTAACTGGTGTATTTTGAGGCATCTTGATCTTGAGTTCACTTGCAATTCTTGGTATGCTCTTGGGACTTGAGGAACCTTTTTGAACCATAACCTCAAAACGGACTCTGGGAACCAACAGGTATGCTGACAGAATAAGTTCTGCTTCTCCTTCACTTCCCCAATGTAAAATCTGACTAATTTCCAGTTTGGCTGGATTCATATCAGTTTGTGTCTTGAATAGTTATAAGACATTACACTAGTAATCTGATTTTCATCTTCTTAGTCTTAAAAGTCCCAATCCATAGCAAACTTCTTTTGTTTCAGTGTTTATATCGCCGCAATTTTAAAAAAATCCCTCTGTTTCCTCATTTTTCTTCCTTAAACTCCTGCCAGAAACAAAAATAAGTCTTATGGCACCTTAAAGACGAATAAGTATGTAAATTGGACAGCATTCCACAAAAATGTATGCCAATGTCCAGCATTATTTTTAGTCCAAGAATATTATATACAGCCAAAATCTCATGGGAATGTTAGCATATCCTATGAAGTGTGAATATCTCCAACAACTCATGCAGGAATCCCAAAATCTCACAAGAAAACATCATGAATTTGGGAATTTTATTTTTTACTTATCTTTATTTAAGAGGCTTACTGATATCTGTAGTGTTCTGTATTGAAAATAATTTAAAAGCTTTTTGCATTCAAATGTGAGATAGAAGTACCGTGCATATATTCACACACATACATGTTTATATAAACCAGTCATGTTGGCAATTTGATACTCACACAAAGCTGATTGTGAATTCACTTTCTGGAGATTCAAGAAGAGATAACTCCTTCTCTATGCCTCTCCAATCAAAATCTATCTTAAAGATTTGTAACTCACATTTACTCTACGGTCTCCATTTCTTCACTGATCTTTGTTAGCTTGTAGACCATACGCTTCTAAGAGCAAAGACCATGTTATAATACACTCTTTCTTCTGTCACAAAGGTTGGTTAACCGTTGTCAAACATAGTCTACATTTTGTTTATTTATTTATTTGTCCAATTTATACAGCTGCCCATCTCACAAAACAAGTGACTCTGGGCAGTGTACAACAAAGCTAAAATAATTGAAAAATACCTAAAACAATTGTCACTACTCTTATTAAAAATATTAAAAACTATAGAAAACAAAGCTAAGACAAGTAGTAGGTGAAGGGATGTTAATAATAATGGAGTCACCTCACTAGTTTGCCAGTCCCCATGGAGTCCCCAGGCCTGATGACACAACCAGGTCTTGAGGGACGTGTGGAAGATCAGAAGTGATGGAGCCAGCCTCACCTCAGGGCACAATTTCCTCATGCTTCTGGTAGGGCAGAAGCCACCAGTCAGTGAGGTAGAGTTGAAGATGATTGAAGGCTTCAACAGTCTTCCTCTTCCTACAAGGAGTGGGAGCATAATGGGGAGACCACTCTTAACAGGAAAAAAAAAAAAAAGGTCCAGGACTGCGTCAAATAAAGCTAAGGGTCAACTGTACAACTTGGTTACCTCTATAGTGTGTTGTGTAATGACTATGTTTACATCATAATAGAGTAGTATTTTTGCTCCGGAGAGAGCCCAGAATGGTCAACAGGAGCAAGTCTTTCAAGAATGATGAACCAAAATTCTGTTTGATTGTCATTCTTGGAACAATTCAATGTTTAAGTTCAAACACCACCTAGGAAGGACAACTTTGAACCTAGGCTAAGAATCAACTCTCCCGTTTTATTCATATGTCAATATCAGCCTTACCCATTTGGTACTCTCCAGATGTTGGCAATGCTAGCTGGGCATTCTGGGGACAATAGTCCTTACACTGAGAGGAGGAAAAGGCTATGGATGGCAAGGTCAGACTGCATAGAAAAACTGAGAAGCATGATCAGAAGGTAACCATCTTCGCCTCTGCTGAAAACTCGGACAAAAGGAAAAGCTGTACTCATATTGATTAAGGTTCCCAAATCAAGATACAGCCCCCCTTGTGCTGAAAGGAAACACGGACAGCCAACAAGGACGGTCTCAACCCAACCCGAAGCGAGACCTTTCTCCAGCCACAAAGAGCAGATTGTGCCTTTCTCTCTTCTCCTCTTTTGCAGAATAAAACTGTCGTTATTTTGAGAGGAGATTAACTGCAGCACCAAGCTAGGGCTAAAGAAGGGGAAAGTAGCTTCTCGATTGCAGGCACGAGTTTCAGGGCTAGAGGGAATAATGTTTGGCTTCCCCACCCCCTTCTTCTTACAGTCCCCGAGTTAAAATGATTCCGTAATTGCTCGTGACCCCATGTTATCATCTGCTTTCCCAGAGAATTACAATATTACTCCGGCGTTTGTGTTCTTCTCGAGCTGCAGCTGAATCCCGGCACAAGAGAGGATCAATCTAATGGTGCTTCCTCAGCCCTCGCCTGAACCCCAGCAGATTCTGAGTCTCATCTAATGAGCCAATTTGAAAACACACACACAGACACACACACGGTAGCAGCTGAGATGGCAATGGCGAGGTCAGCATTTCCCTCAATATGCTAAGCAGGAGCAGAAAGACGGCGAGGGGGCTCACCGACTCAGAAACAACAGACAATAGGGTGATCTCTCTCTAGAACTCCACAGACATAAATATATTGAATTGCACAGTGTTCCAGCTCCATGCTTTTTCTCCATTTTATTTAGCTATTAATTTATAACAACGGGTCCCCATTGAACCACTGTCTCAAAGTGTGATTTGCCCAACCCTTAGATGGAACTAGCGCACTCCTAACCATTCTTGTACGTATGAACAAAATAACAAATGGGAAAGAATTTATTTCACTCCAAGTGGTGAAATGGTGAACAAGGAAAGAACAAGGAAGCCAGTTTCCAACCTAATTCACGCCCACGGTTTCCAGCTATGGAAAATTCCATAAACTAAATCAAAATTAAGGCAGAAGATGTTTAGCTAACTCCCATATCAATAATTTTCAAGCTGCTTGTAGTGGTGGTGAGGAGGTATGCTGTTAAAGCCAGAACTTAAATGTAGATTTTTAAAACAAAGAAACAAAAAACTGAATAGCCATGTGTGGCAATGGGTAAGGTGGCGATGTGCCAACATTGCTGAAGTGAGCAGAGATGGGATTTCTGTGCTTTTAAAAAAAAAAAAATGGAGAGAGTTGGGTCCCCTCCTCCACTCAATATAAAGAACATTTGCATACCTTTTTTTTCCCAACTAAAAGAATGAGAAGCAGTAATTCCTTTTCTCAACCTTTCATCACCAAAATTTGATTTCAGGGTGGGACAATGTTTGAAGAGAATATAGACAGGGAGGTTTAATGGACAGATGGATTGTCATCATGGATGTAGGTTGTGTTACCAGCAGAATCCTTTGAGTGAAAGTTCTCCAGAGTTCTACAACTCAGCCATAGGGAACAGGTTGCTGAGCAGTTAAATCCATAAATGCTTACTTAGCCACAGTGACTACCTATAGCAACCTGATTGAAGAAAATCTGCCAATCTCTCTCCCTGCAGTTGGGGTGCCTATGACAGAAGGCCACTGTCACTGTATCCTATTTGGACACAGTCCTAGCCAATGAGAGAAGCAGTGTACTGGAACAGATAAATCCTTGGTTCAGTGAGACTCTACTGATGTTCTTCTAACTCCTGAATGAGCCAGTGAATTGGTGGTGCAGTTCAGATCAACATCTTGGAGACCACAGTGAAACATAGGAATGTTGCACAGGTTTCTGCAATGAGCACATCGTTTCATAGGTCCTCAGAGATAATCTCATCATCTCTTAGTAAGCATCACAAAACATGCACATAATCAGTTGGAAGTCAAAGAGATCAGATATGTATTTCTTGGTTTCTGAATCAGTCCGAGCATAGTCATATCACAAATTAATTCACATTCAGAGATCTAAAATTATAATAAAGGTGACTTCTGGTGACTGCATGGATACCTCCATGCCATTTTCTTGGCCACAATGCAGAAGTGGCTTGCCACTTCCACCTTCTGGAGCATTTCTTCAACTTCCCAGTCTCGCCTAACTCTGGAATTTCCTTGTGGTCTTTTGCCCAAGTACCAGTCAGACATGTCTGTGCCTAGCGTCCAAGTACAGACAAGATGAACAAATCCAAAGATTAAAACAGCCTCAAGGATCCAGCTAACCTGTTATCCTGCTTCAACTACAGCAATGGTGCCACAAAGTTGTAGGAGCAAGCTATGAAAAAAGCAACCCTGCAAACCCCTGTTCATCAGAGGCACAATGCCTCAAAACATGGGCACTTATCATCTGGGCTGCCATGTTTAATTGTTATGGCTATTTCACTATGGATCTGACAAGTCACACAGGGATGTCCTCTGTGGTTTATTTTTCCTTATTTGTCCACCCACGATACATCACCATTGGTTTGGAAGACGGGAACAGACCCATCCCGATAGCTCACATTGAAGCATGGCTACCTCAACTGCCCTGCTGACTAGAAAGTCTCCTCCAGTCTGAAACGTCTCTCACTGTGAAGCATTTGTGATATTGTCTCTCTTTCTGTGCGCATCATCTCAAAGGTTACACCCGGAGGGTACCGCACATCTAACAGCTGTGAAGTCAAAGGCTTTCAACACCGAAAAGTGAGGAGAGAGGGAATGAGGCTCTCCCTTGTACCAACTTTGATGTTTGACAGCTCTGTTTAGACATACAGATCGATAGCAACAGCAACGCTTCTATTTCCAGGGCATACTCATCTATCAGAGGTATTGATTATTTGGGGATGCAACCCTGCATTGACATTTGATAGCAACTGAGTCCCTAGAAGAACGGGGGAAGGGGAGAGAAAAGCCTCACGCCATAATGAAGGAAGAGCCGGTATTGGGTTTCAACAGCCTAGATGGAATTCCAAATCTGTATTTATTAATCTATTTACACCTTGCCGTATCCTCCTAGCACGTACACATTATGTTGTTCTCTGCAATAGGGGACTGCCTTCTCCCATTGGAAAAATCAAATTTTTAACAAAGCTGGAAAAGATAAAGCACATCAATGAGACAGCAGCAAGGTGCAGAAGGGAGAGACTAGTGAATATTGCAAGCTAACTTATATTGAATTAAACTGCAGGTCCAGCTGGTTTAGGATGGTCTATTTAAGGCTGCTAGCATAACAACTGCAAGTTTTTCTGCATGTAAGTAATTGGCTCTTCCACTAAAATTGATAATCTACTACTCAAGTGAGCCCTGGAACACCAAAGCCATGCTAATTTGTAAGGGATAGAAAAGCTAGATTGCACCATTCTTCTGTGTTGATTGCTTCACAGTTAACTCTGCTTACATGTACATGCCCATCTGAGACTATGTTTGTTCCATACAGCTAGAATGAATGAAGTTAGAAAGCTATTTCTATAATATTTTAAACTGCAAGAGGAAAAAGGTGGCTGTTACGAATAACCTCACCAGCCAGCATTCAGAATTATGCAGCCTGCCTGCCAGTCTAAAAGCCAGGTTGAGTTTGAGTTTATGGAGTCTTTGGTGCTCTCTGAGCTTGCAGACATTTCATTGCCCAACTAGGTAACTTCAACAGTGCTAGTGTGGCCCATGCGCACTAACACCGATGATGTTACCTAGTCGGGTCATGAAACTTCTGCAAACATATAGCTGAGCTCAGAGAGCACCAAGGACTCCACAGTTCAACCCTGAGCTATAGATAGTGTCTTCTATTGGGTTTGAGTTTGAATACACACTTTCCCTCAAGCATGGACTTTAACACATAATCTGAGAAGAAGCCTCTAATGCCTTCCCCTTCTAGATAGAGAAAATCTTTTGCATTCTTTTAAAACAGGGTTCCTCAACCTTGGTGACTTGAAGATGTTGAGGAACCATGTTTTAAAGGACAAAGGCAGAACTCTGGAGACACTGAGTCAGAAGCTGCTATACCCAAGCTGTGAAAACAAGGGGCTGTACCATCTCCCCAACAGCTCTGATAAATGGCTACAATTACCCCCCAAAGCCAGGAATTTTCCTTTGGAATTCAGCAGACGTAGTTTCTGCTGACATAAAGAAGCATATTAGCCCAGAATCTGTGTTAGATCTTTGATTGATTTTGCTCTGGGTGTGTTAGATAAGGTGCTTTCTCTCTTGTGATTATATCTCTGTACAAATTGGGGAAGAGTGTCTAATTCCCACAGGTATGTGTGTATGTATGATTTAAATTTATATAGTTGCTCGCTTGACTCAGGGTGACTAACAAACAACAGAATAACTAACTAACAACAAATAATTTAAAAGCAATTAAAACACATCAGCATGCCTGGAGGAACATGTTTCAATGAGGAAGTTCTGCATTTTTCTCCTTCTCCAGGGAACGGCTGCATGTTTGAAGTTAAGGAGGAATTCTCTATTTGATTTTCTCTCTCTCTCCCTTGAATAAAGTTTTAATTTGTTTATCTCCTATAAGAATTGGAGTCTCTGCCCAAAAAAGAGGAAGGAGGCTGAATCCTCTAATCCCACGCCTTAATGCTATATGGCCAGGAGATTGTACTACTGAAATGATTCATTTTCTTCTTTTTTCCATTATTTTCCTCTTATTTACCAGAACGGCATTAGAAGTTGTAGGATCTTCTCATAACCCCAGGTTAGGGGGAAGATGTCAAATGAGGTCGGTCCACAAAATTAGGTAATGGTATGAATAACTACTGAGCAGCAACATCAAGGCAAGAGGCTGAGTCAATGTGTGTAGACCCAGATGGCTTCTGGAAAAGGAAGTTTGAGACTTCCAGCCTTTCACCCTGCGGGCCCAACAGTGCCATTAAAAGTACACATCTTCCAAAACAAAGATGCCCCAATTTTTCATTAGTGCTCTTCAATACACAAATTTCATTATCTACAGCTCTTGTTCAACTACTGAAAATATTCAACTATTTCATAAGAATCCAGATAAAGAAAAATAGAAAAAAATCTTTGACCATTGCTCAATAATGCATGGGCAGACACCAGGGAGATGAGGCTCTACTAACAGATCCTCAGATGATCTATTTTAGATCATCAAGGATTCCTAGAGAGCAAACTAATTTCTTCTCTCAGAAAGTTCTGACTTCAGAGTTTTCGAGACACCTAAATTTTTGTTGGGTTCCTCCTAGCAAAGTAGAAATGAGAGAGAAACAAAATTGTTGCTATGTCTTCTCACTTGTTGATGATTTAGCACATTCCCCCGTGGGAGGGAGTTACCATGTGCCTTCTATGTGATTCCTCAGCACTGCAAAATTTGCCCTAAATTCTAAGACTTAATCTGACGTAAGGTGAAAAAGCATTAAATTCATGGGAATCAATCAATTAGCTGCATGAGTTTAATTAATTTTAATATTCATTACATTTCACACAATATACTTGTGGAGTTCTTGGTGCTCTCTGAGCTGGGTTGTTTGCTTGCAGATGTTTCATTAGCCAACTAGGTAACATCATTATGTTGTATCATAATGTTATCATGATGTTAACATCATGATCATGTTACCTATTTGGTTAATGACATGTCTGCAAGCAAACAACCCAGCTCAGAGAGCACCAAGAACTCCACAGTTCAACCATGAGCTACAGATATTCTCCTCTATTGGGATGTCCTTGTCACATTCACTTTTTTTACCTGTCCCTGTCCTTGTCTTCTTTTCACACAGCAGCCCCTAGGACACTACCCAAAAGCAACAGGATGCCCTCAGTCACGAAAAGTTTGGGTAACCCTCCCAAGGGGAGAATTTTCTGCAAGACGAGTGAGATTTTTGCTCTGAAGATAGGTGCATTGTCCTCTGTCTTCATGCTTTTAGGGACAGAGAGAAGAAGCTTCTGTAAGTGCAATGTAGAAGTCAACAAACTTCCTTATCTTTTCAACTGAGAGATAGAGGATGTAGGCTGTCAAACGCAAGACTGCAAATTAGGTCTAAAATCTTCAGCAAGCTATACAGAAGACCAGATGTTGTCGATTTATGATTCACTATGGTTTGATCCCTAAGCAGCTGCACTTTATAAACAAATCACTACACAGCTACCTTTTTAAAAATCACTTCAGTCTTCTCCAGAAACCATCTGGTCCTCCAGGGTTTCTGCTGGGCCTGGAGTGACCTTGAGCTTCTGAGGTCCTTTTGCATTATGGATTTGCTGTAAACAAGCACGCCTCTTCAGAGTTTAAATATGGGTGACTCTAAGCACAATCTGTTTTTGCCTCTGAAATTCATGTTGATTGAAAATTGCAATGGCCCTTACTACACATACACCTCTTGGCTACGTATGTGGCTGATGAAGCATGTGATATCCTGCCCTCCACCCACACGTGGAGAACAAATGTCATCAAAGAGCCATCTATACACAAATAACTATTCATGTGCAAGCATTTAATGGTTCTGATAACACAACACACTTAACTGGATTACTCAATTAACCCACTTTCAGGTCTCACACAATGCACTGAATCATAAAGCAACCAAATGGCTGGGTTTATACAATACACTATGCCACACATGCACACACACACAGACACACACAAACACAACAAAGGCAAGTTAACCAGGCTTAACGTATTGTGTAAATGCAGCTACTAGTCTTTACCTGACCTTGTGTGAGAGCATGGTCCCATGGAAACGCCTGTTTGCAGATATTTGTGCTCAAGACTTCCGTGCATCAATTATTGTGAGGCTCGGCTGCCTTTAGAATTCTACGATCTTGAATTCGAAATCCCATCTGCCTTAGCTAATAGGGCAAATGGTAAAGCATCATAGGAACCATTGCCCCAAAAAAGCTCCAGGATTGCACGAAGTTCGAAACCAGTCCAGATCAGCAATCTGTGACACTCTACGCTTCCAGCATTTCCCACGGTTTGCCTTCCTTCCCATGCATGCTGGGAACTGCAGTTCAGAAAAACCTGTAGCATTACAATTCCCCAATTCCATTTTCACCAGATCTGCAGAGACTACAACTCCCACTCTTGCCATAGCTCAGGCTGGGAAAGGCTGATCAATACCTATAGAAAACAGTGTACCAATTCATGATGTTTATGAATAATTGTGATGGACGACAAGGAAGACAAGATATTTCAGGATCAGAACCCTCCCAGGAAATTTCATCGGAGGGAGCTCTTTCATCCTTCAAATCTTTCAGGCGCGGTAGGTGTAGAGCAGTGTTTCTTCACCTTGGCAACTTGGACTTCAATTCCCAGAATTCCTCATCCAGCAAAGTGCTGGTTGGGGAATTCTGGGAGTTGAAGTCCATACATCTTAAAGTTGCCAAGGTTGAGAAACTCTGGTTTAGAGGAACATTATAACAGTTCATCAATTACATTCATTATTGCTTGGCCCCTGGTCACCTAGAGGATTGCATCTTCCTGCTTGAGTCAACCTAACCACTTTGATGATGCCAGAAGAAGCAGCTAGTTGTCTCCCATTTTTGGGAGGTCAGGAAGGCCAAAGTCTTAAGTGTTGTTTTGCAGTGATGGGGCCAACCCTGTGGAATGACCTCCTGTCTGTCTGACATTGTCTGCCTTCCATAAAAAGCTGAAGATGGAGTTGTTCCAGAGAGCCTTGAAGGCCTGCCATACACGGGTTTGGGATTTTATTTGTTCCATGTTATATACTTTATATGTTATTGTATATTCTTCTTTTGTGAGTTGCCGAGAGCCCTGTGATTGTGGTGGGTGTAAGTTTGATTAATAAATAAATACGATTAAAAAAAAAATCACATTGCATTTTAGAAAAAGTCTGGTCCCAGGTGGAGGTGGGGGTATCTTAGGGACAGAGCAAAGATCTTCTTCATCTCCAGACAGAAATGAACAGGTAGGAATTGATGGAAAAGATTCTGGCCACAGACCTCTCAGACCAAACAACTAAATCTTGTTTTATTGGAAGCTTCCAAAAAGAGGGAAAAACTGGGAAGAGTGTAAAGAAGAGTGACAAAGATGGTGTGGGGCTTGGAAGCTAAATCCTACGAAGAATGGTGATAGAAAGGTTTAGATAGGAGGCTTAGCCTAAAGAAGAGAAGGTTCAGGGGAGAGACGACAGCAATGTTCAAATACTTGAAGGGTGTCACAGGGAAGAGGGTGTAGAGTTATTCTCCATAGTGCCCAAGGGTAGGACAAGGACCAATAGATGGAAGCCTTACAAACGGAGATCCAAACTCAAAATAAGGTTGGAATTTCTTTCCTGTAAGAACTCTTAAGAAGTGGAACAGCCTGCACTCTGGAGCTGTGAGTGCTTTGTCATTGGAAGTATTCAAACAAAGGCTGGACAGTGTCTGGGGTGGAATGGAGATTTCTGCCCTGGGCAAAAGTTGGACTAGAAGATATCCATCCTTCCATCCACATGATTCTACAACTCCTAGAGTGTCCCTGGGAAGCAACTCCCCCCAAATTATCTTGAGTTTTTGGATGAGATGAGCTATGGGTGGTTGCTCTATAGGGAATGGAATCTGGCGGGTTCTAGCTGATATACAATGTACAAGTAGTCCTTGACTTACAACCACATTTGGGACCAGAACTTCCATCGCTAAGCAATGTGGTCATTAAGTGAGTTGCACCCAATTTTATGACCTTTTTTGCCATGGTCATTAAGTGAATCACATGGTCATTAAGCAAATCTGGCTTCCCCCATTGACTCTGCTTGTTGGAAGCCCCCTGGGAAGGTTGCAAATGGCAATCATGTGACCCCGGGACACTGCAACCATCATAAATAGATGCCGGTTGCCAAGCGCCCAAATTTTGATCACTTGTCTGCGGGGACACTGTGACGGTTGTAAGTGTGAGGACTGGTCCTAAGTCACTTTTTTCAGTGCTGTCGTAACTTCAAAAGGTTGTTAAACGAATGGTTGTCAGTTGAGGACTACACGTACGTTTACTTAGGTTTGGGATCAGATGCAAATGTATACGCAATCAATGGATTAATCAGTTTAGAGACAGACAATTAAGAGGCCAATAATTTCACTTGATAACTAACAGATAAGCCTTAAAATGGTTCCAATCATGCTATCTTTATCTGCTTGATCAACACTTCACTGCAAAGCAACCCCGCTAAAATAATCCGCTTGCTGCTGTCTCCCCGCTTAACAAATGACAAGTGGAAAATAGTGATGCAGGCAAAGCAGTGTTTTGCAGGAAAATGAATGTCCTACAAGTCACCTTGCATTGCAACAGAGAAAAGAAAGCGTGTAAAAAAAAAAATAGTTTTATAGAGAGCTCAGGAAAAAGCGATAGAGAAAGCCGCCAAAAAGCTCGCATGGGAGGGAACCGCTGCCTTCGCTCAGGCAAACTGCACCGCGCCCGTGTGTGTGTGTGTGGGAACAATTCCAACAGCAGCTCTTGCAGAGACCCCCCCCACCCCCACCCTCTTTTTCTGAACTGCAACCTTTTCAGAAAGGTATGTAGCAATGCAGCCATCGTGTGATGCAAGAAGGGAAGGATGCTAATCTGAGAAGAAGATGCAAGGATTGACAGGACAAGGAGGAAAAGGTTTTGAAAAGCACATCTTCTTCACCCATGACGGTTAAGCTTCAGGTGACGTATCTGCTGCCTGCAATGTGTTACGTGCACTTACATGTTAAAAGTAGGAAGAAGAAGGCAGGCACAGGCGGGCAGATGGAAATTCGTATGTATGGAGGGAGATTCTCTGGAGTTCAATAAAGAGAGAGACAGACAGAGATGGCCCTTGGAAGACCAGGCCTGGCCTTCAGACAGGTAGCGGTCTGCAGAATTGCATGCAAATGGCAAAGAAGTGGGGGGGGCGGGGGAAGCTGGTGAAATTGTTTATCTGACTTGGGAAGGACCCTCCCCTCTCTCTCAGCATCCTCAGTAGTTCTGTCTCCTTGCTAGTTCATATTCCTGGCACGTCAGCGCTGCTCTCTCCCCAACAGTCCTGCTTCAAAATATTAGTGCAGTGCTGAACGTGATGTTTGGGATGCAGTGGCTATTCTTGGCTCCGGCTCAGCTTTTCCTCCTTGGCTTCCTTTGGAGCCCCCAGACCGAGGAGAGGGGAAGAAAAGGACCATAAACCCAGCCCCCGGGGCTACAGAACGAGAGGCGTGGCTTTCTTTGGGATGCCCCCTCCCTCTTTTTTGGCACTCGGCCCGACAACAGTAACAACAAAGCCCATGCCACAAACACACATTGGTTCCCATAATCCCTGCCCCTTCCCACCCCTCTCTGTTTTGGAACCAAGGCTGTTCCTGGGTGTGTTTGCGAAGCAAAGATGTTTGTCCTTCCGATTCCCATCCCCACCTGCCTCTCCGGATCTGCATTGCTGGGGGAGGGCTGGGGGTGTCGCATGCCAACACAGTGGCATCTTTCCCTGCAAAGGGGACACAGCTGTGCACAAGCCATCCCACAACCCTGGAATCTGGCGCAGGCTGGCACATGTGACTGGTTAAACGCAGGCGCCACAGAGGCATCCCGGCTGGCGCACGCATGTTCAAATGCGCAAAAGGGCTTGGGGGGAGGCAGCTGCGCCCCTTCTCATAATCCAAATGGAGGAAAGACCCGGGGAGGGGAATAACATGGTTTATGGGCAATGCCGTGGCTTCCCTCCCCTGTGCCTCCCGACAACAAGGCAGTCCAAATTAAGTCACACAAAGATGGCACAGCAAGACCTCGGCAGTTTTGTCCGCAGCGTTTGGCCACGCTTAGCCCAGGTTGGGGTTCATCCCTTCTCCTCTCCTCTGTCACCCCTCCTCTTATCTTTGCCTCCCATTTCCAAAAATCGGGGCTCAGCTCGATCCCCATCTTGCAACAAATCTGCCTCCACATCCCAACAATTTCTGCAAGAAAAGGTAAAATAAAACATGATGTCACATCCTAATGCCTGAAAAAGGAGACTGGGGCTGGGCTTTATTTTTTCAATGGAAGACATCTACTCACCTCGAATCCAGAGCAACGGGGAGGACTTCAGCCCCCAGAAACTGGGAGCGAAAAAAACAACAAAGGGTTGAGAAGACCCTTTCACCATGCAAAGACCCAGATGCGATGAACGGGTTGTGGATCATAGAGAAGCAGGAATTGTGCTCCGTGGTGGAATAAATGCATTTGTATTCAAACCCCCCCCCCCCATTCTTAAATTCAGTGTGATCACTAAACCTATGTTTTTGTTTTCTTCCCCATACTGAATTTTCCTCAAGTGATAAGTCTGCCTCAGGCTGTTTATAGAAGTGTTGAAGAACTGAAGAGTTGGTCTGCATTTTTAAAATGAGAGGGGGGGTGTATACTCTCACTATTGTAATAATAATAATAAAAAAAAACCAGATTGGATTGTGTACGGGAACATGATTCCCATTTTGAGGAAACCGCATGAGGTTTAATGACTTGTTTCAGATGGGCCCTCTGCTATGGCTATAAATGCTTCAGAACTAATCTGGAAATCTTTTGTTCTCAGCCTCTTGGTGAACAAAATACTATGTGTTATTATATCACTTAAGTGTAGCATTTATTAGACTAAGCTGTAATGGCCTCTCCGAACTTGACAATTCCTCCCTTCCGTGTCAAAAATGAGGGATGGATGTATCCATCATGTAGTGATTACTGAATCAGACGCACTGCAAGGACACAGTGAAGTTTCGTCAAAGAAGCTTGAATCCTGTAGACCATTGATGGCTACTCTGCAATCCTCCAGAGGTTGCTGGACTATAATCCCCACAATGGGCCAGATGGAAGCAGGACAACATCTGGAGAGCTACAATTCACCAACTTGCAAATTTCCCAGATGCTGGTCCCTATGTAACTTAGTTGCTGTGAATAAATTTTGTCCTTGGTTTGATCTCACTTCACCTTGATTCTAACTTTTCTTCTGTTCATGTAATGACGGGGCAACAATTATCCTACACACCTCTGAATTTAGTGCAAAATTATAGAAAGATGTACATAAAAGTTATATCTGTTAGTAAGAAATGTGTACATGTTGCACATGCTAGTGTAAGATTGCTAATTTGTTTATGGAATGAGCACTCCTCATATATAGTAGCCATGGTCTTATTTTAGTTGTAGATTGACAAATGCTTGTTTCAGTTTGATCTTAGCATAAATTATGATTTTGAATAGCACACTTTTTAATCATTGTCTCTAAAATTGATTAAGGGAGGAGGTAGGATCCAGAATATTACAGATCAATAACTTATACAATGTTGATGATGTCAAAACAGGTATCTGCTGAAGTAAATTGGTGGAAAGTATTATTAAAGAAAAAAGATCACTGAGGTACTTCACTGAAGGAGAACCAGTAAAGTCTACTCATTATTATCTCCCTAACTTCTTAAAAGTCCTTTGAGACTCTCACCTAGAATGTGGTTGGGACAATCTAGTAGAAACAGTTTACCTGGATGTTTAAGAGTTCTTGATAAATATCTTCACTTGAGCAAACCAATAGATCAATAGAAACATTTACAGATCAACAGAAAAAGGGAGTTGGAATACAGGGTCAATAAGAGGGTCATGGATCTGATTGAAACTGGTGTTTTTAAACCTATTCATAAGGTGGAAGTGGAGTTCAGCTAGGCAGGAATGTTGGGGGTTATCCTAAGATAAAGCAAAAAGGGCACTAAAATTGTGTTTCCAAAAGTGGAATAGTAAAGATAGTTTCTCATAAATAAATGGAAAGCAATATATAATTTAAAAAATCCTAATTCTACATAGAGGCTGACAATGTTCTAAGGAGTTATGATGCTATACCATTTACTACAGGGTTCCTGATTGGTTGGCAATTGTTCTGGAGATTAAGTTATGGATGGATAAGAAATTCCATCCATCAGAACTTTTAAATGAATATACCAATTTCGTTCAGGCATAGGAAAACTCAGAATGTAAATACATGTCAAGATCTGCACATTTTTCAAATTATGCAATGCAGTTGGCAGCTCTAACATATATAAACAGTAGAGGAAAATATGCATAATGTATGCATTTGACTAAGAACAAAACTGCATTTTTCTATAGTGAAACTGTTTACAAAAAGTAGGCATGCTAAGAAAAGTGTACACAAAAGAGTATACATTAGTAATGTATTTAAAGAATTGTATAAATAGTAGTTGAATCTCTTTCTGCCAAATTTTTTAAATGCTGGGGTTGAGCAGAATTTGGGGTTGGGAAGATTGTTGGCAAAACCAACATTGACCAAATTGTTATTTCTATATTAGCTCAGGAAAAGGGTGTGTGTGGGTGTGTGTATGTGGCTATTGACAAATGTAAGCTCTGTCTATCTCTTCAATTTATATAACTTCCTAACTCAAACATTGGACTCTGAGCAGCTAACACAGGATTAAAACAGAACAAAATTACCAGTAAAAATGAAACACATAATACAATGCAACTGAAATCAACCTGCAATTGTTACCTTCCCCAAATCATTGAAAG